>NC_047659.1:123040258-123381258 GCF_011762505.2 Arvicanthis niloticus
AGATGACCTTTACATCTTTCAAAAAAAAAAAAAAAAAAAAAAAAAAGTCCCATTCAGTCCTTCCTCAGAAGAGACCAGGGCTGCCTCAGAATTCCTAACAGGGTCTGCTTCTTAGATCGGCTAAAAGGAAAATGAACATGGAAAAATTATAACAGCACCCCAGGAAGAGACTTGGTGATGGGGCAGCAACACTCTGGGCATCTCCAGTGGCTGGCTCTGGTTGGCTAGGCAAGTGGCAGGTAACTAACAGGTTCTCTAGGGACAGGTAGGCCAGCAAGCAGGCATGGGGAACTGGAGGGACAGGCTGTCACAGGAGGGCATGCCTGTTGTGTTTGTCATCCTCCTGGCAGCCTGGGCAGGGAGGCCTGGGTCCCCTTTCTCTGCCTCCCAGGCAGGTGGTCCCCTGGGGGAAGGTTTATTATTGGTCTTGGAGCCAGGGTGGAGGCTTGTCAGGTCCCTGCTGTAAAAGGCAAGCAAGGTAGACTGAGTGGGCTTTGGGAAAGACCTGAGGCAGCTAGCTAGCTCAGGCAGGACCTGAGCCCAGGCCAAGCACCAGCTTCTGCAAGCGGATAGGAAGGGGTGTTCTGGCATTGGCAGCTGTGTGGTATAAAGGGATGGACAAACTGTCTCATGATTCCCATTCCCTAGGGGAGTGGGTGACCCACAGAAAGACAGCCACCAGGTGTGGGAGCATCTCCCCTGAGCCCCAATAGTGGGTGGACTGGGGATCCTGCCTCAGACTAAAAAGGAGTTGGAGAAAGCTGCTGGGAAAGGTAGCCAGGAGAAAGATGAGGTGGGGACTGACCTGGGAAGCCCTGAAGGCTTAAGGGAGGGATCTAGCTAACAGTCTGGTGGGTGGCTGCCCTAGGAAGAACCACCTTGATTGGGGGAGGGGGGGTTTCATGATGGGAAGAACCAAGTGAAGTCCCAAACTGGCAGGGTGGGAAGGGGTGACAGTTCACCTGCCCCATAAGGGCAAATGGACAGTGATTTGGATGGGGGAGGATCCTTGATCCATCGGAGCAGGGGACAATGACCCAGACTCCCTGGGTTTGAAGACGAGTGCCCATTTATTTGGGGCTCTGTAACCCACGCCATAGAGACTCGGCCCACCCTCCCGCTCCGGGAAGCCGGCGGGCGCGCCCCTCGGCCCTGCCCCCTGTTCCCCGTCCGGCCGGAGGCGGCAGCGGCGCAGATGGGCTGCTGGCGGCCGCAGCGGCAGCGGCGCGGTTATCAGCGCTCCTCGCAGATGGGCCGCCAGCCCTCTGCGCTCGCGGCTCCCACTCCCCGCGGCCTGCATCCCCGTCCCCTGGGCGCGGGGGGGGGGGGGGGAGGCGCCTCGGGCTTCACTCTGCCTCCCGCCTCCCTCCCTCGCGGTCCCCTCACCCCGCGGGCCCGGCCCGGGCGGCCGCCGGAGGGGGAGGGGGAGGGGACAAGTGCACTTTTCGTAACGACCGAATCAATTGTGTGTGAAGAGCCCGCTCCGGCCGGGGACAGGGCTGAGCGCGGGGCGGGCGCGCCGGACGGGGGAGGAGCGCGGAGGGGGGAGCGGGGGAACAGGGAGGAGGGAGGCCGGCGCGGGGCGGCCGGGCTCTAGCGCTCCGGCCGGGCGAGGCCAGGGAGGGGCGGCGGGAGAGGAAAGCTAGGCTGGCCCGACCGGACCGGGCCGGGGACCGAACACACTACCCGAAGGTCTGGGCAACGGAAAGTTCAAAGCTCAGCAGCGCCCCAAGAGCAGCCGCCCCCCCTCAGCCCCCACCCTCTGCAGAACAATGAGGTCCCGGAGGGGGGAGTCGCGGGGCCCAAGCCTCACGCCCTTTCCGGGGCGCCCCGAACCGAAGGGGATGCCCCTGCCCGGCCACTGGTCACCGGCCTCCTCCTTTCCCGGGGCTGCGGTTACCCGCCCCCCTCCCCAGCGCCACCAGGGCCGGCCTGGGAGACAGGGGAGGGGAGGGGATGAATAGGTCATGCCGCCCCCGTCCCAGGGTGGGGGCAGCGCGGGGCCCGGGGGGCGGCGGGGACGCCCCACCCACCCTTGGGAGGCTGCTCCTGCGCCAGGCTGCGGCTCTGCTGCCCCTCCCCGGGCCAGTGCCGGGTGGGGTCGGGGCGACAGTGCCAGGGCTAGCCCCCTCCCCTGGTGCGGGGAGGCCCAGTGGACTCCCCGTCCCGCCGCTGCCCCTGCCTCCCCACCCCCGCAGCACCACCCTACACACACACACACACACACATAGACACACGCGCACACACACACCGCCCAGCCGGCCCGGGGGCGGGAGCGCGAGGCGCCCGGGACAGGCGGCCTCCGGGCGGGAGGGGGGAAGCTGGAGCTCCGTAGCAGCCGCCTGCTGGCTGGGGGGAAAGGGGGAGGGGAGGGGACGAGAGGACAGAACACGCTGGGGTGAGCAGCCCGGGACAGCCCGCCCGTCACGGCCATGGCCCCGAGCAGCGGCGCAGAGGGGGGCAGGGACGCCCCAAACCCGGAGCGCTGCCCAGGCGGGCCAGGGAGGGCTAGTGAGCAGGGACGCGCGCGCCCCGGGTGAGCTAGACACACGGACAACCCCAGAAACACACCATTCGGACACACATCCACACCCCCACCCCGCCCCCGCCCGTCCCGATCCCGGCCACGGGACTGGCCCGCGGCCGCCGCGCGCGCACTCACCGAGCCCGTCTTGACCGGCACATACACCACTTGGCCCATCTTGGGTTCCCGGCCGCTGCCCAGGCGGAAGCCCTTGGAGCGCACCCAGAACTGGAACTTGCCTTTCTCGCCCGCCGCCGGGCCACTGCCCGCGCCGGTCCCGCCGCCGCCCTGCAGGACCTCGGCGATCCGCTGGTATTTGCTGCGTGTCACTGTCTTGGTTTTGGCCGAGTCGCCGTAGGTGCGCAGGCACCAGTCCCGGAACTGGCGGCCCAGCTCCGAGTCCCCGGGGCTGCGCTCGCGCTCCCAGCCCCCGCGCAGCAGCAGCGTCGGCTTCGGCATCCTCCCGCCGCGCCCGGCGCCCTCGGGGGCGGGCCGGCCACCGGGCCGCCCGGTGCTGGAACTGGGCTGGGCTGGGCCGGGCTGGGCAGGGGCGCGCCGCGGCCCCGGCTGTCCCGCGGTGTGGCTCCGGCGCGGCTGCTGGATGGGCGCGGGCGGCGGCCGGACGCGCGGGGCTGCGGCGCGCTCTGTCCTGCTCGGGCGGCGGCGGCGGCGGCGGCGTTGGCGGCGGCGGCGGCGGCTCCGGCTCGCCTCCTGCTCCGCCTCCTCCTCCCCCCGGCCGGGATGCAGGAGCGATGGAGGCAGCTCCGGGCCCGGAGGTGCAGAGGGGGCGGGCCGCCCCGCGGGCGGCCAGGGGAGGCGGGAGGCGGGGAGCGGCCCCGGGCGCGGGGAGCGAGACCGAGCCTGGGCGCGGGCGGCAGCGGTGGCTGTCAGCTTGCGCGGCTCATCCTGCTCCTGCTCCGGCTCCGGCTGGGGCTCCCGCTGCCGCTGCTCTTCCTCCTCCTCCTCCTCCTCCCGCGCCCGCCTCCACCACGCCGCGGGATCCCACCTGTTAGAGCGGAGCAGGCTGCGCCGCCGCCCGCCCCCCTCCCTCCCGCGCCCGCTCGCCCAGCCCCGCCCGGCCCGGCCCCTGGGGGCGCGGGGGCTGCTGCACCGGCAGCGGCCGGGAGGGCAGCAGCCGCAGTCGCGCGGTACCCAGCTAGGGATAGCGTTCCATCCGGCCGGTCCGGCCCACAGCCTGGAAGGCCGAGCTCTGCCGGGACCGGCTGACTGTCCCGCCGGGAGTAGGGCACAGACCCTAGCCCAGCTACCGACGTCCCCAGCTTCTCAGGTTGGGTCGTCTTAGCCGAGGTAGCCCAACCCGGGCAGTATGGGATAGGCTCCTCTCTTCTCTCCCGCAATTGGCCTGACCTCTCTGGTGTCAGTGTGGGTGCCATAATAGGAATGTTCCCCGGGGGAACCCCAAGCCACCACCCTTCGGGCCCCCAAACTTTCTCTCCTTCCACCTCATCTGAATTCCTACAAGACTGGCCAGCCTTGCCTTAGTGTAGGTGGGGGTGGGTAGCCCCAGGCCCTACAAAAGTCACCTTGTCCGGTGGCCTCACTGGTGCCAACCTCGCTGCGCCTCTGAAGACCTTGACACACCCACAAACCCATGCTGAGAAGCCTGACCTTCCCGGGTGCACCTTGGCCTAGAATCCCTTGGTGAATAAACTTAGTGACCTCACATCCCCTCCCACCTGATCAGATCTGACCAGTATAGAACTTCCTCCTCCCCTATGAAATTACAAGCATAAATAAAGGTTCAAGCCAATTCTTCAGGATTTCTGCCTTCCTTTCTTATCAGGGCATAAAAAATTACCGCATTATCCTTTCTGCCGTCCCCTGGAGGCCACCCCTATGTCACCAGGCCTCTCTTACAGGCATATTATCACTCAAGAGTTGAGTCCCAGAACAAGATCTTTTTCTGCCTAAGAACTCCTAGGTACCCGTACCCGAGTCATTGGACGATGGTGTGCCAGGCCCTGGCAGCTGCGAAACCATCCCCATCTTAGAGAAGAGGATCCGGGGCTTGGAGAGGTGGCCTGATCTGCTCAAGGTCACAAGGAGGACGGAGTGGGGTGTGAGTTTCTGCTCAGTTCTGCCTGGCACCCGTTACCATTTCACACACGGGCCTCCCTTCTCAGGTGGGAGCTACGGCTCGCTCCCCCCACCCCTCCAGCCAGAGTTCCAGATGCTCAGGGCCTGTATCTGACTCATCCCTGAATTTCCCGCCCCTGGTACAGCATCTGGCACACAGTAGGTGCCAATAAATGCTGGGAAGAACCTAAGGGGTCTTCCAAGTTCCAACCTCTCTGTATGTCACATAGATTATTTTTAGATAATTTACATTTCCATGTTACTTTATATACGCCAACAACTCCACACTCACTTTTCCTCCTCATCTAACCCAAGATCTCTTTTTGGAGCCCTGCTGCCATACCCACTTTAACGAGGTGGCCACTGGGAGCTGGGTGTGGGGTTAAAAGAGGCAGAAAGATCGAGTTCAAGGCCAGTCTCCATAGCATAGTAAGCTTCAAGATAGCTTGGGTTCCACTGGGGTTCAGAGAAGGGAAAGTTCTAGCAAAAGATGACCAGCCCTAGAGTCTAAGGGCTTCTACATGACTTTTCAAGTGTACAGGCATCCCTCCATCTGGCGCCCCCTCTAGGAGCCATAGTGTTCTGCCTGCCAGTGCTCATGATCACTGAGTAAGGGGGTCCTGTAGGTGGAGGGGGGGGTCATCGTCTCAGTTCACCAAATAACCTAAGCCAGACCACCTCTCCACCAGCCTAGGTCTTTGCCTGCTTTTCAGGTCTTAAATACCTACTTGTTGGTCTTGGACTGAGTCTAGTGTGTCCTGTGAGCTTTGTGCAGAAGTCACACAGACTTAGAATTGAATCCAGTTGGGACTTGAAGTAGCATGCTCCCAGGTTCTCCCCACAGCTTCCATTTTTGCTGGGTGACGCCAACTTTATCATTTGTGGGATAAGCAGTATGCCGTGGATAGAAACGCTCAAGATATTAGATGTGAGGCTATCTGCTATATAATGTACTCGATAGAAGTCCTCTTCTTCATGGGGGCCACAAGGTATTAAGGGTGGGAGATGGCATTTAACTGATACCTTTTTTGGTGTTTCATTCATTCGGCAAACATTGGTGGAAACATGGTTGTGGGATTCTCAAGGTCCCACTCTCCTGCAACTCTTCAGTGGGTGGGGCGAATGGCTTTCAAGCAAACCAGCTGTCAGTCGTTGAAATTGCGGGAAAGGGGCCATGATGGAAACAGCATACTGTGGAGTAGTATGGAAGTAAATAATGCAGGAAGTGACTGCTATTCTTAGGGGTTAGGCCGGCCCCTCTGAGGAGGTAGGCTTGGAGAGGTGCTTTAAATGGCAGGTGCCCTGGAGCCAGCCATGCTAAGATCCAGGCAAATCGCCTTCCAGGCAGAGGGAACAGCAAAGACAAAAGGCCTCCTGTGAGGTCAGGGGCCAGGAAGATGGCCCAGCAAGCTGGTGAAGGTGTTTGTCGCTCATCCGAATCCTCTGAGTTCAATCCTCAGGGCCCACATAGTAGCCAGAACCAATTCCTCAAGTTGTCCTCTGACCTCCACATGACATGTCCCACTGTCCTCCCTGAAATAGATATATAAATGTAATTTAAAGAAGTTTAAACCAGACATAGTAGCACATACCTCTAATCCCAGCACTTGGGAGGCAGAGACAGATGGATTTCTGTGAGTTTGATGCCAACCTGTTCTCCAAGTGAGCCAGGACAGTCAGAGCTATGTAGAGAGATCCTGTCTTAAAAAAACAAAACCAAACAAAAAACCCCAGGAGTTTCAAGATAGCCAGGGCTACGTTTTGTCTTAAAAAAACAAACAATTAAAGCCCAAAACGTTTCCCTAAAGATCTTGGTAATAAAGAAATATCTTCTAGAAAGTGGAATTGGTGAGCAGAGAGGGACTGGAAGGCAGGAACCTTGTCTTTTGTTTTCTGAGATGGTCTAACTGTGTAGTCCTTGCTGGCCTGGAACTTTCTATGTAGACCAGGCTGAACTCCCAGAGATCCACCTGCCTCTGCCTTTACCTCTGCCTCCTGAGTGCTAGGATTAAAGGTATGTGCCACCGTGCCCAGACGAATGCAAGAGTGTTGATGCCCGGGGGGGGGGGGGGAGACTCTAGTTTGTATCCTAGATCCATAGGAGCTAGTTAAAGACTGGGGTACAGAGGAAGTGAGGGGAAGAAGAGAACTTCAAAGCTATAAGATCGGAAGCCTGGGCTTCTCCCCAATGCTCCCTAATACCAGGCATATGTAGCCTCTTGCTCTAAGAGGTGCTGAGAAGAAACGAAAGAGAGCTGAGTTCTGGGGTGAGGATGGCCTTCTATCCCCCACGCTCATCCTCACTGCTGTGGAAGCAGATCCCTGGACCTTTGGCCTGTTCCTGTCAACAGTGTCCTGTCCCCAGAGGATGCTGGGTCAGGGCATCTTCCCACAACTACTCCTCTCTTTCTCCCTTTCCAGACACCTGTCAAGGGGACAAAGGAAGTTTCCCATGAGCCAGAGACTAGTAAAATGTCCTGTTTCTTTTATTGTTGAGGTGCATTTATTTTATTTTATGTATATGAGAGGTTTGTCTACGTGTATGTATGTGTACCAGGCCCATGTAGTGCCTGCAAGAGGCCAGAAGAGGGTACTAGATCCCCTGGAACTGGAGTTGGAGAGGGTGTGCTGGGAACTATACCCACATTCTCTGCAAGAACAGCAAATGATCTTAACCTCTGAGCCAACTCTTTAGCCCCTACCTTGGGTTTTTTGTTTGTTAGTTTGGTTGGGTTTTGTTGTTGTTGTTGTTGTTTGGGTTTTTTGTTTTGTTTTTGAAGAGGGCAGTTGTTTGTTTTAATTCTTGGTCCAGATTTTCAAACCCCAGGCCTACAGACTTTTCCAGTGGTGCTAGCAATGAGGTCACTGAGCTCAGTAGACAGATCAACTTAATCCCAAAAAGAAAGAAGCTGGTCTGCAAAGCACCTGCTTTGTCTATGATGGATCACCTGCCTTTTTTATTGAGCTCTCTCTCCTAGTTTCAGGACAGTGGGTATGTAAACACACAATGGTCACAAGGCCCAAAAGGCAGTTCTGGGAAGCTCCTCCTGACTTAGGGTCTGAGCCAAGAGACTCAGACCCTGACAGAGGCCCACCCCCCTGAAGACTTGGAAGTAGCTAGTGCCAGGCTTGACACCACTGTATCAAGCCACATCCATCTTGGTATCTCCCTGCCAGTCTGCCTAGCCGCCTGGCTTGCTATAGGCTCACCCCATCCAGAAAGGCCTCCCCATCCTTCAGGTATCTCAGATTCTTCTTCTTGTCACTGATGGACCACTGAACTTTCCCCAGTATTGACCTGAACCCACAGTTGCAACATCCTCTACCTTCTAGTACCCAGGGTAAAATTTGTGGCTTAATAAATAATTACTGCATGCATACATGCATGCATGTATGAATGAATAAATGAACTGGTTCTCAAAAAGGAAATGTCAGACTGAAATCTACAATACTTACCACCATACTGGTCTTGTCACAATGTCATCACTTATCCTTCTCCTAACGCTGCTCTTGGTGACATAAGTCTCTTATCTGTAGGCTCAGTTTTAAAGGCTGGTAAAATGGGGACAGTGATGATAACCCCCTCCCCCCAGCTCTCAGGGCTGTGTGCAAATGAGCAATGGCTAAGTGCTAGCTCCGGCTATTATGATGTCCACCAACCATTCATTTGGACATTGGCTCTAGCATCTTCTGTGTCAGACAGACATTCCGTGTGGGAAATCAGTAGTCAGTGAGCCGGATACTGCTCAGCCTCTGTGGCACTGAGCTGGATATTTTTTTTTTTTTTGACACAAAGTCTCAAATGTCTCTTGCTGGCCTCACACTATGTATCTGAGTATGACCTTGAACTTCTTTCTGACTCCATTTTCAAGTGCTAGGAGTATAGGTGTGTATGGGGTATGAACACTCTGCTTACTAAGTTACATGCCCAGGCTGAGGCTAGTGGACAGACTGAGATTTTAAACTCAGGGGCCATCCGCAGACAGAAGTCCTCAGGGTAAGAAACAGAAGAGAGATTAGGTCTCTGTTTCTTTGGTGACCTGAGCAGTCTATAGGTACAGTCAAGTGGGACAAGCTCCTCCCACTTTCACAGCCTCTTTAATTCAACAGACACCTTCCCAGAAAAACTGCAGGAGATATGGAAACTAACTTATTAGGGGTTTCATTCAAATATCACTTCCCTGGAGGAGCTCCTTCTGCCCTGAGAAGTCCCCTGGGCACTCCATCCCCTGCCCTGCTTGGTCTGTCTTCCCAGACTCAGAATCTCCCTCCACTGTGACACCTATTTCTTCACTCATGGGCATCTCACCCACCAGGGTATGTGTTCCAAAGAGCAGGGAGTGAGTCTGTCCCATCCACTGTAGTATCTACAATGTTCACAACAGTAAAGGGATGAAGGAAGCCAGCCAGTAGAGTGACACACACCTGTAATCCCAGCACTTGGGAGACCCAAGTAAGACAATCATGAGTTTGAGTCTAGCCTGAGCTATATACTCTATCTCAAGCTCCCAAGTAAGAATGAACCAGTGAGGAAACCCTAAATGTGTGCGCATAGCATGCCTTGTAATTGAGACTTCTGATGCAATGGAGAAGCAAGGCCAGCAAGTCACTCTCCTTCACGCAGCCTTGGTTTCCTCATCTGTAGAATGGAGCCAAGTGCCTGCTTGGCAGAAGCTTTGTGAGATGCCATCCCAACATGGGACAGATGGGTATGGCATCAAGGTGACAGATGGAGCCCTCAGTGGCAGGGGAGAGGCTAAGAGAAGGGGCCTGGAAGCTTCCTATAGGACACAAAGGAAGCTGACACTGGATCTGTCCCGTCACCTGAACTCACCAGTAATTTATTGATGCTGGACTCCAGCACCCAGCAGCATGCCAGGTCAGCTTCACAGAATGGGGTAGTGCCCTAGGACTCCCTCTGCCTCACCCCTGAAGGCCTAAGGTGGGGAGCATGGGTCTGATTGGCACTGAAAAAAGTGCCTAATGAACCCCCTCCACATTCCCTACTGTGTGTCAGGCACTGGGGACCTGGGTCCCTGACTTGCCTGAGTCACACTGGGTAGGATGGGTGTAATTGAACAAATGCTGAGAACTGCTGAGGGCCTGCTGGGAGCATTTTTGTGTCATGTGCAGCTCTGTTTATTAATAGGTCAGAAAGTGTCATCCTGGGGAGACTGACTTCTAGGAGGAACATCACACAGCCAAGTAGGCTGTAGGAGAATTCAAACCCAGATCTACCTGGCTCCAAACCCCAAGCTTATGTGGTGTGGCTGGCTGAGGGGTCTGTGAGACAAATAGCTCAAGGAAAGAGCTCTGTGCCAGCCTGCTGGCATACCTATGATCCTGGTTCTCAGGAGGAGCGCCATGAGTTAGAGGCCAGCCTGAACTACATATCGAGTTCAAGGCCAGCATGGGCTTCAGAAAGACATTGTGTCCCAGAAAGGGGTGAGGGAGAAAGAGAAGGAGGAGGAAATGGAAAGGGTGGGGTGGGGGGAGAAAGGGAAGGAGTGGAGAGGAGAGAAAAGTCTGTGTGTTCAAAGTAAAAAAGACCTGCCGGGCAGTGGTAGCGCACGCCTCTAATCCCAGCACTTGGGAGGCAGAGGCAGGTGGATTTCTGAGTTCGAGGCCAGCCTGGTCTACAGAGTGAGTTCCAGGACAGCCAGGGCTACACAGAGAAACCCTGTCTCGAAAAACCGAAAGAAAGAAAGAAAGAAAGAAAGAAAGAAAGAAAGAAAGAAAGAAAGAAAGAAAGAAAGAAGACCCATTCCACTGATGGCCTCCTGGTCCCTTGAGGGGTTGAGTGAAAGAAGGAGAAGTCATATGTTTCTGACATGGAAGTAGACAGGTTACGGCTTGGGGGAGCATGCAACAAGTGGGGGGGGGGAAATGACCCCTGAATGGGCTATGGCAGTGGTTCTCAACCTTCCTAATGCTGTGGCCCTTTAATACAGTTCTTCATGTCGTGGTGACCCCCAACCATAAAACCATTTTGTTCCTACCTCATAACTGTAATTCTGCTACTGTTATGAATCCTAATATAAATATCTGATAAGCAGAATATCTGATATATGACCCCTGAGAAAGGGTTGTTCAACCCCCCAAAGGGGTCTCGTCCCACAGGTTGAGAACCACTGGGCTATGTCAAGCCATGAGAGATGATTGAGCCATTGTTTGCACAGACTGGGAGATTCAAAGGGGACAGCCAGTAGGGCTGTTGGCATGTGGCTTTCAATATTGTCCAGTGTCTAGCTCCAGCTTAACTTCCATTCACTCTCCTTAATCCCTGGGCATCCTGGGCTCCTTCTGAGCAGGACATCTCCTTATTCTCCAGAGTTTCCTCACCACAGGACTCACACAATTTCCCCAGGTTTTGTGCTCCTGGCTAGGCCTTGCTTTCAGGTTCAGTTCCTTGAGGAACCTGCTTCAGTTGTGCCTTGACCTCAGAGCTACAGGGTAGGCTGGGCAAGGGCTGTCCTCCAATCACAGGAGCTGCAGCTCTTGTGCACGGTGACCTGTGTCACTCCTCCTGCCCTTCACTGCATCCATGTCCTGTGAGAAATGTTCCCTTCCCCAACCTTCCCCACAGGAGCAGCTGAAGCAAGACAGACCTGAGCATGACCAGAGGTCCCCTAGCCCCTTGTGGTCTCTGATGGCACAACAGAGCCCTGGATTCAACAGTCATGCCTGAAGCCCTTTTGATATCTCTTGGGGCTGTGTTTCTTGCTACCTGAAGAGCCCTGTCAGAGCCACCAGGCCCAGGGAACTGTTCTACCTGATGGAACAGTTTTTCTCCACAGCAACCTCCAGGGTCTCTTTTCTCAAATGCAACCCCTGTTGTGCTCCAGAACACTGGTCCATACTCCTTGTCACTCAAGGCTTTCCATTCTCCTCGCTCTCTGTGTTGGACACACACACTCACACACACACACACTAGTACCCTGACTATGGTTTGTATCAGCTGTTCTCATTGGGACTACTCTTCCTGGAGAACTCTTGTGCATCCTTCAAGACCCAGTTTAACTGCCACTCTGTCTGTTGTGCTCCCATGGTCCCTCAGGAAGGATGAAGCTCTTCTGGCCTCCAGGCACCAAGCACCTGAGCTGCTCTGCCCAGCAAGAAGCACACAGCGTGGTCAGTGATGTGGGCTTGACTTCCTTCCTCCCTCCACCCAGCATCATTCCTTGTGAATTTCTCACCTGCTAATAAATAGGTAGCCACTGAGTGGCTTACAGACATGACATTTGATCTGAGGTCATATTGCCCAAGGTCCTGTTAGATAGGTTAGTTGGTCAACTCTCTAGCTAGCCAAGGACTTCTTTCACTTCAGATCTCCTGAAAGAAGAGAAAAATCAAAGCTGGCCCAGCGTTCAATTTGAGATCGTTTTACCCAAGTTCTCCATCTCAGAAGAATGGAAACTGAGGCCCAGAAAGGGCAGACACTTGACAGAAAATCTGGGTCCTGGATCCAACTTTCTGTCTCCTCAGCTAGTCCCCTTGTCTTGAAACCCTACTGACACAGGTCCCTCAAAGTAGAAGTCAGTCACTTCTGCATTAAAATATTAAGGAGTGAGAGCTCCATAGCCAGCCCCCTACACCCAAGCCCTGTACCACTTTTGGCCAGCTGTATGACATTAACTGAACAGCTAACCCTGACTTTTAAAGTAGTATACAGGAAAGCACTTAGCAGAGTGTCTGACACACAGTAGGCCCTCAACAAATTATGCCAGCCTCACTGTGACCTTCTCAGGCAATACTAAATACACGGGTTCTTGGTCTCTAGAGATGAAGGTGCCAATGCTAGGTCCAGGATTTCAAAGGTAGCAAGGCCCTGAATTCTGGCCCTCATGTGATTTGGTTCACACCAAAAAAATCTGGTTCAGGTGGGTTTTCTTCCTGAGCCTGAGGCAGTAGATGGCCTTTGTGGGGTGGAGCACAGTATAAAGAGGAGACCACAGGGGAGCTGAGGCCTTAGGCTTTCTGCTGGAGCTTGCTACCTCTGGGCGCTAGGACTGTTGCCTCTCAGGAAGTGTTTGTCCTTGAGCTGTCCAGAAGGACATTGTCCCTGGAGAGCTCTTTCTAGAGACTTTCCACTGACAAACGGTCTGCTGCCTTCACCCCCTACCCCACACACCACACCAGTCTTGGGTTGGGAGGAGTCTCTGAGCTTCCTACCTCACAGTTCACCTCAGATGGAGAGTCAGACGCCATGAAGTGTATCACAGATCTCCACATCTCCAGCAAGGAAAATGGAAGTTCAGCAGCTACGTAGATTTCAGTTAGACATCAGGAAACACCACTTAACCTTGCCAGATGGCTATAACCCGGATCATGTGTGACATTAAGAGCCTGGAAGTGGGACTCAGGAGGCTGTGACTACATTCTTGCCTTTGTCTGTATGTCCACGGGTGGGGACTGTCATTTTTATTTGCCACCGAGGCTTGGAATGAGACAGCAGGGTGAGCTGGAGACAGCAGCTGGATCAAATAACCTCTCTGGGTTCCTTTTGCACTCTTTGTGGAAAGGATTCCTAGGGCCAGGCCTTGCCTTGGTCTTGGGCCCAGGGACCCATCAGTAAAGTGTGTTCACCCAGGACCCTGGCTCAGTCATCTACTTTGCTAATGGTTACTCTCCCTCTTCTTGGGCCACTCATGGGGCCGAAAGACCAGGGCATCCAAGAAGCTTTGGAGTTAATCCTGGGCCTCCTGATTTATTGTCAACCTGGCCATGTCCTTAACCCAATAGAGTCTCTGTTTCTTTATCTGTGCCATGAGCCATTTGGAAGGTAGCCATGGCCCCTTTTCTCTCAGTCTGGAACCCCTTTACTGGCCCAACAAGATTAAATCCACTCTCCCTTGCTTTTCCTGAAGGTTTCGGGTCTGCTGACCCTGATTGCTGGAGTTCCTTAGCTTTCTTCTACCGTAGGGCCTTTGCACATGCTCTTCCCTCTTCATACCACAAATCTATCCACTCATGCCTGAGTCCCCAGACTCCCCCCAGCTCACTGGCACAGAGCAGACCCCACCTGTATAACCCAGCCTCCATGCCTTCACATCCACATGACTTCTGGGTTGATGATCCTTCGCTATGAATTCTGAGAGCAAAGGCTGGCTCTGCCTGATCCCAGCGATGTCCCCAGTGTCAGCCCTAGGCAGATGATCAGCAAGCAGCTGGTGAGCCAGTGGATGGATGGCCTCCTGACCTTTGGAGGCAGTGCTGGGTCAACTCTGCTCACTAGGTACCTCTGCAGAGGGCAGAGGGGATCTGGCCTTGGGTCTGAGTTGAGGCTTCTGAAAACCTACTGTGTCCCCACACTTGAGGGAGCAAAACGGGATAGGCTCCTTCAGAAGGTGGAGCCATGATAGACAAGCTGTTTACAGTGAATGCTCCCACCTCTCTGGTTTCTCAGAGCTTCCTGCCATGTCTTGGGGCTTGACTGAATCCCAGAACTGCAGGGGACACACACATCAACTCTGTTTGGGGGTATATTGGTGGAAAGAAGACCACACAACCACCTGCAGCAGGAGTGTGCAAACCCTCAGGGTGGGAAGACCCAGCTGACAAAGGTGGAAGATGAGGCCAGCACCAGAGTCGATAAACACTGGCAGGCAGGTGTAATTCTTGACTTCTGAGGGCTAAGGAGAAAGATCCCACCTTTGACCCAAGGGCCCCTGGCTTCAGATTACATCCCACAGAGGGACTCAAGAAGTGCCCCCAAAGGTCTGCAGAGCAGATGGAGACAGGCTGCTGGGTTTGAACCCCAGTCCTGCCACTCACTAATCCTGCTTGATCTCTTTTATTCTTGGCTTCTTACCTCTCACTCTTACCTCATTTGAAAGATAGAAGGAATCTGGGCCAGCAAGTCAAGAGCAGGGAGTAGACAGAGACATCCACACTCAGGCACTATCCTCACCACCTAGCCGGAAACAGGAGCAGTGGTTCCTCATCCTGCACCAAGGCTATGGGCTGTCAACTCTTGACCTCATGCCCCGCCCCACCCCCACCCACTAGACGGGAGTGTGAAAGGCACTTCAAAGAATCCCGTGTTCCTTGGATGAAGGGGCACCTCCCAGCACTCCAGAAGGTAAAGAAGGAAAAGCCCAAGTTCAAGGCCATCATGGACAGCAGTGTGTTTTCTTGGGCTCTCTGTACCACCCCCACTGTTCTATGAACCAGGCCATTTGAGTAAGCCAGATCACCTGTGTGGAAGCCTGTGGCCCACATGCGGTGGCTGTCAAAAGCAGAAGTAGCATCCAGAGTAGCTCCTGTGGTCTCCTGGCTCTAAATGGCCCAGGGGGTAAGGTGCACCGAGGTGTTGGCCCAGAGAGGAGATGCCACCTGCCAGTGTGGTGAGCAAAGCCCAGGACCTGGAAAAGCGCAGGCAGAGGTCCTTTCCTTGACTGGACATCAGCCAGTGCTTGTCAGTCACACCATGTGCTGGCCAGGTTCTAGAGGGCCCAGATCTTTTGGACGTTTGACTCTCCAGGTGCCATACAGGTACACACCTACATTTCACAACTCCAGTAGCACATGCCTGTGAGGGATCCCTGAAGGCAGGTAAGGTGACAGGGAGGGGATATCAGGCACTTTACCCCAGATCTCACCAGGTAAGAAGGAAGCAGAGGAGGCCAGGTAGCCAGGAATCCCTGGCTGAAGCTTGGAAACTCACAGACCTTCTGTTAGAATCAGTCCCTCTTTCTCACAGATGGAGAGATAGCCAAGTAAAAGGATGTATTAGTTACATCTGGGAATACCAAAACATGAGCACATAAAACAGAGCCCTGCCTGCTAAGTAAAAAGGGTTGACACAAAGAGCCAGACCTGAGAGAGAGAGAGAGAGAGAGAGAGAGAGAGAGAGAGAGAGAGAGAGAAAGAGAGAGAGAGAAAGACTGATACCAGGCTAGGTAAGTGGTTCGGACTCTGGGCCAGAATCATTTGAAATCACTGGTTTGGAAAGGTCTGGACACCATCTGGCTAACCCAGTGCTGGTGTATTCCTGCAGTCCTATCACAGGAGACAGGGACAGACTGAATGTTTGAGGAAGTCAGGACTACACAGCAATATGTGTATGACGTGTGTGTGTGTGTGTGTGTGTGTGTGTGTGTGTGTGTGTGATATGGGGCACTGCAGGGGCGTAAGATGGAAGCCCAGAACCCTGGCAAAGGCACAGTCTTCTCTTTTCATCTTCAGACTCACTTACCTCCTGCCGACACAGAGGCTGTTGGGCATCTTGGCAAGATGCATTTACACCTGAACCCCTAGTCCCACCTAGAGCCTGCTTGGCCCGGACCATCCCATGTCAGTGACCACAGCCAAGGCTGCTTGTCTCTTGAATGAAGCCTGCCATGCTTGACCCTGCCTTGGCAGCAAATCTAGCCACAGACACTTTTGACTCTGTCCCCACTCCAGTGCTACCTCCATTTGACGCCACAGGCAGTATCTCTGCCTCCCTGTCTCTTCTGACCCACAGCTGGCCCCACAGTGACTCACCATGTCCAGAAGGAGACCACTAAAATGAATCATGCCACCAGCTCCCTGCTCCAAAATCCCCTGTGACTTCCCACCTCTCTCACAATAAAGTCATCTGCCTCAGTCCTTGGGGCTCTCATACTCTAGCCTCCTGCCCTGCATGGCCTTTGTCCCCTAGCCTCTCACCCTCGTGGCCTGTGTTGCAGACAGTTCTGTGGCTCTCTTGTCCCTAGGCATCTGCACATGGCATGCCCTTCCCTAGGCAAGTGCTCTGTCATACCTGCATGTCAGTCAGCCACTGTCTCCTCCTCAGGAGGCCTGCCTGACCGCCCCATTTAAGGTGATGAGCCTTGGATAGGGGCTGTGGCTCAACAGGAAAGCGCCTGCCCAGAATGCACCAGCTCTGGGTTCCATCTCCCGTACATCATACAAATCTTTCTGGAAAATTCCACATTGCTTTCAGAAATCCTGTTTCGTTGACATATTCATTTGGGTTTTTCTTAACTCACACACTCCAAAGAATGTTAGCTTCTTGAGAACAAGAATCTTTGAATCACTTGGGCTCTGATTAGTGTCGTGGGTACAGTTGGGAACTCCATGCTGCTCAGCTTCACTGAACCCCTGAGGGCTTCTCCCAGCAGCTAAAGGAGGACCTCTGAGTCTCCTTTTACACAAGGAACTGGAGGTTGGAGGTATTTGCATGAAGTCACAAAGTCCGGGATACAGCAAGGCAGGCCCAAGACCCCAGGCCCAGCCCCCCACAATGCCTCAGCATAGGCTGGGAGCATCTCTGAGCCGCATGGTCATGGCCAAGATATGGTAGCAGGGACCATCATCACTGCGAAGGAGGCAGTGGAGAGTGCAGACCCACAGTTCTGGGTGGCGCAAGAAGGCATTGGGAAAGGCCGGCTCTACTCAGCTGCTGCCCAGTCCTGGGTGACAAAGGAAGTCAGCAGGATCGAAAATAAGTTTGCATTTTGGGAAGTGAAAGTGGGCACTGGGGAGACTCACTCAGAGGAAACCTTGGGCCTCCTAGAGAGGCCAGGGGATGTGGGCAGCGTTGCCTCCTGAGCCTGGGGACGGTGGTGCTTGGGATAGGCTCTGTCCTGGCCATATTGCTTCAGTCTGCTGAGCCTTGGTTTTCTTATCTGTGAAGTGCCTACTGTAGCTCCTGCCTCACTGGGACCTGGAGAAATAGAAGACCAGACCCTGAAGGCAAGGCTTCCAGATCTGCCTTTGCGCTTCCTCCTCCAGGGAGCCCCCTGGTCTCTATTCAGAGAAAAAACTCCTGCCCAGAATCACCAACTCCTCAAAATTTTTCTCTTGCCTTCTCTGTATGTGTCTTTCACAAGAAGAGCTGAGATACCTTCTGGGTCTTCATGATGTCTTTAAGGGACAGTTTAGGGACCTGACATACAGGAAGTATCCCACACTGGGGCCCAATAGGGAATGTAAGGGCAGACTCTGACAGATGTCCTCGAAGCAGCCAATCTCTGTCCTTAAGGGTCAGCTTGGATTTGTGGTAAGACGAGGTTACCAGGGGCAGGATTCATGTTTCCCTGAGCTAAGTTTATTTCTTTTCAAAATGGAAGCACTTGGAAATGAGACGCATAGTGTCTGTCCCAAGTCAATGAGATATGTATCAAGAGTGTGCCTCCACAGGGCTGCCCAGCTTTCCCCAGTCCCCGCCCTAGTGGGAACTAACTCTAGAAGCAGAAAGCTTCCCAGGTATAGGTGCAGACTCTTCCCCTACTAAACCCAGAAAGCTCTGAGGAAGGTCGGTGCCAACTGCCTGCAGGGGTTCCGATACCATCCAGGCTTCCAGAAGGATACTAGGAAGGTCAGACCGCTTGCCTACAACAAATTAAGTCCAAGAAGGGAAGGTACCCAGCCTTCTTGACTTCCCATGTCAGGGTGAAAACATGCCATCTGCTCGGAGCTGCTGGTAGCAGAGGGTGGGGGGAGGGTGAGGAGGGCAGCAGAGCACGCATGACACCTAGCATTCTCCCACAGTAACAAGCAGGACCACTTCTGACAGGGATAAAAAGGGTCTCTCAGGACACTCCTCCCTCCCTGAATCCTCACCCTTACTGGCTCTTAAGAGCTCCTAGTGTCCCGAGGAGACTTCAAAGCAGGGAACCAACTCTGAGGACCCATATAACTCTGAGAGCCCCAGGCCTCCCATCCTGCCAACCTCATGTCTGCCCTCTTGTAGGCCCCAGTGCCCTGTGCACTCACAGAGGTGGGAGGGGCTATCATATGCTCAGTTGGATGTTGCCTTTGGTTAGTCTCTTCTCACAGATGGAAAGACTCATATACCTAACAGACAGGACTCAACATCTGAAGGCAGCTCCTCTACAGGTTCCCAGCCCCAGGAGGGAACAAGAGGCCACTCATCCCCTCCCACTGCCATTCCTGTTGGCTTGCCACACCAATCCCCAGATTGGCACTAGCCTGCTCTGTGAACTAATCTGACCACCCCTGACAAACAGGCCATAAGCCCACCCCTGACAAGCAGATGTAGGGACCAGAAGACACTTGCCCTCACTGTTTAGCTGTGTGACTCTGGGCAGAAGGACTGACATCTCTGGGCTGCAGGGTTTGGTCTATGAAGTGAGGAGTGGCTAATTGCCCGGGCCTTGAGTTCTTAATGCCCTTCTTTTCCCTTTCTGTCTCCCATGCCCCTGGCAGCTTGAGTTTCTTGTGTTGATATTGAAGACCTGAGCTCCCTTGAACTAACTCCAAAGCCTACTTCTTCAAGCTTCTCAGTGCCTCTTCAACTTTACCACGTTCCCTTCTCCACCTGCTGA
This sequence comes from Arvicanthis niloticus, assembly GCF_011762505.2. Classification (NCBI taxonomy): domain Eukaryota; kingdom Metazoa; phylum Chordata; class Mammalia; order Rodentia; family Muridae; genus Arvicanthis; species Arvicanthis niloticus. The sequence continues at coordinate 123,059,156 of NC_047659.1, forward strand.
GCATACCCTGGGCACTTGCAGGACCCTCAGACATCAGATAGCTCACTCCATTTAATGCAGACGATGTTGGTGGCTAGTCTCTTCTGGGAGCATAGTGGCTTCTGCCCTTGTTTGGCCCATTATGAAACCTGTGGCCTGCTAGCCAGTGCCTAGGGCCAAGGCCATTTGTCAAGATGCTGGTTCGTCCCTCATAGTGTCATCACCATCTCTCACATCACACATGGGCCAGCTCTGACTCCCTGAAGCTTCTTGCGGTTTCCTCCTGCTTTCCACTTGGCCTTACCGTCTGTGCTCTATGACACCGGAGTCTTCAGGATGGCATTCCCAGTCATAGAACCACAGAAGCTCCTCCTTCTGCCCGTTTCCCCACCTCCACGAGGCAGCATCTCTCCAGCAGGTGCTCCTTGCTTAGGCTCAGCCTTAGCTTCCCATCACAGTGGTTGTGTGGGTCCAGCCCAAGAGTACCTGGGCCAGCATGAGATCCAGTAATGACCCCAGTTCACAGCGACAACAATGATCCTAGACTCTCACAATGTGCAGGGTGCCAAGAGTGGAGCAAAGGAAGAAACCTGTGACCTTCTTCCCAGGCACACTGGAGGGAGGGAGGGAATTCCTCCCAGGTTTCTGCTCTGCTACTGTTCTGCCTCACTGCCCCTGGCTACCAGCCCCAGCCCTCTCTGTCTTGTCTGTCCCCTCCACTAGCACTTGCCCTCCAAGAAGGGCAGGTAGGGGCTATTTGTTCTGTCCTGTTCTGTTCCCAGCACTGAGGACAGTGCCAGGCAGAAGAAATTCTGGAAATTGAAGAGAGGAATGGAATCCTTGTCTGCACAGGAGAGATGACACAACAGCAGATACTTGAGTATTAAGCAGAGTGATCACGGAGTCTCCCCAAGGAAGTGGCATGGCAGAGGCCCAGCGACTTGTTCAGAGAGGAATGTTCTAGTATACCAGGCAATAGGTGCAAAGGCCCTGTGGTCTGGCCTATCCTGGACTATGCAGAAAAGCAGGGAGAGTGGTGGGAACCGAGCCACTCCGTGGAGGACAGAGTGAGCAGAACCAAGGTGGAAAGAAGACTGAGAATTCTTTATTCTCCTGGAGAATAAACTGGGGCTGATGGAAGCTAAGTATCATAAAACAAGGAAGTGTCAGAGGTCAAGCCAGACCTGGGGCTGCTGGGACATGGAGCCAGAGACGCAAGCCTTCTCTCTGCAGAGGGCCCTATGACTTTGCTCATTAATAGCTAAGCAGGGTGGGGCCCTGCTGAACTAAGAATGGCCTTAGCCCTGAACTTTTGGGGCAAAGCCCAGTAACAAGTGAGGGGCTGACCTTCCCCTCTGGTGTGGCACCATCTTGTCCCCTTGAGCAGGGCCATTGCTGTCAGATGAAGTTCGATTTTATAGTCATAGAGACGGCTGGGACATCACCAGTCAAGGACACAGAGACAAATGGTAGCTGTTGGCCAGTTACACCACTTAGAACCTTCCCAGGATTAGGTCACAACTAGGACCCCAGCTTCCCTGCAGCCCCTCAGGGCCCCTTGATAGCCAGTTTCACTCCTATCCTTGGGGCCTTTACCCTGGTCAGTCCCTCTGCCAGAGACTCTGTCCGTTGTCCTCACTCAGCTTTGGGCAACAACTCAAAGGTCACCTCCTCAAAGGCCTTCCCTGATCACCTGTCCCACAGACCTGTCTCAATCTTGCTCTCCATCACAAGTCCTTTTAACCACTTGATGGCTGCTAGCCCATGCTTTAAGTGCCCTGACCTCTTTGGGGAGTAAGTGCCCCCACAATCTTGTTCCCTGGAGTCTTCCCAGGGCCTCACATACAGTAGATAAGCATTGAACGTTGTGGGACCTGAGAGTCTACTCCTCTGTATTATAGAGGCAGCAGTTGAAAGTTCAGAGAGGATAAGCTACTTGCTTAAGGTCACACAGCAAACAAGAATGTCATCCAGGGCCCAGCTCAGCTCACCTGACTGTTCATGTTGCTCTCTAACTATTCCATTCTCAGGGATCAGCCAGACCCATACTCAGTATGACCTCTACCTCCAAGCCTAATTTTAGAATGGAGGAGGAAGTGGGGAGGAAGAGGGAGAGGGACAAACCGTGGAGAGGAAGTATGAGAAACGCATGGCTCTCCGGAACTCCCCTGTTCCCATCTGACAGACCAGTAATGTTGGGAACCTAGTCCAGGGTCTCTGGGCCTCCAGATCCCCCAAGCTCCTATCCTATCTTGTCTTTGCTTATCTGAGCTGTAAGGGGTTAAATTTTGTGCTTGGCTCCTGCCTTGCTGTGGACCATGGCTGGGACAGAACATCTGTCTGTTGCTATGGTTGCCGTATACTTGAAGGGGATGGCTGGATAATTATGGCAGTGCCGGAGAGTGAGGGAGCTGATGCCCGGAATTGGCTCGGACCCTTGCCCGCATGGTGCAGCAGCAGGCCTCGGGTCCATACTCTGGGCCATGGAGGAGTCAGATAGAACCTCCTTGGCCTTTGCACAATGAGCAGGCCTGGCTACAGGGCCCTGGGGAAACCATAAGCCCGAGAGACACTGGTGGCCTTGGGCACCAGAGTGTGGGCAGTGAGCCTGCTGGCATGGGGGAGGAGAGCTCTGATAATTCCCTTGTGTTTCTGTGTGTCCTCCCCCTGGGGAGAAATCCTGCATTCTGTTCCTGGTCCCACAAGTTCCTTGGAGCCCAGGGATAGCAAATGCTGACTGCCTCCATCCTGGTTTGATCTGCTTGTTTACTGGGTGACATGCCAGACCCTTGGGCTCTATGCATAGAAGACCCAGGTCTGTGTGGCTCCAGTCTGGCTTCTTGGATAGCTTGTGTGCACCCCAAGCTGCTAGACATTGGTCTGTATCACATGATAAGTTCTGGGAACAGGCAGAGGGGCTTGCTAGCGAGGTTCACACCCACAGATGACTCTGAGGCAGGGACTGAGCTTCTGAAGTGTCTATGCTGTCCCAGGTCAGCACCTCCAGATGTGAGACAAAAACAAACAAACAGAAAACCAAACCTGTCCAGTTCCCAATGTCACCCCTAAACTTCCTGGCTCTTCCCCATGGCATAGCCCCCTACTCCTGGCGATCTCTCTCCTCTCCTCTCACCTGCCTCCCTCACCAAACAGTTGCCACAGAGCCAGGCACAAGCCAAGCAATCTCCTGCACATCCTTTCCCTGTAACTGCAAGGAGGGGACCTACAGGGAAGTCGGCCTTTGGTCTTTTTCACCACTTTGGCGTAGAGATTCTAGAGACCCAGAGCAAGGAGTGATCTTCCTATCTTTCTCTGTTGGCAAGAAATCCAGCCTGGAGGTGCCAAGTAGGGCCACTCCGGGACTCCCTGAACTCCCTTTCTGACTCCCTGCCCTGCCTGCTCCTTAAAGGTGACCTCTGAAAGCCAAGAGAAATCCCGACTCCTCGGTTCTGCACATGTGTTACCTCACAGACACTCACAGCCACATCCACTCTGCGTGCTCAGCCAGGCCCTGTGTCTGATTCAGTAAAGCTCTGCCCTGAATCTGCCCATCCATGGGCCCAGGGACATCTGCTACCGCCAGTGCACACAACCTGAATCAGACACTACAGATTCAAGTCCCTTCTACCTGCCAACACTTCCCAGCGGCCTGAGATGGACAGGGCAGGGGCCACGCCCTCAAGGCACAGTTGAGGAAATGAGAGCACTCAGAGATTAGGGGACATTCAAGGACACACAGCTATGTCCCATGAGGGGCAGGCCCTGGTGCCTGGAACTGCCGTACCTCACACAGAAGGCTGCCTGCTTGGCGTGGGATGGCTTTGGCCTTGATGGATGGTCACAGTCTGCACTCCTCAGGGCCTGGCAAACTGAATACTGGTTACCCCAGCTCAGGGGCTGCACTGTTGGGTCATATGGCTCGGTGTGGGTTCCAGGCAAGCTCTCAGTGTGGTGTGGCTCCCAGGCTGTCTTGGAACCATTCTATCTAAACCAGGGGAGACACCAGACCTGCCCAGTTTCTATTCCTCAGGGAGTGTGGGCTGGGCAGGAAGGCCCAAGTCCTCTTTAAAGGGACAGGCTTCAGCCACAGCCCAACTCCACACATGAAGGAGGTGCCGTGGTATGAATCAGCATCCCAGGGCCCTTAGACCATTACAGGCATGTCCCCAGGCATTTCCCTTTAGTAGCCATGGAGATGAGTGGGTAGGGATCAGACAGAATGTTTGCAAGGCAGGACTGAAGCCCAGATGCCAGTCCCCTCTCAGATGCGGGACCTTCTTGGGGATCTGCAGGAACCAGGAGTAGCTTAAGATGTTTGCCAAAGGCCTACAGTAGACAGCACAAGGCTCTCTAATGCCAGACATGTTGAGCCTTGAGCCGATCCGGATCTCTTGGGGTGATGGTTAGTGGAGTGTGAATGCCAACCCTAATGGGCTCCTTATGCCCTTGAAAGTCCCCCATTTTGGGTCACTCTCTGAGGGCAGGATAAAGACTTGGCATATACATTATGGGGCTGGATAGATGGCTCAGCTGTTAAGACTATATGCTACTTTTGCTGAAGACACAGGTTCAGCTCTCAGCACCCACACAACAGCTCATAACTGCCTATAACTCTAGTTCCAGAGGACTCAATGCTCTCTTCTGGTCCCCATGGGCAAGCTATACATTTGGTACACAGGCATACTTATAGGCACATCACCCATATAATAGATAGATAGATAGATGGGTGGGTGGATAGATAGATAGATAGATAGATAGATACATAGATACATAGATAGATAGATACATAGATACATAGATACATAGATACATACATACATAGATACATACATACATAGATACATACATACATAGATACATACATACATAGATGGGTGAGTGAATGGATGGATGAATGGATAGATATTTTTTAAATTAGCCCCCACTCCCACTGCCTCAGTTCCCTCCAGAACATCTTCCTTTCATCCACAGTCTCTCAAGATAGAGTTCATAAACCTTATCTCCCAACATCCCCATCTCTTCCAGCCTACCACCGATCAACCAGGCCATGCTACATGTCCACCATGCTCCTGCCCACCCCAGAGACTTGGCACATTATCCAAGCCCTGTAAGCAGACCTCCTGAGATATCCATTCCAGCTTTAGAAGCTCAGTGTCCAAATCCTCAAGGAAGCCCCCAGGACCCTCACCTGGATCAGGCCCTACCATGTACACCTTTATGTCACCCACACCTTTACAGTATTCCTGAAACACCACAGGCATCTAGAGGTAGTCGCCACCATCTGTCACATGCTGTGTGGATCTGTTCAAGCCCAGGTCCTGTCTGTCTCATTCCTCATTACATCCCTGAAAACCAGCACAGAGGTAGACTTATAGTCAAGCACAGTGAGTGTTGGTTGACTGAATGAACAAATGAATAGATGGAAGGATGGGCAGACTGAAACAGAATCAGGCCGGGCGGTGGTGGCACACGCCTTTAATCCCAGCACTTGGGAGGCAGAGGCAGGCGGATTTCTGAGTTCGAGGCCAGCCTGGTCTACAGAGTGAGTTCCAGGACAGCCAGGGCTACACAGAGAAACCCTGTCTCGAAAAAAAAAAAAAAAAAAAAAAAAAAAAAAAAAAAACAAAAAAAAAAAAAAAAAAAGAAAGAAAGAAAAAGAAAAGAAAAGAAACAGAATCAGGAAGCAGAGGTCAGAGGTCAGAGGCTGAGGTGAAGAGTGTTGTCTCTGGGTGACTTGATGGAGTTAGGGTAGCATCTGGGAGGAATCGGAGGAGGAACAGTTGGACCTCCATGTGGAGGACTTTGGCAGTGGCCTACCCGGCTAGCACACACCTGCTATATCTAAGGACATAGAAAGGAGCCAGGAGGAGCCTGGAGCCAGAGGCTGAGGAGGTAATGTAGTCTGTCTCAGCCTGTGGCTCTTGGAGCTTGTCCCTAGAGAGATGGGGGAACTTTCTCAAGGCTTTGGGCTGAGCAGTGGCTCAAAGTGTTCTCTTCTAGAACAGTCCAAGTTTCGTGGAACCCTGGATGTCTTGGTTCCCAGCATGCGTGCCACACTGGGCTACCAACTACTCTGTGTCTGACCTGCCAGCTCCCTCTCAGCCGCAGCAATGCCTTAAAGTTGCCCATGTCCTCCCTCTACCTAGAACCTTCCTGTGGCTTCAAGAGTCTCAGAGCCCTCATGGCAGAATCCCACCCATCAAGACTATCTCTTCTCAGCACCAAGAGTCCTTGGTCAAATGAATCCCTGTTGGATAGGTCATCTACACAATGGAGGACAGAGTAGCGTCCCTGGCCTGTATACACTTGACTCCAGAAGTCTCCTCGGGAACCACATCTTCCTGGTTTCTAGAAGAAGGAAATAAAACCTCTATCCTGAATCCCCACTGAAGACAATGCCTCAGCACTGCCCTGTCGTCTTCCTTTCCTCACAGCCTCTCCAGCATCCAAGGCTTGTCTGTTGAGCTCAAAGAGTCTGATCCAGCATGAGCTTTGTGAGGGTGGGCACTGGGTTGGGTCTGTTTGCCTCACCTATAAACTCTCTCCAGACTGGCTGATTGATGCCCAATCTCCCCATGTTTGGATATTTCCCGTATCTTATAGATGAGGAAGACTGGTGCAGAATGGATGGTAACTGGTCCAGGGACATTAGCTACGTCTGCACGTACACATCTGTATATGCAGTACTGCCCAAACTGGAAGCTAGGATTTCTGAGTCTAAATTTGAGCTCACTGGCCTCTATTCATGTCCTCTATAGACTGAGGGCCCGGGGCAGGAGGGAGGTACAGTAGCTGACGTACATGGAGAAGTGTCTCACTGGGGCTTAGCCCTGGGCCTGTTGATCATGAAGCCAACAAGCAATCCTGTCTGCAGGCAGCTCTGGGAAGGAGCAGACTGCCCCAGAACTGGAAAGAGAATCTGTTGCTGCTGAATCTGTCCTCACCGACAAGGTTCTAGTAAAGTCCTAAGAAGCCCCAAGCCAGGCAGTTTTTGGAAATCATGGCTCATTATGTCCCTGGGATAAATCCCTTAAAACCCAGTCAGTCTTTAGCAGATGCTTTTTAAAGATCTGAGTTTTCCCAATCAACACCTTGGTTGGGGTGGGTTCTTAAAGAGATACACAATGTCAGCCCAGAGAACTCAGTTTTCATAAAACTGTACATGTCAGAATAAATTGTCAAGACATACTTTGGGGCTGCTGGGTAGTTAATAATTCAGTATGTTCTTCAGGACAATTCAGGATTTTAAAAATATTTCCTTGGGATTGTTGTTCCAAACACTAATGTTAATGTCCAGGAGCCTTCTCAATGTGCTGGAGAACTATTAATGGGCCAGCCTGGGTGGGGCTCAGGGTGGAGGTAGAGGCCAGGCACCCACAACCCATAACTCCTCGTGGTGTTCAGGAAAAGCCTACCTTTCCAGAAAAATCCCACCACATTTTGTCATGGTTCCTAGAACGGAAGTGAGGACCTCGGAGCCCAGAGAGGGCAGATTCCAGCCCCAGACTACACAGCTAAGAACTGGGCATCAAACAAGTCTCAGACTTAGGTGCTCAAATGTCAATGACTATACGCTGACTTTGGACAAAGAGTAGCCCCCAAACACACACACATGCAAATTTCTTCATCTGTAGCATTGTTTATTTGTTCAGAGAACATTTACACAGTTTTTGTGTTGTATCCTGAGATTGAGCGACTAGGGTATGGCAAAATGATAGGACATTTGTCTAGTGTGAGGGAGGCATCCAGTTTGATAGCCAGCATCTACACACACACACACACACACACACACAAACACACACACACACACACAAACACACACACACACACACAGGTGCTGGGATGGAACATTACCAGGACAGTCTGAGTGCTTATTCTATGGATCCCTGGCAAATACAACCCATCACAAACGGTAATCAGCACTATCAGGAAAAAGAAGATACAATAAAGAGACAGGTGGAAGGGTGGCTATTTGAGCCAAGATAATCACAGGAGCTTGTCTGGCCAGGTGACAGTTGAATAGAGCCCTGGGGTGGGCCTGTCCTGCAGTGCTAAGGCCCTGGGGTGGGCCTGTCCTGCAGTGCTAAGGCCCTGGGGTGGGCCTGTCCTGCAGTGCTAAGGCCCTGGGGTGGGCCTGTCCTGCAGTGCTAAGGCCCTGGGGTGGGCCTGTCCTGCGGTGCTAAGGCTCTGGGGTGGAGAGCAGCCAGAGGCCAGCAGATGTGGGGGCTGGGTAGAGAGAAGCTGTGGAAAATGAGAGCCCAAAGTCACAAAAGCCTGAGAGTGAGGGAATGACCTGGGGGTGGGTTGGTGTGCAGGGTTGTGCTCTGTGGTCCTTGTTTTGTTTCATTTTGAGACAAAGTTTCTCTGAACAGCCCTGGCTGTCCTGGAATTCTCTCTGTACACCAGGCTGGCCTCGACCTCACAGACATCCACCTGCCTTTGCTTCCTAAGTGCTAGGACTAAAGGCGAGCGCCACTATGCTTAGGTTTTCTTGGTTTTTGTTTTTTTGTTTTGTTTTTTTTTTAAGACCCTTTTAGGCTGAGGAGGTAGCTCAATTGGCAGAGTGTTTACCTAGCATGCTGGAAGCTTTGTGTCTTTTGTCTGCACCACATCAGCTGGGCATGGTGGCACACACCTGTAATCTTAGCAGCAAGGAGGTGGGGTCAGGAGAATCAGCGATTCAGAGTCATCCTTGGCTACAGAGAAAGTCAGAGGCTAGCCTAGGCTGTATGGGAACTTGTCTCATTAATAAAATATAATGAAATGAAACGACCCTTTAAAACTGGCTCAGTGGCACACGCCTGTAATCCTAGTACTCAGGAGGCTGAAGCAATGAGTTCCTTTTTCTTTTTAATAAAAATTCTCCTGGAGACCAGATTGACTCACGCCTAGTATGGGTGACCTTGAACTGCAGGTCTTTTGGTCTCTACCTTCCCAGTGCTAGGCATCCAGTGGTAGACCATCACCCTTTAGGGTGATCTGATGTCGGGGATTGAACCAGGTTTCAATCACTCTACACAAGCACTCAGCCAACTAAACTACCTCCGAAGTCCTATGGGTTTCAGGTTTGAGTCTCAGGCTACACAGTGGGATCAAGGCTGTCCTAAGCAATATAAAACCAACAACAGGTCAATAAGGCTGGGGCCACTGTAGCTCAGTTGCAGAATGCTTGCTTAGTAAGCACAGGACACTGAGTGCCACCCATGGCACCATAAAACAAACAAACAGTAAAATAATAGACCAAAATTAAAATATGCCTTTAAAATTCTCTAGGTATAACCAGCAACGTGAAAAAAAAAAATTAAACAGCAAAAACTCACCTCAGGGTAAAACCACATGTATAGTGTGAGTGGGTGGGCTGTCGTCTACCCCTCCTCCCTCCTCCCTCCTCTTCCCCTTTCCTCTCCTCTTCCCTCCCTTTCTCTGCCCTCTTCTTTCTCCTTCCCTCCTCTGCTGCCATCTCTCTCTCCTCCCCTCCCCTCCTCCTCTCCTCTCTTCTCTTTTCTTTTTTTGAGACAGTCGTCTTACACAGGCCAGGCTGGCTTCAAACTGGAGATCCTCCTGTCTCAGCCTCCCATGAGCTAGATTTACAGGTGTGTATCGCCATACCCAACCTTACTGTCTACTTACAAAAGAAAATATAGCCGGGCAGTGGTGGCTCACACCTTTAATCCCAGCACTTGGGAGGCAGAGGCAGGCGGATTTCTGAGTTCGAGGCCAGCCTGGTCTACAGCGTGAGTTCCAGGACAGCCAGGGCTACACAGAGAAACCCTGTCTCAAGAAAGAAAAAAAAAAAAAGAAAAAGAAAAAAGAAAAAAAGAAAAGAAAATATAAAGGAAGGAAAGAAAAAAGGAAGGAAGGAAGGGAAAAGGAAGGAAAGGAGAAGAGAGGGAAGGGGATGGGAGGGGAGGGGAAGGAAAAGATAAAAAGGAGGAGACACGATGAACAATGAATGGCTCAGGTGTGGGTGAAATTGTCTGTGATGGATGAAAAAACGGTAGGAACAGTGCCTGCTTCTGGATGGAACTTGGGCACACACACACTCACACACACACTCCCACACTCTTACACACAGACTTTCTTCTCTCTGCATCTTGTCTTGCACCTTTTAAATTTTGAGCTATGCAAATCTGTTACCTATACAAAAATCAGCTACTTTTTTTGGGAAGCAAGTGATTCTTCCCAAGGGAGGGGAGGCCTGCACACGGAGGGCAGGCGTGGAGGAGGTTCCTACTGAGGAGGACCCTTAGCAGCAAGCAACCTGCAAGCCAGGACTGAAGAGCAGGGAGCTGCCATACAGGAGCAACAGTAGGTACAGGGATTCCAGGGGGACTGTGCTTGAGCATGGGGTACCCACCTGCAGCCCAGCACTCAGTAACTGGAGGCAGATGATCAGGAGTTCCAGGCCAGCCTGGGCTATATAAGGAGATCTTATTGAAATAGAAGTGGCTGGACAGGAAAGGTAGATCCTAGGTTTCTAGGGAATGTGAGCCAGCCGTGGAAGGATTTGGAGGGTGGTCTCATCCACCAAGAACCCTTGAGTACTCTGGAAAAGGTTGTGGGTCATGTAAACAGAAGCTGGGCCTTATGACCTAGCTGGGCCACTTCCAAAGCATGGACTGTGTGCCTCCTCAGGACAAGGTCACAGGGAGACAGGGCTCCCAAAATCTGGCAGAGTATGGTGTCAGGATCAGCAGCCCACTACTCCTGTTGGAGACAGGCCATGGCAGCTGAGGCTGCAGGAGAAGGCAGGGCCTAGAGGCCAAAAGAGCAAGCGAGCAGGGCTGTCTCAGCTGCCCATGCCCCACAGTCCTGACTCTGGCCCCCTGGGCCTCAGCCATCTGGCTAGGCGGGCTCTGCTCTGGGTGCCCATCTGGACGCCGAGCTGACAGTACATTAGGCCTCTCACAGTGGCAGTTCAGACTCACTGGCTTCTAGTGGTTCCGCTGGGATCAGTTTGGGACACTTCTCTCCCCATGTCCACCGACAGAGAAGAGAATGGGGGGTGGAGCACATTCTTTTCAGCATCTCTGGGCAGGAGCCTGCCAGCCTCAACACGCTGCCATGCCCCGGCAGGCAAAACAACTGATGATTAGAGAAACCAAGATGTGGCCAAGGGCACCTAAGTGTTAACTGAGGGCAGAATTCACACCTAGGACTGAGGTGGGGGGGGGGGGGGGACCTGCTCCTCCCACCAAATTCCAGCCCCACCCCCACCCAGCTTCAGATGCCTACTGGGGGCTTGTAGCCAGGTCAGGGATCAACGGAGTAACACTCTTGTCCCAGGTTCAGGGCCAGGGGATGCCAGGGGGCTAACTGGAAGGTATCCATGGGAACGGGGTTCCCCCTTTCTGTAGGCGCTCCCCTCCCTGTAGGGGTGCCAATTTCCTGGCTCAAATGACAAGCACAGCACCTGCAGCTCCAGCCTCCACCTGCCTGTCCTGTTGCTGAACACTCCCAGAGCAGTGGGCAGCTGGGCTGGGGTGGGGGAATGGGAGTGGGGCGGAGTTGGGCTCAGTTTACTGGACCAGCTTTGGAAAACCAGAGAGAGAAGGAATGCTGTTGCCAGGCTTCCAGAAGCTTCTCCAATTTCTGCAGTTCCAGCAGCATCTGGAAGGAACCCAGGGCAACCCCCTGCCTGGATTCTCATCTGACAACAGACACAAGCACACTCAAGGGTCACTGCCACCCTCAGTGATACCTTCTGCCCTTGGCTTGCTGGGAAATCCATGGTGGTACTCCTAGGCCTGAGATAGGAGCCTCAGGCAACTTCATTTGGGTTAAGAACTGCCTTGTTCCACCTGCCTTTTCTTTCTTTTCCTCATTTAAATATGTATATAATCTCACAGAGAGAATTTATAAAGTCATTAACCTGTACAACCAACTGACAAAGAGGAGAGAGCATCAACTTCCTGCAAGAACACTGCAAACTGAAACCCCAGTTGATCCCCAAACATCTACCCAGGAACCAGTCCATCCACTCCTGCCTTTCTGTGTCTCCCAATGGCAACTGTCTTGTCTTCTCTAAATTCCTCCCACTGAAGTCAACCCTTATCACCCTCTTAGCTACTATTACAACAGCCTCCAAGCTGGTCGGGACCTTCTCAGCCACCTTCCCTACATCAAAACTTAGTGTAGCTATCTGGTGAGCCTGGAGTCTGACTCTGATTCCTATCCCTTTGTGGTCCAGCTCAGCCTGTGCTAATGCCTGGAGAGCACAGATGTTAATGTCTGCATGGTGTGACCTTGGACAAGTCACTTAACATCTGGGCCTCAATCGTTCAATAAAAGTGAATTATGTTGGGTGCTGGTGGCATAGGCTTGTAATCCCAGCACTTGGGAGGTAGAGGCAGAAGGATTATTCGAAAATTTGAATCTAGTCAGGGCTATAATGTCAAGAAAAAGGGGGATGGGAGAGGAAGAGGAAGAAGAGGGAGGAGGAAGAAGAGGGAGGTGGAAGACGAAGAGGAGGAAGAGGAGGAGGAGAAGGACATGGGCTTTTGATGCAAAGGGTTCTCACCAGCTTACAGGGAGTACTGGCCAGACATGCAGACATTTAATAAACTTACTACCTTCCTCTATGGAACACCCTGCAGGGCTGCCTACACAGATGCTGTGTCCTCCACCTCAGCAGCCTGGTGAACTCCTGCTGATCCTTCAACACCCCTCTCAAATGGTATCCTGACTGGCCTGGTATGTGCTTTCCTTCCTGAGAACGTGCTTCATATACAGCGGCAAGCTTGCTGAGCTGGGGTTTTTCCATTCACTTCCTGATTCTTCATACAGTGGGCTCCCAGAGGTGGTGACTGATAAAAACTGACTAGACTAAGCCGGTCAGGGAGTGCTAGGGTGGCTGTTGAGGGTGTGAGGAAGGGAGGAGGCAGACAGAGGGAATGAGTTCTGGGCTAGGGCAGAAGATGGCTCTCCATCACTAAGTCACTCATGTATTCACTCGGAACACATACCAACCCTGTCCTGGTCAGGGTTTCTACTGCTGCGACAAAAATAAATAAATAAATAAATAAATAACAAAAGTGACTAAGGGAGGAAAGGGTTTATTTCATGTTAAATGTTCAGATCACAGTCCATCATGAAGAGAAGTCAGGGGAAGAGCTGGAGGCAGGGGCCTAGAGGCAGGGACTGAAGCAGAAGCCATGGAGGACTGCAGCTCTTGGCTTACTCCCTGTGGCTTTCTCACGCACCTCAGGACCACCCACCTGGGGATGCGGTTACCCACATCAATCATTACTTTTTAAAAACTATGTCCTGTAGGATTGTGTCAGATCACTGGCAGGCCAGTCTGGTGAGGGCATTTTCTCAGTCGAGCTCCCTCTTTCCAGATAACTCTAGTTTGTGTCAAGTCAACAAACACCAACCAGGACAGAGCTAGGTGTACTTCGAAGTCATGCTCTAGAACTCAGGTTCTTGAAGACCCAGGAACCCAGTCCAAGCTGAGTCTCCCCTTGTCCCCAGCCCTCTCTTCAGATTCTCCAGTGACTCTCTATTCTAGGATGTTCTTCTGATGTTTGCAGCCCCCTATGGGGCGTCATCAATCCCTGTGACTGCCTAGGTCCTGCTCTGCCCCCACACAGGGCTCCATCTCAGACCTCTTTCTACTCTCCCTGCTCTATGCCACAGACTGGTAGGGACTCCGGAGACTTGGGACTCCTGAGATTAGCCTATTAGCACCCACCTCCACACTGGGCTGTGAATTCCCACATCCCAGAGCGTGCCCAGCCCAGCTGGCATGAGCCCAGAAAAACCTTAGGGGGCCAGCAGAGCCAAAGAGGCCTTGGTAAACACCAAGGTCTGCCTGCCTCCCCCTGTTATAACAACAGTACGAAAAGACACCATGTCTAACTGTAACACTGGCTCACACTTCCCACGAGCCAGGTGCCACACTCTCCGCTCTGCTTTCTTTAAGCCCGGCACTGTCTATGGGGACACATTCTGCTATATCCTACCTAGTCTTTCAAAGAAGAAAATCAAAGATCAGAGAAACTGACTCGACCGCCTGAGATCAGAGTCCGAACTCCTGGCTAACCATTGTACAGCACGGCCAGATAGCTTGGAGGGATGAACGTCTACACAGCACTGTTGAGACAATGACAACTAGGCTGAATCAAGAGAGTTTTTTTAGCTGTGTGAACTTAGATGGGTCTCGAATCTCTCTAGCCTCAATTCTTCTGCCTATAAAATGAGCATAAACAGTCCCCACTAATCCAACTTCCACAGGAGGGAAGAAGGAAGGTGGGTCTCCTACAATAGGGTGGGTGAGGTGATTTGGTGGTCACAAGGCCCTCCTTCACAGGCAAAACCAAACAAAAAAACAACCCCCCCCCAAAACAAACCCCAGCGACCTCCCCCCCCCCAAAAAAAAAAAAAAAAAAACAAGCAGAGCCAATCCTGCCAAAGGCAGCGCGGTGCCTGCTTTGAGAGGACCTGGGTGACTGAGCCATAAACATCCTTCCTAAGGGAGCCCCAGCAGCCACCGGGTGTAGCACTCCTGGAGAGGGATGGCATTGTTGGCAGTTAGGTTTGGTGTCCTGGGTCAGTGGCTAGCAGCTGAAGAGGGGGACATGCATGGGCCCAGTTGAGCTCTAAGTACTGGGAGTCTGGGCACACTCGCCTGCCCCCATACCTGCTTTCGCTGTCCCGCAGGTCCTGGCAAGGGGAATGGTGCTTCCCCTGAGACTCCCCTGGGCTGTGCCAGCCTCCTGGTGCTGACAAAGCCTCCTCCCCCGCCCCCAGAGGCGAATGAGCCCGTGAGAGTGCCAACAGAGGGAGCTGGGGGCTGTGTCTAGGGCTCATGCCACCCGCCCCGACCTTCCCAAGGCGCCCATGTCTCCCCCTGCCCCTTGGCCGCTGCTGGGGCGCCAGCCCCGTTGCTATGGTTGCCGCTCTGAGGAAGCTGCAGCTGGGTAATTATTGCGAACATCCATCCTGCCTCCTGCCCGCCCCAGAGCTGGGTAGCTAGCTGGTGGCCAGGGCTAGGACAGCCCCTCCTGGGCTCCCCACTAGCCACACCCAGCTAGGCTGGCTAGGTGCCCACTGAAGAGGAAGAGAGGGAAGACAAACCGACAGAACAGGAACTGACCGGAGGAGCCCCCAAACTCCTGCCCTCAGCCAGGCCCAGCCTCAGAACTGACCAGCCAGACTGGCTCTTATTTTTCCAGCTGCACATGAAGCCAGCCTGAGAGCCTCCAGGGGCGAAGGGAAGCTGTCCCTGCCTTTCCCGGGTAGGGGAGCCTGTGGGAGTGTAATGACTCTGGCCTCTCACACAGCGACTGTCCCACTGCATGAGGAGTCCCCTGGGGCCCCGCTGCAGGGCTCTGCCACCTCCTCCACCCCAGAAGCTCGCCCTGGCCCTGGTGTCTAAATATAGCTCGGTCTGGCTGTGCTTGAAGTCACACAGACTCCTAACTGCCTAGGGTGGCCATGTGGAGGGTAGTGAGGGGTGTCCACTCAGCTATCCAACACGGCACCTCAGGAGTGCAGAGGACGCCAGGCACCCAGCTAGGCTCGGTACACGTGGGAGGCTGGGGTGCTCTTGCCTTTCAGGTTCACGGTTCCCTCCAGACCTACAGACTTAAGAAATTCTCTCTTAAAGAGAAGGAGGGTCTCCTCACCCAGTCTGGGGACAGCAGGAAAGAGGGGGGTCTGTAGAGGGCTCGCCAGAGGCGAAAGACAGGTCAGAGTAGAGGGAAGGACAGCAGAATGGCCTAAGGGAAGAGACTCTGGGATGGTTTCCTGTGATAAGAGCGTGGGGTGTACCACAGCAGCACATGGGCTCTGGGACAGTAGCTGGGACAGAAGGCTGCAGAGCACAAGGACACTCTTCTCCCTCCCCTTGGCCTCACGGTGCTCTGCACCGCTGACCTTGGCTGGTGCTTGGCAGAGGAGGTGTGCCCGGATCCTAGTATCTAGGAGTTCCTGAGACAGGAGCAGGCCCAGGGGAAGTAGGGCAGGTGGCAGGGCAGGGTAGTGGGTCATAGAGGAAGAGGAAGAAGAAAGGACAGGATGTAGGGGCAAGAGGCTTCGTGTCCTCCCCTCCCCCTCCATGCTCACAATGCCACCTAGTTTTGTGTCAACTTGACCCAAGCTAGAGTCGTTTGGGAAGAGAGAACCTCAGCTGAGGAAACGCTGCCATCAGATTGCCTTGTGGGGCATTTTCTTGAAGACAGTTGGTGTGAGAGAGCCTACTTTATTGCGAATGGTGCCACACCCAGGCAGGTGGTCCTGGGTTAAAAGAAAGCAGGCTGAGAGGGTGTGAGGGCTAAGCCAGTAAGTAGCAGTCCTCCACAGCTTCTGTTCCAGTCCCCGCCTCCGGTTTCCACCCCCACTGCCTGCCCTGACTTCCCTCAGTGATGGGTTATAATCTGCGAGGGGACATTTAAAACCATCTCCTCCTCACGTTGCGTCTGGTCATGTGTTTCACAGCAAGAGAAACCCTTGGGTCCAGGGACCCTCGGGGCGATATCTGCTGAAGGAGAGCTCCGGCTGGAGCATGGACAACCCCAGGAAGATTGTCTAGGGTTCCAGCTTTGGTCGTAGGGGTGTCTCAGTTTTAATGTTCATCTCCCCAGTGACTTTCCTATCCCACAACTCAGGCTACCTTCCAATAGCTGGACACTGGGACAGAAGGAGGGAAGAGTCACTCCCAGATTGGGAAACTGAGGCTTGTTGAAGTAAAGAGATTTATCCAGGTAGAGGAGAGTGATGAGTGTCCAGCGCCCATCGCTGGGACAACAGTGGAGAATAGAGTGTAAAACTCAAACCTCTTGCCAGTCCCCTGGTCTGGACAGGGCCCCACACCCTTTAGCACTATGCCAAGTGGGGATATAAACCAGAGGGCAGGCATGGGGGGCAGGGACGACAAACAAGGCCCTTGGGAATTGTCAAGTCAGATCGCCAGTTCTTATATCTTATAGATCAGAAACTAAGGCTGTGGCCAGGCCCCCAAGCCCAAAGCAGACTGCTGTTCACAGCTCCTGGATAGCAGACACTGGATGGTGGAGTCCTGCTGACCCTGGCTAAGGTCAGCTAGCCAAACAGTATAAGGAATGTGTGCAGGAAAAGCTGGGTACCAGCTCAGGAGAGTTCTGAGCTGCCTGCAGCTACAGAATTACAGCTTGAATTACAGCTATCTGAATCAGGAATGATGAAGCAGGGCATGACACAAGTCAGCACCAGCCATTTGTAGGGTTCACATCCATCCTGGTGGCAATTATAGAAGAGGTGGGGGTAGGACAGGCACCAAAGAGTACCTGGCACTTGGTGTGGTGGTACATATATTTAATCCCAGCCCTCTGAAGCAGATTCAGGGATCTTTCTGAGTTGAGGATAGCCTGGTCTACATAGCCAGCAGTTCCAGGCCAGCTGGCCTACATGATGAGACCCCATCTTCAAAAAACTGATGAAGCTAGGTGTGATGGTGCATGCTTTTAATTCCAGCACTCGGAGGCTGGAGGAGCTCTGGGAGTTCAAGGCCAGCCTGGTCTACACAGAAAGTTCCAGGTCAGCCAGGACTGCACAGAGAAACCCTGACCTGCTCCCCCCCCACACACACACACACACTCCAAAAATAATGGTATGTAGTGGGGGGGGGTATGGCTGGAGAAATTGCTCAGTGATTTTAGTACTTGCTGTTCAGAGGACCCAGATTAAGTTCCCAAGCACAGATATATATCAGGTAGCTAGCTCACAACCATCTGTAACTCCAGTTCCAAGGGATCTAGGCATGTATAAGTGTCTTACCTATGAGCATGTGCTTCAGACACATACACGTACACAAGATGCAAATAACTAAATTAACTAATTTAAAAAGTGCCTGGGGCTGAAAAGATGGCTTAGTAATCAAGAGCATTTGCTATTCTTGCAAAGGGTCCCGTTCACAAGCACCCACTTACAGGCTAACAACTGAGAGTAACTCCAGTTCAAGGTATCTGACGCCCTCTTCTGGCCTGCATGGGAATTGCATGTCATGCATGCAGGTAAGACACTCATACACATAAAATAAACAAATAAAATTTAAAAAGGAAAACCAAACCAGAACAAAAAAACCAAACAAACAAAAAAACCCAAACAAACAAAACAACAAGGTCTGAAATGCACTAAGGCCTGTAGACACACTAGCCAGGATGTTTCCATTACACAACCTGACAGAACCTGAATGTCATGCATGCTGAATCACCCACTCTATCACTGAGATGTCCCCAGCCCTAAATTCCTTTATGGCTGTCCCACTACATGAGGTCTCTGCCCTGAGGTTTCTCTGTAAGGAATGGTTTTTATTGTCTCTACATAGATTGGGAAGCTGAGGCTCCATGTCTTAGTTTCTCTTCTATTGCTGTGACAGGAAGCGTCTGTGAGAGGAAGGGTTTACTGTAGCTCACAGTTCTGAGGTACTGCAGCAGGAAAATCAAGGTGTCAGGAACTAACAGCTGACCAGAATGCACACTTACGCTCAGTTCACTTTCCACACTCTTACCCCATTCAGAACCCAAACTTAAACTCTGCTTTCCACTCTTAGGATGGGTCCACCTTCCTTAATTAACCAAGATAAGGCCCTTCTGAAGCAGACATTCCCACTGGCCGACCTGATCTAGACAATCTTTTATTAGACTCTCTTCCCGGGCCATTATAGATTGTGTGGAGTTGATAAAAACTAGCCATCTTAATGTAACAGTGCCCACTTTTAATCCCAGGAGGCAGAGGCAAATAGATCTTGGTGAGGTTAAGACAGCCTGGGCTACATAGTGAAACTCTGTTTCAAAACAAAAACGATTACAAAAACATTTTAAAAGTAAACCCAGACCCAGAAATAGGATGCATACCTTTAATCCCAGCACTCTAGAGATAGAGACAAGCAGATGTCTGAGAATTTGAGGCTAGCCTGATCTACATAGTGAGTTCCTGACCAGTTAGAGCTGCAAAGTGAGACCCTACAACAAAAAAACAAACAAACAAACAAACAAACAACGAAAACTCAACTCAGGGCCCTGAGGTGGCTCAGCAGGTAAAGTTGCTTGTAACCAAGCCTGACGGCCTGCATTCACTCCTTAAGACCAACATAGTAGGAGAGAAGCAACTCTGACCCCACCTACATGACATAGCACATGAAAACACATACATGTAACAATATATATGAGTGTGTGTGTGTGTGTGTGTGTGTGTGTGTGTGTGTGTGTGTGATTTTAAAATGTTTTAAAGTCAACTCAACATGCCAGGGTGCACTGGTCCATGTCTTGAAGTCCAAGATATTAGGAAAGCTGAGATAAGAGAACCACTTGATTCCAGGAGTGGATGGGATATAGGGTGGATGTCATATTTCATAGAGGGCAATTTGTTTTGAGTACTTGTGCATTTCAAGAAGCCAGAGGGTTGGAGAGCCCCTGCCCTTGAGAAGTTCCTTCAGCTTGCAGTGAAACTGCCAGGTTGCTTGCAGAAGCTAAACAGTGGAGATGAATTAAATGTTTACTGACCACAGGACAGGCTTTGGGTGCAGCACAGTGGTAGAGCCTTTACCCAGGGTGCACAGGGGCCTGGATTCCATCCCCAGTATGGCAAGGGTATGCACAGAGGAATGAGGGACCACCTCATGTTATGGAGTCGGGTACAGGCTCTGGATAGTGATAGGCACCTACAGTCCCAGCTACTTGGGGAGCTGAGACAGGAGGATTATTTGTGCCTAGGAATTTGAGACCAGAATGAGCAGCAACACTGGAGGCACCTGCCTCAAAGGAAGAGAAGGAGGGAGAGGAGGAGAAAGAGGATGAAGATGAGGGAGAGGAGGAAGAGGAGGAGGAGAAAGAACAAGGAAGACAAAGAAAAGGAAGAGGACTCCTCAGGCACTGAAAAGGTGATGGCTGTGTATATATTCATACACACACACACACACACACACACACACACACGTCCACAATGTGCTCAGTGAAAACTAAGACATCACTCATCTAACATGGATGTTCGAGTTTCCGTGAGCAGCAGACGTGTACCTAATACCAGGACCTGGACTTGGGCCTGGATGGCACGGGTGCAGCACTAGTGGCTGTGCCCACCACAGGAAAATGTTTACATGTCCCACCAACTGACAAGTTTGAGGGATCGGAGCTCAGAAAACTGGGTGAAGTTCATTGCTCTTTATCGGCTGTGTTTTATTAAAGTTTGAAATTTTTTATAATGAGAATACTTTCCTGAAATATATACGATGCCCCAAAACCTCAAAAGCAAAGAGCCTGGCCTCCTGGCTGGGAACTTAAGGCAGGATGAAGTCTGACAAGACCTGGGAGACAGTATCTATATGTGCCAGGCGGGCTTGGGTGTCTCAGGCTTCTCCACGACCCTCTTCCTAAATCAACTGTGGCTTCCTCTCCCCAAAGCCAGAGTCAGAATAGACTGTGGTTGCAACTGCAGCATCCTACTGTAAGGTGGGCCCACCTCCACTCCTCCCAGCAGGACAGGCCTCTGTGACTAGAGGATGACCTTGGACTTGCAGAGGACTGAGCTGCGGCTTCCCCCGCCAGGCCTTCCAGCAGGATGCTGTGATGAAGAACACAGCCACGTCTATCCTCCCAGCTTGGACTTGCCCTTGAGTAGTCATGCCCTGTGTGTCTGGTGCCCCACCCCTGGAGGAGACAGCAGCCCATCTGTGCCCCTCAACACCCAGCAAGGTCAGGGGTAAGACAGGAGAGGGCTCCCAGAGGGCATGTCCTGGCTCTAGGAACCTAAGGAAGCCTGCTCTCCACTTTTTGAGGGTAGTTACTATCCTGATTTGTGTTTGGTGATGGTGCTGGTGGTATGTGTATGTGGTGTGTGTGTGTGTGTGTGTGTGTGTGTGTGTGTGTGTGTGGTGTGTTTGATGGTGGTGTGTTTGATGGTGGTGTGTATGTGTTTGTGTGTGGTGTGTGTGTTTGATGGTGGTGGTGGTGGTATATGTGTGTGTGTGTGTTTGGTGATTGTGGTGGTGTGTGTGTGTGTTTGATGGTGGTGGTGTGGTGTGTGTGTGTGTGTGTGTGTGTGTGTTTGATGGTGTGGTGTCTATGGTGTGGCGTGGGTGTTGGAGATAGAACCAGGGCTTTGTGTGCACTTGAGAAGCACTCACTACTGAACCTTATCTTCATCCATATCCTAATTTTTTGTTGGAAAAATGGAAGACACAGAGAAGCTAGGGTTAGAGTCACACAGCTTGTAAGCAGCAGACAGGATGTGAGCCTACGTCTGGGCTCCAGAGTTTACAATGTTTTTCCTTCTACAGTGTGCACAGTATCTGCCTCTGCAGAATAGCCTCTTTCCCTTCCAGCACAGCATCCTCAGGTCCCTAGCCTACAGTCATGGAAGCCTCACATTCACACATCCCTGGCATTGGGTCTGGAGCCCGCCCTATGTCCCAGTCTGGGGCTCCCCTACAGGCTGGTCTGCTTCGTTTCTCCAACTCCTCATTCCTGTCCCAGAGAACGGAAAGTTCACCTGAACTGAATGGAGCTAGTTCTACCTGCTTGAACTTGACCTTGGAGGAAACAACAGAAACAGAGGAGAGGAGGAGAGGGAGGGGGAGAAGGATGGGGAGAGAAAAGGGGAGGAGGAGGAGGAGGAGGAGGAGGAGGAGGAGGAGGAGGAGGAGGAAGAAGAAAGGAAGGAGGAGGAAGAAGAGGAGGGGAGAGAGAAAAAGGAAGGAGAAGAAAAGGAGAGGGGAGACACAGAGAGAGAGATAGAGACAGAGAGACAGAGATGGAGACCAACCCTGACCATGGGTGGAGGGGAGCTGGGGACACTTCCATGAAAGCTTGTTTGGAGGCTCTGAAGGTGAAGAAAAACTTCAGGAGGCCAAAGGCACTGGTAGCTACATCCCTGGAAAAAGAGGCTGACCAGCCTTAGACCTTCAGAAAGTGCTGGCTGTTTCTTATAGCTGGGCCTCAGGCACACCCCAGGTCCAGAGACTCATGGCTCCTGGAAGCCCACCCTCTCTCTTTAGGCTACTTGGAGGGATCTAGGACCTGCAGCGCTACCTAGAACTTCTTGTGTTGGAATTGATCATGTAAACAAACTACTAAGACTTCTACTGTAACAGTGAGCAAGGTGGTTAGAGAGTTAGAAAGTTACACACGAGGGAGGGTGCCTGCTACAATGTTATTATTATTAAAGAACAAGTAGGCACAGCCCCAGGGCCCAGAGCCAGAAAAGCCACAGAGCCACTTACTGCTTCTGGCTGGAGTCACTGAAGGAGATCAGTTCTGGGGGTGAGGTGGGAGGGGGGAGGGGTTGTTTGAGTTGTTTTTGTTTGTTTAAACCAGGTGTTGTATTGCAAGACGATAATCCCACCTCTTGGAAGTTGGAAGCTGGAGGATCAGGAGTTCAAGGTAACCACATAATAAGTTTGAGGCCATCCTGAGCTACACGAGACGGTTCTCAATAAAAATACATTAAATAAGTAAGTAAATAAGTAAATAGGACTGGCAGAATGGCTCCACGGGTAAAGGCAGTTATCCCCAAGCCTGATGACCTGAGTTTGACCCCCAGGACCCATAGGTGGAAGGAGAGAACTAATTTGTGCATTTTGTCCCCTGACTGTCACATGTGCAGGGACTGTGGCACATGTGTATCCCCCATACAGAAATAGATAAATGTTTTTAAAAGTGTTATTTGTATTTGTTTATTTTTAAGTTTTAAACAAATAAAATAAAAGGGTGGGGTCAGTGAGATGACCCCATCAGTAAAGGTGCCTATAACCAAGTCTGATGACCTGGGCTCCATCCCCAGGATTCACGTGGGAGAAGAGAGAAGTGATGCCACAAGTTGTCTTCTCCCTCCACATACACCCCCAACACACAAAAGAAATAATTCATTAATTTAGATAGATAGACAGACAGAGAGACAGATAGATAGATAGAGATGACAGGCTAGAGAGATGGCTCAGGGGTTAAGAGCATTGGCTCCTTTAGAGGTCCTGAGTTCAATTCCCAGCACCCACAAGCTGGCTTACAACTCTCTTATAACGGGATGTGATGTCCTTTTCTGGAATGCAGGCATACATGTAAACAAAGCACTCATGTACATAAAATATATAAATAAATAAACCAAAAATAAATCAATAGGAGAGTTGCTTCTCACTTTGTAGCATCAGAGAGTGAAGCCATGGACTTGCACACTGCTACCCACTGAACTGCAATCCCAGCCCATACTGAAGGCTGAGAGTCTACCAGCTCTCCTCTCACCTTGGGTTACAGTATTCTTCTCTACACATGGACAGATATCAGGGAGAAGTGAGGAGCCTTCGCTGGGGAGCTGACCTCCAGGGTATGTTTTCTTTGTTTGTTAATGCTTTAATTAGCCTAGATTAATTATATATAATAAGAGACTTCAGTATGACATTTGCATAATTGTATATACTAGTCTATGTCTATTTTATTTTGTTTTTTAAAGATTTATTTATTTATTTATTTATTTATTTAATGTATCTGAGTACAGTGTAGCTGTCTTCAAATACACCACAAGAGGGCATCAGATCCCATTACAGATGGTTGTGAGCCACCATGTGGTCGCTGGGAATTGAACTCAAGACCTCTGGAAGAGCAGTTAGTGCTTTTAATCTCTGAGCCATCTCTCCAGTCCCCCTTTTTTTGTTTTTTTTTTTGCTTGTTTGTTTGTTTGTTGTTTTTTAATTTTAAATATTTTTTTTGTTTTATTCTATGTGTGTGAATATCTTGCCTGAATTCATTCATGTCTGTCTATCACATGCATGCCTGGGGCCTTTAGAGGGTGTTGGATCTCCTGAAACAGGAGTTATAGACAGCCAGGTGGGTGCTGGGAAGCCAATCTGGATTCTCTGAAAGAACGGAAAGTGCTTAGGCCATTAAGCCATGGCTATAACCGCTAGCCTATGGATTTTGTTTTCTGTGGTTTGTTTTTTTGAGATAAGGTATCTCACTGTGTAGCCCTGGCTGCCCTAGAACTCATTATGTACACCAGGCTGGCCTGGAACACACAGAGATCCACGCCTTTGCTTTAAACTCTAGGATTAAAAGTGCATGCCACCACTCCTGCCTCCTATACTGTATTTCAATGATATTCATCTCCTATTAACTTGTCTCCCTACCTCTTTTACTGTCCTTTCTTCCAGCTGGTGTCCTTTCTACTTTCATGCTTGCTTGCTTGCTTGCTTGCTTGCTTGCTTGTTTTGAGAAGGTCTCACGCAGCTCAAGCTGACTTCTACCTTGTCTTGAATGCCAGAACTACAGGCATGTGCCACCACACTGGGTTTCTGCTATGGTGGGGATTAAATCCTGGGCTTCCACAAGAAGCAGAGAGAATGGAACCACTGCAGGCTGACATAAGAGTGCTTTCTTCACTTTTTATACAGCTCAGGGGATGGTCACACCCACGATAAAGGTGGGTCTTCCTACATTAGTTAATGCCATCAAGATAATCCCTCACAGGTGTGTCAGAGACCCATCTCCCAGGTGATTCTAGATTCTATCACACTGAAAGTTAACGATAACCACACCTAGCAAACAGAAAGCAGGTTTTTTTTTTTTCCTTTGGTGCTGGGGCTGAATCCAGAGCCGCTAGGCAGGTGCCCTACCGCTGAGCTACATCCCAGACCTTCTTTTTTTGTTTGTTTGTTTGGTTTGTTTTTCAAGACAGGGTTTCTCTGTGTAACCCTGGCTGCCCTGCAACTCACTCTGTAGACCAGGCTGTCCTTGAACTCACAGAGATCTGCCTGCCTCTGCCTCCCAAGTGCTGGGATTAGAAGCCTGCACCACCACCTCAATGCTCTAAGTTTTTACTGTAAAAAAAGAAGGTGAACAAAATGTAAGGGAGACGGGAAACTAACTCAATAAGAGAGAAAACCTGATGCTGGCAGCTGAGGTGGACTTAGACCTCAACACTCAGGAGGCAGAGGCAGAGGCAGACAAATCTCTGAGTTCGAGGCCAGCCTGGTCTACAGGACTGTCTTCCAGGACAGCCAGGACTATATGGAGAAACCCTGTCTCAAAAAAAAAAAAAAACAGAAGAAAAAAGATAATAAATAAATAATGTGTACTGAATTTTAATAAGGCCTATTTACTTTTATTTTATTGATTTACGTGTATGGGTGTTGTGCCTGCGTGTATGTCTGTGGGCCACACGTGACCTTGTACCCATGCAACTAGAATTCCATGGTTGTGAGCTGCCATGTGGGTGCTGGGAACTGAACCCAGATTCTCTTGCAATATCAGACAGTGCTCTTAAGCACAGATCCAGCTCTCTAGTCTCCACCAGGCCTTCATTTTATTTTTGTATTGGGGATGAACCTAGGCCTCTACCCTGTGAGCTGCATTCTAGCTAGAGCTGGCCGTGAAGCTCAGTGCTGCTATAGCCCTGGATTCAGTCCCAGCTCTAAAAAACCAATTCTGTGTCCTCTGTAACCATGGCACACTGTAAGGGCTCAGTGCTGAGGAGGTGCGGTCTGAGGAGCTGAGTCCTCTTCCCCCGCAGCCTGCACTGAACCTCCCAGAACACCGGACCCTCCACTGAGCCACACAAAACCAACTGCCACGCCCACCTCCTGGTGTCTAGATTTCCTCTGTTTCTCTATCCTTCTCTTTCTTGCTCCCCCGTCAGGATGCCTCAGGGTTCTTCACTGATACCTTGTTCTGATACCTGCGCACAAATAAATTGCTCACACATCCAGTCCCCCTCTGGACCATGGCTTGGGGTATGGGGAGACCTTCCCTCCGTCCTCCCTATAGACCTCATAGGATCCCAGAATCGAGCTTTATTCATCCTCCTCTTCCAACATTTCCTTTTGAAAATGTCAAGAAGACCCAGCAAATACCTCTCACTGGGGTTTTCCTGCCTCAGCTCCAGCTTGCTGATCTAGTGCAGGCATCTTGACGCTTGGCTTGGGCAAGGGCTCCCAAGGGCACTGTGTATTTCCTATTCTTTCTTTTTCTTTCATTTACTTATTTATTTATTTATTTATTTATTTATTTGCTTGCTTGCTTTTTGTTTGAGACAGGGTCTTAATTTGTAGCCTTGTCAGGCCCTGAACTCACTATGTAGACCAGGCTGGCCTTGAACTCAAAGAGATCCTCTTGCCTCTGTAGGAATTCTGTTAAACTTAAAAACTAACTGCCCCAGGATACGTTCCGGGAGGAGCAGTTTTCTTAGTTCCAGGACACCTGCTGGATTAACATTCAGAGGAAGAAGAGAGAGACTGATTAACATTCCTCAGACCACAAGGAAGGGAACCCACCTTGGGGAAGGCCAGAGCATGTAGACACATTCCGAAGGACAAACCAACCCTTGACACTTACAGACAAGGAAGGTCCTTGCCACCTCATTCCCCAAAGACCAATCTGTTTAAAAGTCACACTGCTGTGCCAATCATATTGTGCCTAGTCACTGTACACCCCTTAAACTGTATAATAACTGCTCTTAGCTTTAGCTCGGGGTTCCTCTTGCCTGTGCGAGAGGGAACCCCAGTGCACTGGTTATTATCATTATGTTATCGTTAAATCTCATGTTATTGCAGCGAACCCCTTGTCAGTGTGTGTTTCTGTGGGAGCACGTCCCCTGGTTTGGATCTTAGAGTCCAACACCTCTGCCTCTCAAGTGATAGGATTAGAAGCATGCACCACCATAACAATTCAAACTGTTCTTTTGAAGTTGCCAGTTCTGATGAGCTGACCACTGCATGGGGACAACTACTTGGTCAATGTCGCTTTGTCACCCTTTCTTGTCTCTTTCCTTAATAAGTCCCAGAAGACAGTCATGTCCCTACACTGGCCTTTGCCCTTTCCCCTGAACCCCCCCCCCCCATACAGCCTGGGTCTGAGAGTCTCCACTCTTCTGCTTCCCTGTCAAGGGTACCCAATCTTCCTCTCCATATCCTCAGCAAGGCCAGGGCTCTGCTGGCTTCTCCTCCCCTCAGGCACGAAGGTCAGTCCATGGGGGACCCATTCACCCTGTCTGCCCAGGGCTGCCTCAATTTGACACTAAAAGTCTTGCTTCCAAAAGCCCTGTAAAGCAAGAGGATTAGCCCTCCCAGCCTCTTCCTGTCTTATGAGGTAGGTGGGACTGTTCCTCCCACTGCTGGGAGACCACAGCCTGAGTGGGATGGGGCTTGTATCTGTACCTCCCAACCACTGCCATAGCAAGGCCACAGCACAGGCCCAATACATAGGTGCTGAGCCTGCCTGGGAGTGATGAATGGTAAAGGAAGGAACAGTAACTCCACCTCCTAGAATTTATGCTCAATGCTACCTTCTCTGAGGGACTTTCCCTGGCCACCCTGCCTCAAATGATACCCTGCCCACTACCCCACCTCTCTCCCTGCCCTTTCTTACCAACAAACATGCCATCTCTTACCTGCCCCACCGAGGGTCTCTCTCTCTCTCTCTTTCTCTCTTTCTCTCTCTCTCTCTCTCTCTCTCTCTCTCTCTCTCTCTCTCTCTCTCTCTCCCTCTAGAGCAGTGGTTCTCAATCTTTCTAACACTTCAACATTTTAATACAGTTCCTCGTGCTGTGGTGACCCCCAACCATAAAATTATTTTTGTTGCTACTTCATAACTATAATTTTGCTACTGTTATGAAGCACACATATCTGAAATGCAGGATTTCTGATAGGCTACCCCTGTGAAAGGGATGTTTGACCCCCGCTAGGGGGTCACAGCCCACAGGTTGAGAACTGATGCTCTAAGGCTGTTCTAGAGAATGGGCACCATGGGGGTAGTGCCTTTGTCTTATGGTAAGCAAGGTCCCCCAGTGCCTGGAAGTATCTGGTGAGTGAGTGAATAGCTAAGCCTTCCTTTTTCTAGCAAAATCTGGAGCCTATGGTCTTCATCTCATGTGTTTGGTCATTTAATTTGTTCAGTAGATAACGGAGCTTGTGTGTGTGTGTGTGTGTGTGTGTGTGTGTGTGTGTGTGTGTGTGTAGAGCAAAGTTCTAGTCTGTCTAGTCTGATGGCAGCAGAAGGGACAAGACTCAGAGGCCAAGGACTCAGTGCCTGGGGAGAAGTCACAGAACTCTATTCTTTTTACAACAATCCAAAAGGCCCAGGTTGTGGATGGATGGCAGCTAATAAATCCAACATGCACTCTGTCTTTGTCGTCACTCTGAACATTTGTCCTGTGTTTCCTCAGTTAATTCCTAAATATCTGATGTTCTAATGTGGTCCCCTTCTGCAGCTGAAGATACTGAGGCCAGGCAGCCTGAGTCATTGGCTCAGAAGACCAAAGCAAACATATGGGATGTCAGAACCAGACCCAAGCTTGCTCTGATCCATGTTCGAGGAGATTGAATTCGGTTCAGAGAGGTGCTATCCCCTGGCTAAAGTCACAGAGCTGGGCAGATGTTGGACTGGGATTCATACCAGGACTCCAGAGGAGGCTGAGGACCCTCTGGAGGAGGGGCTGGATGAGATAAAAGGGAGGAGCTTAGGGTCAGAGGGCAGAGAAGGACAGGATACAAACCAGGTGACAGCTTTGCTTGTGGAGCCCAGAGCAGCTGCCTCCAATGGAGCACAGGGACCAGGCCTGAGGGAAAGGTGAAAGTCCCCTTCCCCCTCTGCCAGTCAATAGGCAGAGGTCCAGACTTCTTATATCTATTGCTCTCCCCAACAATCAGGGGGATGCCTCCTGGGCTTGGGGAGGAGCAGGCAGGGTTGGATGGCCAGATGCCTCTATTGGGCCACTCCTCCTTGGCTCCCTGCATGCGTGAACCTGAGGCTCACAGTCCTGTCGATGACCAGGAAAATCGTTTCCAAATCAGGCTCTGCTTGTCTGTGTGCTGGAGGTACCAATACTCATTCTTAGCAGTTCTAGGGTGAGATTTGAGGTGCCCTAACTACAGCTGGGAGAGTAGTTCAGTGGTAAAGTGTTTGCCCAGCATGTGAGGGGGGTTAAGTTTGAGGCTAGGCTTCCTGTTAGGAAAAGGCCTAACTTATTTAATTCATGTACCCACCTATAACAGGGAGGCAAGCAGAGTAGAGATGGTGAGGTTCCTCAAGTCCCTAACAGGGGAATTATTTAAATTTTCAAGAAGATGCACAGTGGCTGGGGAGCTGGCTCAGCTGTTAAGAGCACTTGCTGCTCTTCCAGAGGACCTGAGTTCAGTTCCCAGAACCCATGACAGGAAGCTCACAACTGCCTGAGACTTTAGCTCCAGGGGATCCGACAGCTTATCTGAATTCTGCAGGCACCTGCACACACTGGTACATATGCAATACACACACACTCGAGTGCACACTTGAGGAGGTGGGGGAGGGAGGGACAGAAATGGTGAGTCACATATACTCAAAAATAAATCTTTAAAGCCAGGTACAGTAGCACATTCTTTTAGTTCCAGCACTTGGGAGACAGAGGTGAGCAGATCTCTGTGAGTTCATGTCCTGTCAGGACCACATAGAGAGATCCTACCTACCCTAAAACAATAATAATAAAATGTTAGAAAGAAAGTGAGAAGAGCTATAAGGACCAGGACTGGACTGTAGTAGAAGAGTGCCTCTCTAAAATATCTAGGTCTGAGCCCCAACACTCCCACAAAAGACAACAAGCAAACTAAACCCGAGAGGAGGGCTTGGCCTGCAGCAGGAATAAATGGGAGAGATTCTTGTTTGAAATAATAGAGCAGCTGGGCAGTGGTGGCACGCGCCTTTAATCCCAGCACTTGGGAGGCAGAGGCAGGTGGATTTCTGAGTTCGAGGCCAGCCTGGTCTACAGAGTGAGTCCAGGACAGCCAGGACTACACAGAGAAACCATGTCTTGAAAAAAAAAAAAAAAATAGAGCAATAACTTTCCACCCTGTCGGGTTTCCCTTTGCCCAGGTCTGTGGAAACATAACGGAGGTCCCTCCCGTAGATAGCACAACAGTCTTTTGAGGCCACCTCTTCCTTGAGGGGCCATGCAGCTGCAGCAACCTGGCTTTTAGCCAAGCAAATGAGCCCAGGAACACCCTGGAGCCTCGGGGCCCTCTGCTATACCTATCACATAGTGAACGCATCATTTCAGGGTACAAGGGTGTGGCTGGAGCCAGTGATGGGCCATGGCAGGCATGTGGACAGAGGATGACTCTCCAATAATCTGCAAGGCTCTCTCAGGTCTGTCCTCAGATCCCAGCTTTTAAACTACGGATACTTAAATTATGGCCTGATTGAAGCACAAGAATGTGTCAGGCGGGCACAAAAGTAGTCACAACAAGGCATCTGGTGGCCAAGTGTGTTTGAAGCCCTGGTGGACGTAAGGTCAGTGGCTGTGTGACCCCTTCCTTCATGACTTCCAAAAACAGGTTCAGTTGGTCCGTTGTTCTGGTGTAGACATGAAGTGCTGCCACACCCCCAAAGTCCATGTGTAGAAGGCCTGACTCCCAGCTGGTGGCACCACAGGGGTGACCGGATGAAGACACCGCCCTCATTTCCTCAGTCTCAGATCCTCTGAGTGGGTGCAAAGTGGGCATGGATGTGGGTCACTGTGTTAGGTGAAGCTTTGGGGATAATATTCTGTCACCTGCCTCCATCCCATCTCTGACTCTGCCGCTCTGGCTGCCAAGAGGACAGTAGTTCCACCTCACTGGGTCCTCCTGACAGGCCCAGAAGCAATGACACCAGCATTGACAAAGCTGAAGTAGAAACTTGAGGGTTCTTTGGAAAGTCGGTGGGATGGTGTTTTGCTGGGGCAAACACGTGAAGGAATGTTTTATTAAAGTGGACACAGGTGTGAAAGGCTAAGGCCGACTCGTGAAGGAACATTTCGCTGAAGCAGACACAGGAGAGAGGATGTTCTACTAAAGCAAGCACATGAAAGGACATTTGATGAAGGATTCTTTGCTAACAATACACATTTATTGGTCTGACATTGCGTAGTTGAGCTGCCTTTGTCGCAATGCCATAGAAAAGAACGCACGAAAGAAACTTCTGGTGGTGTGCTGCAGTTTCTTGCTGCTTCCGTGGACTTGGGCTGTTATGGTTTGTATATGCTCAGCCCAGGGAGTGGCACTATTTGGAGGTGTGGCCTTGTTGGAGCAGGTGTGTCACTGTGGGCGTGGGCTTAAGACCCTCATCCTAGCTGCTTGGAAGCCAGTCTTCTACTAGCAGCCTTCAGACAAAGATGCAGAACTCTCAGCTCCTCCTGCACCATGCCTGCCTGGACACAGCCATGCTCCTGCCCTGATGATAATGGACTGAACTTCTGAACCTGTAAGCCAGTCCCAATTAAATGTCCTTATAAGAGTTGCCTTGGTCATGGTGTCTCTTCACAGCAGTAAAACCCTAAGACAGGGCTGATTGGATGCACATGCTGAGGCAGGACACATACTGAGGCTGATCAGTGCTGAGGCAAGGCATGTGGAGGACACATGATGTTTGGAGGGTAAAAATAGGACTCCATGCAGTGATGGTGGCTTGCTGGTACAGCTAGCTGTACA
Source organism: Arvicanthis niloticus (assembly GCF_011762505.2). Taxonomy (NCBI): domain Eukaryota; kingdom Metazoa; phylum Chordata; class Mammalia; order Rodentia; family Muridae; genus Arvicanthis; species Arvicanthis niloticus. The sequence goes on from NC_047659.1 coordinate 123,090,537, forward strand.
ATGCTTGTGGGTCTTGAGCCTTCAATGAGAGAAACACAGGCGAGAACTCCTCCTGGTGTTCCTGTTGGTTCTTCCTGCTGACTTGTGCCGAGGCTGAGGCCTGGCTGTCTCTGCTAGGTCATGTTACCTCTGTCGCTTACCTGATTCTACAGAGCTGGACCGCTGGTGTATCCGTGAAGTGTTTGCGAGTGGATCGAGCTGCTGCTGCTGACCTGTGAACTGACCTGCCAATTTCCAGACAACACAGATGGGAATTGCTCCAAAGAACCTTTCTAAACAGGTCCACTCCCTGCCACCCCTTATCCTTTCTTTCCTACTACCTCTGGTGGGTGGTGGGCTACAAGGGAGGTTAAAGCATTTAAGAACCATCATTAAAAATAAGGATTGAAATAATTAAAGTTAACACCAAGCCTTGTGAAACTGAGAACCGAAGTAAACCGTTCTCAGTTCTCAGGGGGTTTTGTCACATGGACAAAATACAAAACTAAACTAAAGGACCCAAACCTGACACTGTTACCTTGAAGATGGAGAGCAGAGGCTGTAAGAGTCAAGGTCACCGTCATTGTCCCCAGGTGATAGACTTCAAGGCCTGGGCCAAGGGAGAGCTCAGTGAGGTAAAGATGCCACATAAGCCTGATGACCTTTGTTCAACCCCAAAACTGAAAGAACAGACTCCAGACAACCATGTTCCGACATCCACAAGGGCACTGTGGTGTCTAATGAGGATGAGGAGTTTTTAAGTAGCCATTGACAGCCAAGAGTGGTGCCTCGGTGTGAGCCCAATCCCAGTGGAAGCAGAAGTGGATAGAGCTCTGTGAGCTCAAAGCCAGCCTGGTCTACATAGTAAAGTCCAGGCCAGGCAGTCCTACGTGGTGAGACCCTGTCTCAAGCAAACAAAAATAAAAATAAATAAAACCTAAACTTGAGGATAGCACTTGCCTAGCACGTACGACACCCTGGGTTCATTTCCCAGCACCACTGTGGAAAACAATTGGATAATGTATTTTTTTCCCTTGATGTGGGGTTCCACTGTGTTTCTCAGGTTAACCTCAAAGTTTTGAATCTCCTGCCTCAGCATCCTGAGTGCTGGGACTCTAGGTGTGTGCCACCACCCTGGTTCCCGGGACATCTTTGGGCATCTGGTCTTCTACCCAAATGCTCACAAAAGCTAGAAAGCAAGCCATGCTGGACCAGGGTGGGCTGAACCTGCAAAAGGTGCTCAACAAACGTGAACAGATGGACAGACAACACACAGCAGTCTCCCTAGGACTGAGTGAGCCAAAGGGAAAGAAGGAGGAAAACCCAAAAGTCTGTGCCCCAATCAGGAAATAGCCAAAGCACCTATGGCTGCCCAGCCAAGCTTGGCTCAGCTCCCTTTCTACCCCCCAACAGCTGCCTCCAGTTCCCACAGACCAGACAAAACACTCAGGGTGCTGTCAGGGTTCTGGGTTGAGCCAAACCAGCCTCAGGCAAGGAAGGTGAGTCAGAGGATCAGAGTCTCCTGCACCTGCAGAGAAGCCTGTGACCAAGTCATCGAGTAGGGTCCGAGCCACTTTCAAGAGCCCTCTAACATCTCCCTGTCCACAGCTAGGCAATTCTAGCAGTCGGCAACCAGATGCGTCTCCCAGATGGCCTTGGTCTAGAAAACGTATTAATTATCAATGGAGTACAGTGACATTTATTGAGCAGGTACTATACACTGTACACCATAGAAAACGCCTGGCATATGGTTAAGACCTCAATTCATCTTGATAATATCTTACAGAGGAAGAAACCAGGGTGAGGTCACAGTAGTGCTGGGCTTTGGGTTCCAAGGCTAGCTTCACCTCTTTAGCCCCCATGCTCCTACTCCCACAGAGTGTACGGCTGCCCGAGATGAACCACACATGATCTAAGGCCTCAGCTCCACCTTGGTCCTTAGACCCTGGCTCCTTGCTAACCTACACTCTCAGCACCTGGGATTCAGGAAGGGAATCAGGGAGAGTCTGGTCCACATTGTATAGACAAGGAAACTGGACAGAAGTGGTGCAAGCCTTTAATCCCAGCCTCAGGATGCAGAGCTGTTGAGTTCTAGGCCAGCCTGATCTACAGAGTTAATTCCAGGATAGCCAAGGTTCGACAAACAACAAAAACAAACAACAAACAAGAAGCTAGCCACCTCGTGTAGTAGTTCACACCTCCAACCCTAGCACTGGCTAGAGGTTTGTAAATTTGAAGCCACCCTGGCCTATATGAGGAGACAAAAGAGAAGGGACAGAGGATGCAGTTCATTTGACTCAGTCAGTAGAGTGCTTGCCTGCCATATGTAAAGCCCTGGGTTCTAATCCCCAGCACTGGATAAAAACAAAACAAAACACTCAAAAAGATGAAGGGGAGGGGCTCCAATAAAAACCAAAACCCTGACCTTTGGTTCTGTCAGTCAAGGCCCTACAGAATCAGGCTGTGGCATCTCACCAGCTTTAATCTGAGGTCAGGGCAGGCAGATAATGTCAGTGCTCTCTGAGCAAGCTGAGGCAGAGTCGCCCTGTCCAAGGTCACCCTGCCAGTGGGAAGCCTTCTTGAAAAACCTGGCCTGAATTTGCCTAAACCCAAAGCTCTCTGTGGTCCTGGCTGCCCCCTGATAGACTCCTGCCCTGCATTCTGCTCAGGATCCAATGGCATTTTAGACTCTTCCAAGTTCAAGGTCACCCTCTACTACCTAGGGCATTTGAGGCCTGCCCGGACCACATGAGACCCTGACTCAGACAGACAAAAAAATGGGGCTGCCCAAACAGGCTCTAGCAGAAAGCAGAAAAAACAGATTCCACACAGGGGGCAGGGCAGGGTGTGGGGAGAAGCCCCTTCTGCTGTTCTTGATGGCCCTGCCCCTCGTAGTGGGGCAGTATCCAGAACCGAGACCTCAGGCTCCCAGCTTCCGAGGGTTCTGGGCCAGCAAGAAGAGTAACAGGGATTTGGGGCAGGCAGATGCTCCACTCTTTCTCCTCAGGGACTCACCGGCTCTTCTGGTGATATCTTCCCTCCTGACCTTCAGGAGCAGCCACTGAAGCAAGATAGGAGGCCCATATCCCCAACTCTAACCGCTCGCTCGGGGCTCTGCTGCAGTGAGGAGCTGTGGTAACTTGCCTAAAGCAATGTAGCTTGGGAATAGTGGTTATCAAAGGTCAGGCTGACTCTGTGTACTAGTTCACTTTGTTGCTGGGAGACCCAAGGCTGGTTGCTCAACCTCTCTGTGCCTCATTCCCTCATTTACAAGTTACTAGAGGTTTCTGAGTTCAGGTTCTGCATCAGCTGTGTAGCCTTGAGTGAGTAACTTTTTTTGTTTTATTTTGTTTTGTTTTTGAGACAGGGTTCCCCTGTGTAGCCCTGGCTGTCCTGGAACTCACTCTGTAGACCAGGCTGGCCTCGAACTCAGAAATCTGCCTGTCTCTGCCTCCCAAGTGCTGGGATTAAAGGCGTGCACCACCACTTGAGTAACTTAAACTGACTCTGTTTACTCTAAAATAAAGCAGACTCTTGGCGGATGTTTGGTGAGGGACTGGCAAGAGTATAGAGAAGTCACCTGTCCAAGGCTTCCTGGCAAGTGTCGCCTGGAGGCCCAAAGGTCCTGATGGTCATTATGGTTATGATTGCACTGCCTGGGTTCTATGGTTTATGCCTACAATCCCAGTTCTTTGGAGCCTGAGACAGGGGGGATTGCAACTTCAAAGCCAACCTCCATGGTAAGTTTGCAGCTAGCCCAGACTCCATGGCAAGACAGCACAAGCTCCTGTCACAGCAATAAAGCAAACAGGATCTGAGAGATGGCTCAGGGGTTAAGAGCAAGGCCCTGCTCTTCAAGACGATCCGAGTTCAATGTCAAGAATCCACTTCAGGTGGCTCGAAACCATCTGTAACTCCAGCTCCACTCAGATTCAGCTCCTCCTGCCTTTATGGACACCTGCGTCCATAGACACATAATCAAAAATAGTAAAACCAAATCTTAAAAAAATAAACAACAAAATGACCCAGAGCCGGGCATGGCGGCATATACCTTTAGTCTCAGCACTTAGAAGGGAGGAGGAGGTAGTTCTCTGTGAGTTCGAGACCTTCATAGTCTTCATAGTAAGTTCCAGGCCAGCAAATGGCTACACAGTGAAACCCTGTCTTTAAGGAGGGCCATGATGGTGCATTCCCATAATCTCAGTACCCAAGAGGGCAGAGTTAGAGGCCACCCTAGTGAGACCTGTGTAAACAAATAAAAGTAAGCAAAACCAGGGCTGGGCATGCAGCTCAACTGGAAAAGCACTTGCCTATCACGTAAAATCTTGGGAGAGATCCCCCAGCGCTGAATAAACTGGCCATGGTACTCAACCGTAATACCAGCATTTAGGAGGTAGAGGCTGTAGGATCAGAAATTCAAGGTCATTCTTAACTACATAGGGGGTTCAAAACCAGCCTAGACTAAAGAAAAGGCAGGGCCAGCCATGGTGAAGTTGGAGAGAAAGGACGTTATTCCGAACTAAAAATAGAACTGACTAGAGCCGTCCAGAAGGAGAGAAACAGATCCCAGGCTGGGGGCGTGGCTCGGTGAGGCAGCCCCTGTGAAGCTAGGGTAGGTCCGCCATTCCATCCCCACACTGAAGAATAAGGGAATAAAAAGAAACATCCTAGAAGCCATCTTCAGGGAGAAAAACTTGGGGAGAAGAGGGGTGAGTGGGAGTCCTGTCTGAATTCCGCTGCTATACATGATTACTGACCAAGAGCAGACAGTGTAACTCTTACAGACAGCTGCCCCAGCCTGGCCCCAAAGCCTCATGCCTACCAGTTCCCTGCTTCCTGTTGGCCCATCCTCCCCAGGTCCACCTCGCTTTGCCCTGTCTCTTCCTCCGGTCTCCCAGCCAAGCCCCAGAATCTAGAGTGGAGTCCCAGGACCTAGCCCCTCTCCAAAGCTCCACTTCTCTGCCAGCTTCCTGAGCCTCTACGGGGGGGGGGGGGGGGGGGGAAGAGAAAGAAATGTGGGGAAGCAGCAAAATGCAGGGCCTTTCTCAGCAAGAGAAAGGGAGCGAAATGCCCCCGCCCTCCCCCGGGAAGCTTCCAAAGGATGGCTGAGCGTCTTGGGCACAAAGGTCCCAGCTCCACAGTCTCCCTGAGGTTTCAGCCAGGCAGCCGGCTGTGCCCACCCCACATTCTGGGAGGGACATGAGTATGGGAGAGTGACAGGGGACACTTTGAGGTGGTGGCCACCTCTGTGAGAGAGGCAGCTGCTCAGCCAAGAACTGGGGGCAGGGGCGCCTCGTGCGGCTAATTAAACTGAACCGGTGATGAATCGGGAGAGGTTACAGCGTGCTAATTAAAGGTGCTGCATCTTGCCTGGCAAGGATGGAAGGCACCAGAAGCTCTGGAACCACAAGAGGGGCCAGGCCTGTGAGGTCTCCTTCTGTGCTGGTTCTGCGTTGTCCTTCCCTCCTCCACCCCTCCCCAGAGGGCCGGCCCCCTCCCCACTTCCCTATCTCTCCTACCCACCTTGGGCAGCCCGGCCTCCAACTTCCCCCGCCTTCCCACCACCCCAAATCCTCCCCAGATAAAGGCAAGCCATGGCAAAGCGGAGCCTGTGGCCCCTAGCTGTGGCCCCTCGCCTGAACCCGCGGTGGGTTCTGCGGGCGCTGTGCTGAGCCTAGGCGGAGCTCCTTTTAACCCCAACTCCTAATGTGTCACAGCTAAGCCCAGGAGTTCAAGCCTAATAGGAACAAGGCCACAAAGATGACTTCTAGAATCTTAGTTGTTTTCCCGTTTTGTTCAGTTTTGTTTGGGGGCTTTATTTTTATTACATTGAGAGAAGGAGAGAGTCCCCAAACATTCTCTCTGGTCTTAACAATACAGTCAAGTCTGGGGAAAGTTAAACAAATGACCCCTGACCTTTGATGGTTTCCACAGAGTGGGGAAAAAAGACTCCACTGCCCAGTCCTGCCCCAAGTTGGTTCCAGGCAGAGGTGTGGCTCGGTGGCTCCCCAGAGACTTGAGTTAGAGTCCAAGGTCTGGTCATTTGCCAGTTATGTCCATTGGCAGTAGAAGCAGCACCCTGTGCCTTGATGCCTCCGAGTTGGAGATGGTACCCCACCTAAGAGCCACAGAGACAGCATCAAAGGAGACAACTCAGGTGAAACAGTCCAGAATCAGCTCCGACTGCTAGAAGCCACTCTGACCTTGGAGCACAGGGGTCACCTGGCTGGTTTGGCACCAGAAACCCTGCCTCCCTTCCAATTCCAAAAGGCTGCAGCCTGTGCCCTAGAGATGGTGATTACAGAGGCAGGTAAGATAGCTCAGTGGTTAAGAGCACTGGCTGTTTTACTGAAGGGCTCAGGTTCAACTCTTAACACACAATTCTGTGTAACTCCAATTTCAGGGGGGCACCAGAGATGTGCATGGCACACAGTCATACACACAGGAAAACACTCATATACATAAAGCACAATAAGATATTCCAAAGAATAAAAGTTAGGTTTTTTTGTTTTTGGGGTTTTTTTTGTTTGTTTGTTTGTGGGTTTTTTTGTTTTTGTTTTTGTTTTTTTGTTGTTGTTGTTGTTTTGTTTTGTTTTTTTGGTTTGTTTGTTTGTTTGTTTGTTTTTTGTTTGTTTTTTTGAGACAGGGTTTCTCTGTGTAGCCCTGGCTGCCCTGGAACTCACTCTGTAGACCAGGCTGGCCTCGAAATCTGCCTGCCTCTGCCTCCCAAGTGCTGGGATTAAAGGCGTGCGCCACCACTGCCTGGCGTTAGTTATTTTTAATTAAAAAGGTCACTGGCAGAATGGTGGCCGCACACCTTTAATCTGGCACTCAGGGGAAGAGGCAGGCAGATTTCTGAGTTTGAGGCCAGCTTCATTTACAGAGCAAGTTCCAGGACAGCCAGGGCTGACAGAGGGAATCCTTGTCTTGAAAAACTAAAGACAAACTAGAGTGATTAGAGGTGCGAGTGGGGTGCTCACGAAGGGGCCCTCCTGTGGAACAGGCTCCTGGATGCAGGATTCAGGATCAGGCCTCACAAAGGAGACCAAGAGGAACTTGGGACTCATTACCTCCCAGGGAACCCCAGTCTGGAATCAGAGAAAAATCAGTCACACATCTGGAGATATGGGTCCAGGGTAGAGTGCTTGCTTGGCATGTAGAAGGCCCTAGGCTCACCCCCAGCATCACAAAAGTAAACAAATTTAACTAAAAAAGAAAAAAGAAGGAGAGAGAGGAAATGTCCAGCATAGAGACACATGATTATAATCTCAGCATCTGGATGGCAGAGACAAGGGCTTCAGGTCAGCCTTCGCTGCTTAGTAAGCTGGAGGCCAGTCTGAGCTATAGTGACTCTGCCTCAACTCTCACCCACCCTTCTGAGGGATGCTCCAGTGCCTGTCAATGCAAGGGCTTGAGTAGGAAATGCTGTTTTGGTGGGGAGGTGACCTCCTTGGAGGGAGAAGTGTTCTGCGGGTTCTGGGGTGCATGGGCTTGGGCACTCTGAGACGCTCCCAGGCATCTGGAATTTCAGATACTGTGGTTTCAAGGGCGGCAGAGTCTACAAATCCATCCATGTCTTTGAAGGGCTCTGTTATCCCTCTTCATAGCCAGGCATGCAGCTGGGATGAGAGCTTCGGCTGCTAAGTAACTCTGTGATGGAAGGAATACCGAGCCATCATGAAACCCAGGTACGTGAAACCCTTTGGAGGCCGAGAAACTCAAGGCTGTCTGCCCTGACACAGGGAACCCTTGGACCTTAGGCCGCTTATCAAAGCTGGCAGGGATCTGGCCTCAAGAATGCGCCCCTATCCCACTATCCTGGGCGTTCAAGGCTCTCTACAGGGAGGAGTAGGCACAAAGGTCCTGAGTAGGTGGCGTAACAAGGAAGCCTATATTAGCAAAACCGGCAGCTCCTGGAAAACACTTGGCTTGGCTCAGCGTCCCTGGGGGCCCCTTACCGGGAGCTTCAGTCAAATGCTGGTCTGTAGCACCCTCTGGTGGCAGTTTGGGGAAGTGGCGGACACAGAAACCGCTGTTTGTTTAAGGTTGGGTGGGGCAGGTCATTATTGGAAAACCGAACTACTACCCTTCCTAGACACAAGAGAAAACAGGTCTAAAGAAGGATGGGGCTGCAGGGTCAATGGTGACTCAAAACTGGAGCCAGAGTGCCTCTGTGCCAAGTGGCTTTTTGTGGTGCTCGTCAAACACCCTACACAGGCTGGAATGTATGCACCTGCCAGAATACTTGCTTAGCAAGCACAAATGTCTGGGTTCAGTCCCTAGAACTGCATGAAACTGGGTATGGCTGGCGCGCACCTGCAATCAGCACTTGGGAAGCAGAAGTAGAAGGATCAGAACGTCAAGGTCATTGTCGGGCACATCCAGAAGCAGGCCTGAGAAAGGAGGGAGGTAGTAAGGAAAGAGGGAGAGAGGTAGAAAATATTTAGGAATAAAATTAACAGAAGTAAAACTTTATACCCTGAAAACTATAAAACATTGCTTAAAATGTTTAAACAGCTAAAATCAATGAAATATCTGTATTCTTGAATCTGAAGACCTAATATTATTAAGATGGTAAAGGTCCACATTGGTCTTCAGACTTAATGAATCATTACAGCTTGGAGTTTTGTTTCATTTTGGTGGTCCACATTTTGTGTGTGTGGGTATGTGTAACTGAGGATCACACTCAAGCTCTGTGTATGCTAGGCAAATAGGGGGTGGAGAGATGGCTCAGTGGTTAAGAGCACTGACTACTCATCCAGAGGACTGAGGTTCAAATCCCAGCACCCACATGACAGCTCACAAGTATTTGTAACTCTAAGATCTGAGAAGAAAGAAACAAACAAAGAGAAAAGAACAAGGGAAAGAAGAAGCAATGTTAGAGGTACTACATTTCCCGTTGCAAAAATTCTCAGGATACTGTAATAATCAGAAGAGACAGTAGTACAGAGGAGTAGAACAGTGTTGAGAGTCCAAGGATAGACCTTCACATCTGAGGTCAGCTGCTCACAAAGGCAGCAAGCCAGTTCAATAAGGAAAGGACAGCCTTCTCAACAAATATGGCAGTGGACACTAGTCATGTGGGAGAGAGGACCAGACCTCTACCTCACACTGCACAAAAATTAACTGATGATAAACTGTAGACCTAAATGTGAAGCCCGAACTACACAACTGTGACAAAACATTCTGAGCATGAGGGTCCATGCTTGTAACTCTATCACTTGGGAGGTTGAGGCAGGAGAATCAGGAGTTCAGTCACATGGCAAGACATGGAGCCGGGAGGTGGTGGCACACGCCTTTAATCCCAGCACTTGGGAGGTAGAGGCAGGTGGATTTCTGAGTTCAAGGCCAGCCTGGTCTACAGAGTGAATTCCAGGACAGCTGGGACTACACAGAGAAACCCTGTCTCGAAAAACCAAAAAAAAAAAAGAAAGAAAGAAAGGAAAAAGAATCAAGAGAAAAGAGACACATTCATACATACATTCATGTGGCCCATTCATTCATTCACCCATACACTCATGTGGCCCATTCATTCATTCATTCACACATACACTCATGTGGCCCATTCATTCATTCACACATACACTCATGTGGCTCATTCATTCATTCACACATACACTCATGTGGATGTGCACAGCAGCTTTATTCATAGTTTAAAAAAAAAAAAAAAAAAAAAAGTGTCCCTAAGCTCCTGGAGAGATGGCTCCTCAGGTATCTGTTCTTCCAGAGCACATAGGTTTAATATGCTTCACCCACTTGGTAGATCACAGCCACCCATAACTCCAGTTACAGGCAGGCAAAAGACACACATGCAATAAAAATTTTAAATGAAAAAAAAATCTCCCTCAAATGAAGGCTGGAGAAACAGTGGGTGTCAGAAATTGAACTCAGATCCCCCACAACAGTATGCGCTGTTAACTGACAAGCCATCCTTCCAGGCCCTCTTTTATATTTTATTTTTTTAAGCCTGTCTTTGGACCTATAGCTTTACTTCTAGAAAATTCTGTGAGGAATCCTTTAAGTGTGGTGGAACATATTATAAAGATTTTAATAACAACATAGTTCATGACAGCAAAAACCACGAAAACAACCTGTGACTGTGGATAGGTTTATCTACCTCACTGTGGGACAATGATGTCATCAAACAGGATGGACGATAAAAATAATAATGAAAAGATAAATTCAAAAGACAGAGGCGCTGGGAGTATCACTCAATAGTAGAACACCACACACACACCCCAGCATGTCTGAAGCCGTGGGCTCAAGCCATAGGATGACAAAAGTAAAAGAAAGGGGCTGAGGGAGTGGCTTACCCTCAATCAGGACACCCTGGGGACCATCCCCAGTACAGCCTAAACTGGCTCTCCTGGCTCATGCCTATAACCTTAGTTCTCAAGGATGGAGGCAGGAGGATTGATAGTTCAAAGTTATCTTTGTCAACACAGTAAGTTTGAGGCCAGCCTGAATATATGCGATTCTGTGACAAGAGAGAGTCCCAGCACTTGGGACTCACGTAGGTCATGTCGGTCTTAACTCCCTAGGCAATGGAGAATGACCTTGAACTCCTGGTCTGCTTGCCTCTGCCTCCTCAGGATTAGAGGTATGGGCCACCATAACCAGTTTCCATGTCAAATTTTTAAAGGAGTGTGTGTGTGTGTGTGTGTGTGTGTGTGTGTGTGTGTGTGTGTGTAAGAGAGTGTGTATGTGTCTGTGTGTATATGAGTGTGTGAGTATGTGTACATGATTATAGAGCCCAGAGAACAACATTAAATGTCATCTTTAGAAATAACATGCACCTTCTTTAAGGACTGGAGATTGGGGTGACCATCTCCTACCTGTTTTCAAGACAGAGTCTCTCAATGTAGCCCTGGCTGACCTAGAACTCACTCTGTAGACCAGGCTGGCTTTGAACTCATAGAGACCCTTCTTCTCCCTGCTCAGCACTGACATTACAGGAACGAACCACCACACCTACCTGCTTTGAAGTGGAGCCTCTCTTTTCTCTAGAGGCCACCAGTTAGACTAACTGGTCAGCCCCAGGCTCTTCCTGCCTCTGCCTCCCTGGCATTGGGGCTGCAGACATCATCCCCAACATTGTTACCTGGGTTCTGGGATTAAAAGTGTGGACTGGGGACTGGAGAGATGGCTCAGTGGTTAAGAGCACTGACTGCTCTTCCAGAGGTCCTGAGTTCAATTCCCAGCAACCACATGGTGGCTCCCAACCATCTGTAATGGGTTCTTGTTGCGGCCCGCTCTGTCCACAGGTCGGGGTCTAGCAAGAGAAAGAGTGGGGGGAAGAAGGGGAAGAAACACGAAGAATGGAAAACAACCCAGAGGATCTGTAGTCAAGTCTCCTTTACTGTCTTCAACACACACAATTCCTACTCTACTACACCACCACTACACCACACACTATACCACCCTACTCCACTACTACACCACCCTTTACAAGGAAATCCTGGGTATTTATAAGCACAAACAAGAGAACACAGGTGAAAACACTTTACCACGTACACCATACAGCTGAGGTCACTAAACAGCAAAACAAGCTATGTGGGATAAACAATATATTTATCAGAGTGTGCTTCAGCTGTTATAGGCTTTTGAAAACCAAGTCTCTCATCAGGGTATATGGTTCCAGATGGCTGCAAAGTTGATCTAGCCGCTTTCTGCTTAAAGTCAGTTCCCAACAGGATCTGATGCCCTCTTCTGGTGTGTCTGAAGACAGCTACAGTGTATTCACATACATAAAATAAATAAATAAATCTTTAAAAAATTTTTTCTGTTAACATATACACATAACACCTGAAAGTTTGGGAACTAAAATAATGGGGGGGGGGGTTTGGAATTGTTATTGTTTTTTTTTTTACAAAGTTTTATTTAGCCCAGGCTAGCCTCCAACTTGTTCCAACTTGCTATGTAGTCAGAGATTACCTTGAACCCCTCATTCTCCTTCCTCCTCCTCCCAAGTGCTGGGCTTAACTTTAATTTCCTGATTTTCACCCCTGCAGTAAACACGAATTACTTTTACAGCTAGAAAAAAAAGTCATGAAGCATTTGTGGGAATTCTGTTTAATCGGGGACAGTGTGAGCAGAAGGCTGTGAGACATTGGAGCATCACGGATGGCAGAGCAGGAGGCCAAGGGTCCTTGCCAGCCAGATGAGACCCTAGTGATTAGCCACCATCCTGAGGACCAGCTAGCACTGAGGCTTCCCGGGGGCTATCAGGAGAGCTGGTGGCAGCTGCTATAGAGGTGTCTCAGCCACCCTGTGCCAAGGACACTGGGACTGCATTTCTAGTTCGATGAAGGTCACTCTGCCCCTTCTGTTGCCCTACAAGGAAGAGAAGCCCTGGGCAGGAGGCCTGAAGCAGAGACAGATCCTTACCCTGACTTTGCTCCTACCAGCAAAACCCTCCGTATAATCCAGGCCAAGTGAGCAGTCTCTGTGTGTCAGACTCACACCCTGTGAACCACAGTCTGTTTCTGTTACCCAGGACCTGGAGCAGCTGGTAGCAATCCATCTTCACTGTGCAGAGGGCTAAGCTGAAGCCTAGGGCACCTTGTGCCTGACCAGGAACGCACCACACTGCACCTAGAACAACCACTGTGGACCCAGCCAGACCCCTCGCAAGTGACCTCACAGGTATTTCCAGGAACCCCAGAAGGCAGCTGTCCTAACTCCCCAGGTGACTGGAGAAGAAAGCCACTCACCCATATCCCACAAAGTCAACAGCAGGTCTAGGTACAAAGCCAGCTGGGCTCTGGACCAGATGCCTCTCTTGTCTGGAAGGCAGTATTGGTCATCTCAAGGCAGATTTTATTCTCTTCTCTCAGGGAACTTTATTTCTCCCCTATTTGGAGCCTGGAGGCTGAGGTGAGGCATTGCAAACCTGTTAACCCCAGCACTAAGGTGGAGACAGAAGGATCAGGAGTCCAAGGCCAGCCTGGGCTACATGAGAGCCTGTCCGAAAAACAGCCAAGCCAAGTAAATAACCATTAACCAAATAAAACAAAGCTGAAGACGGGAGGTGCGGGGAATGGCCACCGTCTCCCCCATGCACAAGGCCTCCATGCACAGTTGCTTGCGTCTCTGTCCCAGCTGAGAGGTTGGCAGAGCTGAGCTGAAGGGCAGATGGGAGAGCAACTCTGCAGAGGAACCAGGCTCCTCTCCCAGCTGGGCCCCAGGTGCAGCCTGTGCCCTTCCCAGCAGGAGAAGGACATGAATGACAGAGCCAAGGCAAGGTGCCAGGGATAGCTGCCAGGGTCTCAGGGGATGAACAACCTACTTCTGCCTTCCAGCTAGCCCCTGCACAAGACCATCCCATGGCCCTCCACTGATCAGTCGGCCGATTCCTGCTAAGAGAGATACGCCATAGACAGATGCTAGGGCCATGCCACCAGAGGGGCTGCTGCGTCTTCTCAAGTGTTCACTGCTTGACCAAGCTGTGCCAGGTGGCCGTGAGCCTCACTAATGCTTCTAACACCTCACATCTGCTCCATTTTCCAGAAAAGATAACAGAAGCTCAGGGAAGGCATGGCATCTATAAAAATCACCCAGCTAGGAAGCTTCAAGATTTCTGGTCATCAGTTTGAGCTAGACCAGACCTTGTCTGGCGCTACATACAATAAAATATTTGTTAAAAGAGAATCTGAGACCAGTGGATCTTACCATATGTCTTAGTCTGCTACTGTTTTGTTTTATTTTATTTTGTTTTGAGACAGGGTCTCTCTATGTAGCCCTAGCTAGCCTGGAACTTTTATTTTATTTTATTTTATTTTATTTTATTGTTTTTGAGCCAGGATTTCTCTTTGTAACCCTGGCTGTCCTGGAACTCAGTCTATAGACCAGGCTATCCTTGATCTCAGAGATCTGCCTGCCTCTTCCTCCTGAGTGCTGGGATTAAAGGTGAGCATCACCACTGCCTGGGTTGCCTGAAACTTTAAAAAAAAAAAAAAAAAAAAAAGAGTATTTATTTAATGTACTTGGGTATTTTACCTGCATGTATGTCTTATGCCTGTACACCATATGCGTGAGAGTCAGGTTCCCTGGTGCTGGTAGAACACATGCCTAGCCTGGATGATGTCTCAGATGTCTTCAATCTTCCTGCCTCCACCTTTTAAGTGCTTGAATTACAGGTACCACTCATTTTTTGTAATTTTTTGAGGGTTTTGGGTGAGTAACTAGTGATGCTGGGGACCGAACCTGGCCGTGGTACTAGTCAAACACTCAACCACCTGTGCTACATCTGCAGCCCCTGAGTTTTTCAATCAATTACTTAATTGTTTACTTGTTTGTTTATGTGTGTGCCCGTGGAATCCAGAGGAGGGCATCGATGTCCTGGAGTTGGAGTTACAGGCAGTGAGCCACCTGGGCTCCAGTCCTCCAGAAGATGAACAAGTGCTCTTGACCATTGACCCATCCTGCCAAACCCTTGTTTTTGGTTTTGGGTGTTGCATTTATATGTTGCAGTCTTTGAGTCAGTCTTGATAAATGTCCCAGACTGACCTTGAATTTGAGACCTTCTGACCTTAGGCCCTGGAGGGCTGGGATCACAGACTCGTTCGTGCCAGTATGCCTGGCTCCTAGATTCCTATTTTAAAGAATAATTTTTAAACTACCAAATTCCTTTGAGGGAGAATTAAAATAGAATGAAGAAAAGGAAATAGGGGAATGGCTAAATAAATTATTAATAGACTATTATAGAATCATTAAATAACTTTAAAGAAAATTGTAATGCTGAGACAAAAACGCTCCCAGAACAGCCAAGTGTGGGAAAGGAAAAGAGGTGCCCCCGGCCGCCATCGCTGGCTAGTAGGGTGACACATGGTTTCTGCTTTTTACCTTTCTGTAGTTTCCTAATTTTTAAAATAAACATAAACTGCTTTTATGAATAAACACAGAACAATACAGAGAAAGATACATAGATATAGGTACATATAAATAGATATGGGTATAGATATATAGATATAGATATAAATGATATGGGGATAGGTTTAGATATTTAGATAATAAAGATATAATATAGATAAAATAATATATAAAAAGATATATAGATATATAAATAAAGATATAATACTAGAATATATATATGTATATGAATATGATATAGAGATAGAGGTAAATGAGTCAGGATAAGGGGTAGATGCCCTTCAGAGACCTGTTTCTTGAAGCTTCAGGGTGTCGAGTGGAACATGAGGTCCTGGGTTCTGTCCTCATGGGCCAAACTACAGGAGACCAAGGGCAGCCTCACAGAGGGCCAGGCTTTGCCAGATGAGTCTACTATGCAGGACTACCAAGGGGATGCTGCCTTCGAGGAATCCAGAGGTCCTGCAGCCTCTGGGGCTCACTTGTAAGCCATAAATTTCCTGTCAGGATAAACCTTGCAAGGATAGGGAACTAGAATATTCCTCAGCTATCTTCTTTGTTTCTTGCTTTTCTTTGGGAACTGCTGAGTGAAGCAATAAGGCTGGGAAGAGCTGACCCTTGTTGCCTTGGGAAGCTGCTCTGCCCCCACTCCTCTCCCTGCCCCCTCCCCCACCCTGAGCCTGAGCAGGCTCTCAGCCTTTCATGTGGAAAGGGATGCCAGGGCCATCTGGTTTCTGGGTGCTTCCAAACCAAATGCTCTTGGATTCTTCTAACCTGGAAGGTGAAATACAACCTGAAGGGCACTGGTTCCCAGCTTAGAAAAGCCAGCTTGGGGCTGAGGGTGCAGCCCAGGATGATTGCCTGTCGTGCTGGAGAACTTGGTTTTAATCCTTAGCACCACACAAACAAATGAACAAATCAGCTAAGCAAACCACAGCCCAGGCCCCGCCATGTGAGCTCCTTCAGAAGCAGTGTTCAGAAAAGTGAGACCAGGAACACAGCATTTGCTGTTGGGGGCACTATTCTCCTGGGTTCTCCCACCCCCGCAGCCCTGCCTGCTGACACCTCAGAGAGCTTTTACTTTCTGGGGTAGGGAAGCCTAGGCTGTAGTACACATTTCCAGAAAGTGGGCTCCCAGCCAGGTGGGAGTCCCACAGAGTCGGGAACACCCTCAGAATTGTGTCCTTGTTTCCTTCCCGTGACAGCTGTCCACCCCTCCAGGCCCTGGAAACTTCTGTCTTTCTCCTGGGGGAGACGCTGTGTGTGTATGTGTGTGTGTAAGCATGTGTGGGGTTCAGAGAATAATTTTGAGCATTAGTTCTCCCTCCTGTGTCTGAATACTTGAGCTTAAACTCAGATCATCAGGCTTGCCGGCCCTGTGTTGTTACCCACACAGCTAGCTCACTTGCTCCCCAGAAGAACAGAAATAATACCTTCTTTTTCAGATCGGGACAAAGTTGGGGTCCTCCTTGAGAATGTAGGGTGATGACTCAGGGCCCCTGCCAAGGCTATGCCCTGTTAAAGTACTCCTGAGGACCAGTGAACATGCAGATGTGCCTGGGCACAGGTGATTGTGACATTCCAGAAGGCCTGAGGCCAGTGTGTCCCCAAACTGCATCCTATCAGTACTGTTCACACAGCCTGCCCTCTAGTCCTTGTCATCCTAGGCAATGAGTGAATTTTCATAGAGAGTGAAACTGTGCACCCTGCCAAGGTCCCTGCACAGCAAGGTTGAGTTAACTCTGGGGCTGCCCGTGAAACCCAGGTCCATCCTGGCCACACCCATGTCACTGTGGCCCTGCCTCTTGCCAAACAAGCTCTCCGGATGAAGCCCAGGAAGGCTTCACATTCCTATAATGATTCACACAGCAAGTTCCAAGAGTCTCTAATCAGGCCCCACCCTGGGACAACTCTTGCTGCAGCTAACCCCTCCCCAGCAGCAGGTGTAGCCTGGGACTAAAGACTTGGTTCTTCCCCTCCCCCTCAACTCCAGGCTGAACAAGGGTGTCTGTCCTTCCTTCCTCCAGACGAACCAGGGATGTCCAGCCATCTTGGCTTCTGGGGTCAGGTGCGAGAGCCAGTGCTTAAGAGCCTCCTAGTCTCTCAGGGAAGAAAGACCATACCATACAGAAGAAGACACAACAGCACCACGGAGTCACAGACTCAGGGATTGATGTGGGATGGTGGATAGAGCTGAGGGAGGCTAGGCATGGTGGCACATGGCATCAGTGCTGGTGCAGGGATACTGTTCTTGTCTGTCTGTCTGTCTGTCTGTCTGTCTGTCTGTCTCTCTCTCTCTCACACACACACACACACACTGAGGAAAGAGGCCCACAAGGCCCCTCCACCCGAGGTTGTGAAGAACCCAGTGGAAGGCCGTGTGTATACAGCTGTGCAATGGAAACAGGAAGCAGTAGAGAAAAGTTTAATTTTTAAAAAAAATTATTTAGTATACAGTGTTCTGTTTGCATGTATGCCTGCACACCAGAAGAGGGCACTAGATCCCCTTACAGATGGTTGTGAGCCACCACGTGGTTGCTGGGAACTGAACTCTGGAAGAGCAGCCAATGCTCTTAAACTCTGAGCCATCTCTCCAGCCCCCAAAATTTTTAATTTCTAAAAGAAAACTTTAAAAGATATTAAGACTAGGTACACCTTCAACCTCAGCTGTCTGCGAGTTTGGGATCAGCCTGGTCTACAAAGCAAGTACCAGGCTAGCTAGGGCTACACAGTGAACCCCTGACTCAAAAACATATTTACTTATTTTCACTTGTCTGCATAGATGTATGCCTGAATGAGTTTCTATGCATTGTGTGCATGGGGGGTACCAGCCTGGACTACAGAGTGAGTTCCAGGACAGCCAGGGCTACACAGAGAAACCCTGTCTCAAAAAAAAAAAAAAAAAAAAAAAAAAAAAAAAAAAAAAAAAGTTGGGCCATCTCTCCAGGCCAAGAAACTTTTTTATAAAAAAATGTACTATTTTGGATTGTGTGTGTATGTATCTTGTCTTGTGTGTGTGTGTATGCTCACAAATGTTAGTGACAGTGCCCATGGGGACCTGAGATAGCAGATCCCTGAAATTGGGGTTAAAGGTGGTTGTGAGGCCGGGCAGTGGAGGCACATGCCTTTAATCCCAGCACTTGGGAGGCAGAAGCAGGTGGATTTCTGAGTTCGAGGCCAGCCTGGTCTACAGAGTGAGTTCCAGGACAGCCAAGGGCTACACAGAGAAACCCTGTCTCGAAAAACCAAAAAAAAAAGGTGGTTGTGAGGCTCCTCACACGGGTGATGGCAATCAAAGGAGTCCTGGAAAAGCAGGGCACACTCTCAAGCACAGAGCCAGATCTTTAGTGGAGTAAGCCGCTCCTAAAGAGAGGTGCAGAGCCAAAAGCTACTCACCCAAGCAGGAAAACTGAGAGCCTTCAGCATGGATGGTGGCTGCACAAAACTGAAGCCATAAAGCTGGGCATGTAAAGTTCAGGGGGGAAGGGAAGGTGCACGGTGATCGTGGGGGACCTTGTACCCAATAAAGAACGCTTTCCCTGAGCTGCGGGAACTGGAGACTGGCTGCCGGTGCCAAACCAGGGCCAGGGTAATCAGCAAGCCCAGGCCAATGGAGCAAAGCCCAGAGGCAGCTCCCAGAGGGAAAAGGACTGCCAAGCAGCCCAGCCTGCGGAGCCAGCCCCCTGCTGGCCATCAGATGCTCCGTGTGTCTGTTTTGTGAGCACCAGGAGGTTCATTTGTGGTATAGGAGCCAGCAGCTCTTAAGTCTTGTCTTGTGCCTGGATGGCTCCTCGCCAGGCTTGAGGCCTTACGAAATGGGTAAGGAACAGGACATAAAAAAACTATATGGACTGTGAAAAAAAACAAAATTAGTTAAAAAGGAAGAAGCAAATAAAGAAAGAAAAAGGGAGAGGGAGGGAGGAGAGAGGAATGAGACAGAAAAAGAAACAGGCATGTGTGTGTGTGTGTGTGTGTGGTGTGTGTGTGGGTGTGTGTGTGTGTGTGCGCGCGCGCGCGCGTGTTTTGTGTGTGTGTGTGGGGGGTGTGGTGTGTGTGTAGGGTGTGTGTGTATGTGTGTGTGTGTGTGTGTGCACCTTAGTCCTAGCACTCAGGAGGTAGAGAGAGGTGGATCTCTGAGTTCAAGGCCAGCCTGGTCTACAGAGTGAGCTCTAGGACAGCCAGGGCTACAGAGAGAGAGATGGGGGGAGGGGAGGGAGAAAGGCAGAGAGAGAGAGAGAGAGAGAGAGAGAGAGAGAGAGAGAGAGAGAGAGAGAGAGAGAGAGAGAGAGAGAGAGAAGTGGTGGTGGGATGAGCCAGACAAGCAGCCAGGGTCACCTTGGATTTCATTCCAAGAATTTAGGGAGGAGTGGGAGAGTACCACCAGGCCATCCAATTGTTGTCCCTAGAGGCAGCCCAGCTTCTGTTTGGCAGGCCAGAGGGGATGGGCGTGGCTCTGGTGGGCGTGGGTCTACTGGGCGAGGCTCCAACCAGATGAAACTGACTGCTCGCAGCGATACTGGGTGAGGACAGAAGGTGACTAGAGCTTCATTGACTAGTTAAGCTGTTGTAGAGCTGCTGAGAATACTGAGAAGCCCTTGGACAGGCAGGAGGGCAGGAGAGCAGAGACAGGCCAGCCTCCCTCTTTCTGACTCAAAGCAACCCTTCCCTACAGCTGCATCTTCCGAGGAAGAGACCAGCACACTTCATTTAACGAAGCCCCAAAGAACCCGACCAGACACATTTTGCCGAGGGCCCAGAATTGAAACGCTGGCCACGTTCTGTGTCTCAGAGAATGGCCGCGTTGCTGAGCAACCAAAGAGTTATCCTTCTACCTTCGTAGACTCACATGTAGAGATTAGGTGGGCACTGGGGCCAGCCCAGCTCTATGTGAATATCTTCTGTAAGTAGCTTCCTGACCTTGGGCAAGATGCTTAACCCTTCTGGGCTTCTGTGTCCTCAAGTGTATATCAGAACATTAGTAATTCCTACGGTTTGTAGCTCTTGGGAGAAGGAACAGAGCTAATGCCCATGGACGTGCTTAGGTGGGGCTCTGGAGCAAAGAGTGCATGCAGTCTGCCTTCAGACGAGTGGGCTCATCCTTTCACCCATTTCAGGGGCTCACAACCTCCTGTAACTCCAGTTCCAGGATCTAAAGCCTCCACACAGGCGTGCAACCCCAACCCCAGGTACACACATATGTATATTTTTAAAATCATTTTAAAATTTTGTTTGAAGGGGCTGAATGAAGAGATGGCTCAGCGGTTAAGAGCACTGACTGCTCTGCCAGAGAACCTGGGTTCAATTCCCAGCAACCACATGGTGGCTCACAGCTGTCTGTAACTCCAGTTCCAGGCATTGGACACTAACAAACATGCAGGCAAAATACCAATGCACATAAAATAAAAAAATAAAATCTCTGGCTGGGTGGAGTGGTGCACAACTTTAATCCCAGCACTTGGGAGGTAGAGGTAGGTGAATTTCTGTGAGTTTAAGGCTAGCCTGGTCTACAGAGTGAGTTCCAGGACAGCCAGAGCTACACAGAGAAACCCTGTTTTGAAAAAGAGTAAATTGTTTGAGTACATAGGAAGCGCTGATATATGAAAATGTCAGTTTAAACTCACACTTTTTGGGTAAAAAGTTGACCTCTGACCCCCCCAAATATAACATGTTATTTAATTAGCTAATTAATACACATTAATATAAGTTGAGCACAGTGGTGCATATCGTCAACCCCAGCACTTGGGAGGCAGAGGCAGTCAGACCTCTGTGTGTTTGAGGAGCCTGGTCTGCTATGTATCTACTATGTAGACAGTAAGCTCCAGGCCAGCCAAGACCACATAGTGAGACTCTGTCTCAAAGAATTAAAAAAGCATTGTGATGTGTATGACTGTCATAACCCATTATTGTGCATAATTAATAAATGCTAATGAAGAATATTAAAACTTTATAAATTAAAATGAATTTTTTAAAAAGGCTGAAGTGTTGGCTTGGTGGTTAAGAACACACACTCACAGATTACTCTTCCTGAGGACCCAAGTTCAGTCCCCAGTGCCGACATCTGGTGCCTCACAACTGTCTATAATGCCAGTTCCAGAGGTTTTGGCCCCTCTGGCCTCCTCAGGCACGCTGTACTCTCCTGCATGCGATTCCCAATGCATATTTGCATGCGTGCCCGCCACACAAATATACACAATACATAACTTAGGGTAATAAAATAAACATTTAAACCAAGTGGAGCTGGAGAGAATGGCTCAGTGGTTAAGAGCACTGTCTGTTCTTCCCAGGGGTCTTCAATCCCTAGCAACCACATGGTGGCTCAGAAGACATCTATAATGTGATCTGATGCCCTCTTCCGGGATGCAGGTGCACTTGCAGACAGAACACTCATATACATTAAATAAATATTAAAGTAAAAAAAAAAAAATAAACCAAACAATAAAAACGGGGGCTACAGAAGCTCTGCGGTTAAGAGCACAGAATGCTTTGTAGAGGATCGGACTCCCTCTGCTGGCCCCCTTGGGAATCTGCACACACCCTCACCCACACAAGGCTCTGGTGACCTGTGCTTGTCTGTAGGACTGCTGGATACTCTGCCATGAGTCCATCTGTGCATCCTACCCTTGGCCATTTGGCTCCATTTACTATAACATGTTCGTGAGATTCTTCAAGTACCCAGAGATACACTGGCCTTTGCTTACTGTGATGTCTCAACATGAATAAGCGAGCCGGGCTCTGGGAGCCATGTGGGGCTCTGTGTTTGCTAGCGGAGGGAAGGAGGAGGGCTGGGAAGGAGGCTGTGCTGTGGAGGCGGGGAGAGGCTTAGGGATTAGACAGGCTTGGAGAGAAAAGTTCTCTGAGACCCCCTGGCTGTATGACCTCAGCAGGCCCTTTGCCTGGGCAGTCCTCACCAGCACTGCCTTCACTGGTATCTGCCAGCTCAGCTGCAAACAGGTCTGGTCATTCTGGAAGAATAAACTGCTGGCAATGGGTGCAGAAAGGTTACAGTGCACAGAGAAAACAATTCAGCCCCATTGTTGTTGCTATGGTTGTCTCTTCTTCCTCCTCCTCTGCCTCCTCTTCTTCCTCCTCCTCTTCCCCCTCTTCCTCTTCCTCCTCTTCCTCCTGCTCTCCCCCTCTTCCTCCTCTTCTTCCTCCTCCTCTTCCTCTTCCTCCTCTTCTTCCTCCTCCTCCTCCTCCTCCTCCTCCTCCTCCTCTTCTTCCTCCTCCGCTTCATTTTTGTTAGGGTCCTTGCTACAGTAGCTCAGGCTGGTCTTGAGCTCACTGTATAACTTGAGCTGGCCTTGAAACCTCTTCCTACCTCAGCCTTCTGAGTGCTGGGATTACAGGCAAGTACCATCTCTGTTGTTTCTAATCCAACCCTTTCATTTCCAGACAGGAGACTGTGGGGAAGTGATCTGCCCATTCCTAAAATTGGAAGATGGAGTCAGGAAGCTTAGAATTTCAAGGCCAGCCTCAGCTAAACAGAGAGTTCAAGTGCATGTAGTTCTGTATGAACAAGACCCTGACTCAGAAAAAACCAATTAAAAACAAAAACCAAAACAAAAGAAAACCCGAAGCACGTGGGAGAAAGAGGTAGAACCAGGTGGCTCTCTATGGCCGGGGTGATCTACATGGTATCAGGCCAGCCAGGGAGACACAGTGAGACCTTGTCTCAAAGAACAAACAAGCAAGCAGATGCAGACATCTTTTGAAAGACTCGGATATAACCTACCTAGCAGTGAAATGCTGTGCTAGGGTCCCTGGTCTTGGAAATGCACAGGTGGTTTTATGCTCTTGGACTTAGTTTGCTGCTTGGGGCTGGGGAGAGCCTGACTGGGAAAAAGCAAATCCCAAAACAGTCAGCACTTAGAAACCACCTGGAGGCGCTATTGGGCCAGAGGCCAGCCATGCTAGCCATGCTTGGATTTAACTGACAGAAACAAATAATATCCAGCCCTTTTCAAACAACAGTCCAACTGCTTCCTTCCTTTCTTTCTTTCCTCTTTTTTTCTTTTCTTTTTTTTTTTTTGAAACAGGGCCTGACTATGTCACGCTGGAACTCCATGTAGACCTAGTAGGGTGTGGGCTTGAATTCAGAGAGATCTGTCTGCCTCTACCGCCTATATACTAGCATTAAAAGTGTGTACCACCGCCGGGCGGTGGTGGCGCACGCCTTTAATCCCAGCATTTGGGAGGCAGAGGCAGGTGGATTTCTGAGTTCGAGGACAGCCTGGTCTACAGAGTGAGTTCCAGGACAGCCAGGGCTATACAGAGAAACCCTGTCTCGAAACAAACAAACAAACAAACAAACAAAAAAAGTGTATACCACCATGTGCTAGCCTGAACTCACTATGTAGGCAAGGGTAGATTCCACTTCCTGAATGCTTGCTTGTATTAAAGGCATGTATCACTGTGCCTAGCCCCTTTTTCTTTTGTGATGGGGCCTTGTTGTGTATCTCAGAATGACCTCAGACTTATGGCAACCCTCTTGCCTCAGCCTCCTGAGTGCTGGGATTATAAGCATGTATTACCATGCCCAGCTTAGAGCCTCAAACTTTGTGTCTATATGTGTAGGTGCACATATATACAAATGTGTGCAGAAGCCAGAGGTTAATATGGGGTATCTTCCTATCTCTATCTTATATTTTGAGACAGGGTCTCTCATTGAGCCTGGAGCTAACTGACTCAGCAAGACAAGCTGCCTACAGAGCTCCAAGTATTCCCTTGGTTTCTGCTTTCCCAGTGATAGGGTTGTAAGGGCATGTCACCAGTGCTGTGAGCTCAGTGGGTGCTGGGGATGCAGACTTGAGCCTTTGTTCTCGTGTGGCAAACACTTTACCTACTGTTTCATCTTCTCAGGCCAAACTAAGTATTTTTCTAGGGGCATCTCTGTGTTTTCTGCCTACCTCAGGTCCAAGACCCTCCTGGAAGGCCTCATTTCTTTCTACATACACACCAGAGTTCACGCGTGTGCAAGTCCTTATATACACAGCCATCAGGGGGCAGCAGTGAGCTAGGGGAGCAAGGACACAGTGATAAGGCTCCAGAAAGACCCGTCCTTGTTATGAGCTAGATGCCCAAGGTGCTAATATGCTCTCAGCTGTCTGCTACCCTTCCAAAGTCCAGGGGGAAAGCTGGACATGGTGGTGCACACTTTAATGCCAGCACTCAGAGGGCAGAGGCAGACAGAGCTCTACAAGCTTGAGGTCAGCCTTGCCTATGTAGCAAGTAACAAGATCCAGGCCAATCAAGGTTACATAAAAAGACCCTGTCTTACTGATGTAGGAATTGAGTTATGCCCACAGTGGGTGAGACCCTGGGTCACAGCTAACAGACAGAAGAGACCCTTGGGACATCTACTCATTCACTCATTTGATATTCAAGTCAGATACGACGACTCATCCCAGTACTGGGGTGGCTGAAGTAAGAGGAATGCTGCAACTTTGGGGTCAACCTGGGCTATGGAATGGATTTCAGAGTATGCTGAGCTATAGAGCGAGACACTGACTCAAAAAACAAATTTAAGCAGGCTGTGGTGGCACGAGCCTTTACTCCCAGCAATTACAAGGCAGAGGCAGGTAGATCTCTGAGTTCAAGGCCAGCCTGGTCTACAGAATGAGTTCCTGAACAGCCAGGGCTACACATAGTAACCTTGTCTCAAAAGACAACAAGCAAACAAACAAAATAAAAAACAATGACAAAAAAAATCAAAGCTATGACACAGTGGCAGATGTCTATAATCTCAGTGTTGGAGGATCAATCAGAAGCATTTAAGGTCATACTTGGCTATCGTTCTGAAGCCAGCCTGGGTTACATGAGAGCCTGGCTCTAAACAAAAACACCAAGGGCTCGGCTGGGGGAAGATGATCAAAGTGGGGCAACACATAAAGCTCTAGGACATAGTGGAGCCTGAGATGAGACAGACAAGCAGCCAGGGAAAGCCTCTTAGAGAAAAGGACAGTGGAGCTGAGCCATGACAGTGTGGAGTTTGCCTGGGGACCGGGGCACACAGAAGGTCCAAGCAGAGATGAAGTCCTGAAGCCACAGAAAGAAAGACCAGACACCAGACAACCAGAAGCAACAGGGCTGGACCCCCAGTACTATCTAACAGAGAAACCAAGGCACAGAAGCAGGCTATGATATGACCCTGCAATAGTCAAGAGTCTGCTGTCCTAGCTTCTACTCAGTCCAGGTACCCAGCCCTTTGTTTCCATGGCCTGTAAGTCCAGTGCACACCCTGGGCCGGGGCTCTGACACCTGGGAGGCCCAATGAGCATCAAGGGTCACTAACAAGTCATCTAATAGGCATCAGATAAACTGGATCCTAATGTGTCTCAAGATGGGCACAGTGCCCCAAACCCCCAAACACTGATGAAGCCAGCAGCACCTGGAGCTCCTTCAAAC
The DNA here is from genome assembly GCF_011762505.2 of Arvicanthis niloticus. Taxonomy (NCBI): domain Eukaryota; kingdom Metazoa; phylum Chordata; class Mammalia; order Rodentia; family Muridae; genus Arvicanthis; species Arvicanthis niloticus. Next base: position 123,115,788 of record NC_047659.1, read on the forward strand.
ACACTGCTTCTTCTGGTCCTCACTGCTGCATGCTGAGAGCCACCTTCTGTAAACACGGGCCTAGCAGTATTGAAAGCATTGCATGTCCAAAGAGCCGTGAGCCCAGCCCCTCACAATCTCTGCACAGTAGCAAAGGCTGTTCTGTAGCAATCTAGCAATAGAGCCAGCTCAGCTCAGCCTTCCAAGATGCAAGCTTGTAGGGCAGTGTGTCAAATGTCCTTGGCAACCCGGATGCTGTTACTTGCCAGCTTGCCAGTCTACCTGACACTGCCATACGCCTGTATCCAGCAACCACATGCCAAGCACCGCCTAGGGTAAGAGACCAAGCCCAGCCAGGGGGGCGTGGGGGAATGCTGCTGGGCCTCCAGGCTTGGTTTATCAGCTCTCACAGAGGGCAGAAACCACAAGGTCAGGAAGTGGCAGGTGTGAGAAGAAGAGGAAGTATACAGGCTGGAGCCACTGCTCTTCCCCATGCCTTTGTGACATCCCTGCCTTTTCTGGTGTCCATGGTACCATAGTACCAGACTCTGCCAAGGATGAACCTGAGGCAAAAGGGAGCAGAGAGCAAGCTTGTGTTCAGTCACTAATACCATAAAAATAGGGGCCCAGAGAAGGGTAGGGAGAGGGACTTCACTTACCCCTCTCCCTCTTTGGGGAAGATCAGTTCTTTTCACAAGAAATGGGTGTCAGCTGTGGGGTTTGATAGGCCAGAACTCCAGGAAATGGAATGTTTAGTTAGGGAGACAGGCATGGTGAAGAATTAAGTACAGGGTCAGAAGTCCCCACTAGAGCACTGTGGGCGAAATAAAGAGATGGTGACCTCCATCGGGAGGTCAGTATCTATCATAACACAAAGGAGGCTGAACAGGGAAAAATTCAGGGCTGGAGAGATGGCTCAGCAGTTAAGAGCACTGACTGTTCTTCCAGAAGTCATGAGTTCAATTCCCAGCACCCACATGGTGGCTCACAACCATCTGTAACGAGATATGTGTACTCATATACATAAAGTAAATAAATCTTTTTTTTTAAAAAAAAGAAAAATTCAGTGACATCAGCTGCCACTCCCAGCCCTACTGGCTGTCCAGAAGGGCAGCTGACTGTGAGTCCCAACAGACACTTGTTTTCCCCAGACTCACTCCTCCAGAGTCGGTACACACTCATGGAAGCAGTCACCCCTGCCTGGCTGGAGAGGTGAGGAGCTGGCACACTAATTCAGAGGTAGTACCCAAGGAAAGGCTGGAGCCAACTTCCAGGAGGTCGGTCTGTCTGTCTGTCTGTCTGTCTGTCTGTCTGTCTGTCTATCTATCTATCTATCTTTCTATCTATCTTTCTATCTATCTATCTATCTATCTATCTATCTATCTATCTATCTATCTATCTATCTTCCTGTCGACCTATCATCTATTGAGACAGGATCTCATGTTGCCCAAACTGGCCTCAGATTTGCAATGCTGTCCTTGAATTCCCAATCCTCTTCTCCATGCCTCCCAAGGGCCAGGATTACAGGCACACACCACTCCTGGAGCCTTTAATCTTGTTTTTCTGTCCCTTGGTTGGCAGGACAGGGCTCTTTCCAGAGACTTGGCACAAAATGCCAGGGCTTGGCCTGCTGACAAGGAGGTGGGAGGAGGCCTGCAACAGAGGCTCCTCAGAAGGTCTTGCAGCCACAGCCTTCTCTCCACTCTACTCTGCACAGTGCCTGCAAGTAGCTTCTCAGAATTCATTATCACAGCTGACCTCTAGAGGGTCCCGGAGCCCAGTGGTCCTTGCCTTAGTGCGTCTCAGAGCTTGTAGGCGGTAATCACCTCTTTGTCTTTGTTCTCTCAGGCCTGTGCAGGGGGCAGTAGCAAAGCTAGAGCAGGACCTGGGCTTCCTGGGCTCACCTCAGCACCCTTTACTGAGCCCAGTGAAGCCCACTGAGTGAATAACATGTAGACCGAGGAAGGAGCCCTACAGGCCAGACTCTTCTAGCAAGTAGGTGGCCAATTTTCTCAAAGTTTCATGAACTTGTGTAGAAGGAAAGACTCCTTACACTAGCAGCGACCTCTGGAGCCCTGACTCCCCTTAGCTGCCTCTCTTTACCTCTGTCTCTGTTTCTCTTTACTTGAGACAGGGTCTTATGGAGCCCAGGCTAGCCTCAAGTTCATTGTAGCTGAGGCTAATCTTGAATTCCTGCACCCTGCCTTCTTTCCTCCCAAGTGGCAGGATAACAGGCCCGTGACACCATGGCTAGCTTCTTCTTCTTTTTTCTTTCTTTCTTTTTTTTCTTTCTTCTTCTTCTTCTTCTTCTTTTTTTTTTTTTTGAGACAGGGTTTCTCTGTATAGCCCTAGCTGTCCTGGAACTCACTCTGTAGACCAGGCTGGCCCTCAAACTCAGAAATCCGCCTGCCTCTGCCTCCCAAGTGCTGGGATTAAAGGAGGGTGCCACCATTGCCCAGCTGGCTAGCTTCTTTTTATTTCAGTTTTTGGTTATTTGTTTGTTTGTTGTTGTTGTTGAGACAGTTTCACTTTACTTTGAGTGGTTTGGAGCTCTCTATGTAGACCAGGCTAGCTCCAAGCTCAGAGATCCACCTCCCTCTGTCTCCCAAGTTCTCAGATTGAGGAACACCACACCAGCCTGGTTTTTGTTTTGTTTTTTTGAGATAATCTCACATTATAGCTTCTATAACCCTGGGTAGCTTAGAACTCACCAAGTGCCCCTCCTGCCTCTACTTCTTGCATGCTGAGATGACAGGTGTGAGCCACCATGATCTGCTCTGCCCAGACTTTGAGATGGGCCTGAAAATCCTCCCTCTGCAGCCAAAAGCACAAGGTTTTTCCCCAGGAATGATTTCTCTGAATCTAAGGAATATTCCTAGATTCCGTGATAGAATAATCTGGGGAGGCGCTGGCGGCTGGTATATGAGTGGAGAAGGCGGAATCTTTCCCTCTCTCTCCCTCCTGCTCTCCCAGGAGCTCTGCCCTCACCCTGCTCCCACCCTGCGTTCTGCTTCTAGGCCTGGCTGCAGAGGCCAGTGTCGGGCAAGAGTGAACACCTCTGCCACAGGCACGGCAGGCTCCAGGCAGGCAGTGGAGCTGAAAGCTGCTGACAGCAGGCTTCCTAAGGAGGAGGGAGCCTGGAGACAGAGACAGAGGAGAAGCCCAGTGGGTCTGCTCCTCCCCCACTGCCATCATAAGCTAAGAAAAGCTGGGAGGAGAAAAACCGCCAAAGACCACCAGTGTCCTAGGCCCGACCGCATAGCTCTCAGCCGCGCAGGCCTTTCCGTCTCTGGAGCCAGCTGCCCGGGGCAGATTAGGCTCCGGAAAGGAGGCCTGTTCCCCAGTCCTTGTAGCTCTGGCTGAGTCTGAGTCAGTCCTGTCAGGAAATCATTCATAAAAAATGACACCTTTGCAGGGAGGGCCCTGCCCTCGGCCACACAGCCTCAGGGCCCGAGCCCCTGTCTCCAGCTCCCCCAGATCTCGTTTTCCTCCTGGAACAAGACAGATGAGAGCATGTGGAGTAAGGCCAGCTCAGGCCAGTAAATCAATGCTGGCGGATCACTTACCCTGGGGACAAGAGTGGAGTAAAGAATGACTCTGCTCAATCATGAACATCCGAGTAAATGTCACTGACAGCGGTCCGAAGGTTTCCAGTGCCATATGGCAGCAGGCATTTGTTTATTTAACGTGTGGACATCTAGATCAAATCTCCTAGGACTCCTGGGCCCAGCTTGGCAGACATAACTAGGCCAATCTACCTTAAGGGAAACAGATCCATGGAAGGGAAATGACCAAAGGTCACCAAAGACTCCCAAAGGTAGATAACACCACTGGAATCTAGGAAGTAACCCCAAGAGGAAGAATTGAGCTCTTAATCTTAGCCCTGCGTATCTGTCTCTGCTGAATTCTGTCCAATTGCCCTTGTTTTCTCTTCCCATACCCTGAACCTTTGTTTTCTAAAGATGCAAAGTATGCACTGGCCTCAGGGCCTTTGCAGGTACCATTCCTCTGTGTGTCATTACTAGGTTAGGCTTCCGACAAGACTAGATTTTAACAGCTTCTCAAACAGACCTTCCCTGAACACCATAAACTCTCTCTCCATGTTACCCCCCTCCCACCTGGAGTCCACAGCCAGTGGTACATTCCTGTAAGCCCAGCTTTTTAGGAGGCTGAGGAATGCCTGACTAAGCTACAGAGTGAGTTGAAAACCAGTCTGGGTAACTCACAATGAGACAATATCTCAAAAGAAAAAAGTAAGCTGCTGGGGAGCTGGCTCAGTAAGAGTACATGTTTTGCAAGCATGAGGACCTGAGTTCGAGTCCCTAGCATCCATGTTAAAAGCTGGGCACAATTGCACACCTATAACTCTAGTTTAGTGGGAGACATAAACAGGAGGGTCACTTAGGGCTTGCTGGCTGCAAGCTCAGCTCCAGGTTCAGGAAGAGAGCCTGTTTCAAAGTAATAAGATGGAGATGACAGAACAGAACACCTGACATCCTCATCTGACCTCCACATGCACAAGTGCATGTACTCGCATGCACACAGGTGAACATACACCATATGCATATACATTGCACATACAAACACACAACCAAACAAAATTCTCCAAATGAAAAGCTAGGTCTGGGGGATGGCTCGATGGGTAGAGTGTTTGCATAGTAAACACAAAGGCATGTGGGTGATCCTATGTTGAGATGGGAGTAGGAACAAGAGGTCCACAGACCAGGGAACCTGGCCTACCGTCTACAGTGACAAACAGCAGGAGACAGCTTCTCCAACAAAGTGGAAGCTGAGGGCCAAGTTCCTAGGTGGTTCTCTGACCTCAGTAAGCTTGGCAGGGAACTCCTGCTACTCAGTGACACGTGTCAGGACATCTGCACACATACACACTCCTACACGTACTTCAGCACCACACACACAGAGTAGCGAGTGAAGGCCTGGGGGCGCAGATGAATGGTAAAGCGCTGGCCTAGCATGAGGCCCAAGGTACTCAGAAAAACAGGTCAGTTCCAGTTACCATAAGGTTCCTTATTGACACAGCCCACCATTTCCCTCAGCAGAGTGAGCCCACCAAGTTGATACTGTCTCCCACGGTACCTCAGAGGCCTGGCACAACCAGAGCCCTAAAGCTGGCACTCAAGTCCCTGTATCTTCTTTTGTGTGTGTGAGACAAGGTCTCACTCTACTGACCAGGCTGGCTTGGAACTCACAGAGATCTGCCTGTCTCTGCCTCCCAAGTAGTGGAATTAAATGCATATACTACCATGCCCGGCTGTGTCTTTTGAGTGTGTCCTCAACTTAACACTTTGAATGACCAGAACATCTCTCCTTCATTAGGGAGTGAAGCCTGGGTTCTATCCCTGACATTGCAAAAATCAGATAGACAGATAGGCAGACACAAAGTCCCCTCTCTCAGCCCACTCCTGTTTCAGGAAGAGCCGATACCACAGCAGGCCTAGGGTTCCCGTCAGTCACACCAGATCCAGTGCTGTTTTTCAACACTCTCTAGGTGACTGTGCTGTGCGGGTTAGAACCACAAGCTCAAATGCTTGTTTGAGTCTATTGTAGCAGACTCAAGTCAAAGACCCAAATCATCTTGCAAGAAGATAAGATACTTAGGGCCAGCATTGCTGAGGGCCATCAGTAGTGTCATCAGTCCTGAACACTTAATGTGGGCTGCTTCTGACACTTAACTATCCCCTTGTCGTCTCTACCGCTTGCTAGCTAGAGGCTGTCAAGAGGCAGGCCTAGATACCTCCCTATCCCTCTCCTACTGCACATCTGTCTTATCCTAAAGATCTCCTGGTAGGCTCTGGCCCTGACCATCTCCTGGCGTTCTCCCTCTCCTGCCCAATGCTGGGCCTGGATCTCTAGGCTCCAGGCCATGCTCCTCACCTCCCTGTGAAAGCAGAAGTTGGGTCCATTCAGCCATTCCTGCTTCACCCACTCCTCCTGGTGACTCATGATTCACCAGCATGGGACCTCTTTTTTTTTTTTTTTTTCCCACAAGACACAGGAGTGGGAGCGCAAGCATGGGACCTCTAGCTGAGCCCCTGCATGCATCCTCCAGTGGACACTGACCACACTGCCCTGGAGTAGGTGTCCAGCCTCTGGGAACCAAGGCTCTGCAGTGCCCAGCACCTGACTCAGAGCCTGGCCTGGCGCACAGGCTGTCTGGAGAGCAAAAGGAAGCAAGGCCAAGGGGAGGTTTCTATTTCTCTCATCAGCCTGGGAGGCAGAGAAGCATCAGTGGGACTGAGGAGAGACCCAAGGATCAGAAGGTTGTCACAGGAACAGAAATCCGAGAGCAGAGAGAAACTTAAAAAGGACAGTGTGCCGCTTGTCTAAAACCAAAATGCTGGCTGTGGAGGGATGGCTCAGGAGATAAGAGCACTTGCTGTTCTTCTGGAGGAGCCAAGTTTGCTTTCCAGCACCCACACTATGTGACATACAGGTCCCTGTAACTTCAGGAGGTACCTGACACCCTCTTCTGCCTCCCAGAGCACTACAGTTATATGTGACTTACACTCACAGAGACATGTACACATCCATAAAAATAAAAACAAGCTGGTGGGGGTCGTGGCGGCACAAGCCTTTGATCCCAGCACTCAGGAAACAGAGGTAGGCAGAGCTCTGTGAGCCTGGTCTACAGAAGGAGTTCTAGGACAGCAAAGGCTACATGGAGAAACTCTGTCTCCAAAAAAAACAAAACAAAAATACAAAAATAAAAATGAAAATGAAAACAAGGGGTTGGAGAGATGGCTCAGCAGTTAAGAGCACTGACTGCTCTTCCAGAGGTCCTGAGTTTACGTTCCAGCAACCACATGGTGGCTCACAACCATCTGTAATGGGATCCGATGCCCTCTTCTTGTGTGTCTGAAGACAGCTGCAGTATGCTCATATGCATAAAATAAATAAACATATCCTTAAAAAATTAAAATAAATAAATACATCTTGAAAGAAAGAGAAACAAACAAACAAACAAACAAACAAAACAAAACCTTTTCAAAACTCCGAATGCTACCCAGCTTCAAGCTTCTGGACAACATACTTGAGGAGCCTCAGTTTCTCCACCTGTACACTGGAGGTAGGTGATATAATTCTGGTTCAGTGAGAAACAAAGAAAGCAGTAATGTAAACTTTCAAATATAGAACACTCAGTGCTGGTCCAGCAGCAAGAATTGCCCAGTACATTTCCCCAATAAAGCTTAAACAAAACAAAAATAATAAAAGGAATCATCTAGCAAATTCTGGTAATTACTGTTAGTCAGAATGCCAGTGTCCACTGGATCACACACAGTGGAGGCCTTCTAGAAGGAACAGATACTTATTTTGCTGAAGATGAAGACAAGGGAGGGTCATGGGAAGTATATCCATAAAACATAGAACCTTGGGCTAGGGAGATGCCTGGGAGACTGATGCTGGGATCCCTAGCACATAAACAAACTGCTGGGCATGGTGCTGCACGCCTTTAACTTTAGTGTTGGGGAGGCAGAGACAGGAGGGTCCCCAGGGCTTGTTTGTGGTCTGTCAGTCTAGCTGAATCAGTGGGTCAGTGAGAGACACTGCCTCAAACAAACAAACAAACACAAAAAAGGGGGAAAAAAAGGAAGGAAGGAAGGAAGGAAGGAAGGAAGGAAGGAAGGAAGGAAGGAAGGAAGACAGAAAGGCAGGCAGGCGAAAACTCATGACAGTATAGGGAAGTGGCTCAGTAGTCAGAGCTCTTGCCTCAAAAGCTCCAAGAATGGAGAACAGAGTGGATGGGACAGTTCAGCAGTTAATTCCAACATTGTGCAAGTGTAGACTAGGGATCCCTAGAGGAAGCTGGCTAGCCATACCAGCCTATCAGTGAGTTCTGAGCTCTACTGAGAGATCCTGCTTCTGTCCTTCACATGCATGCACACACACACACACACACACACACACACACACACACACACCACACCACACCACATATACATGGAAAAGGTAGGGGAAAGATGAAGAAAAATTGAGAAAGATACCAGATATCAACTTGTGTTCTCTACATGTATACATACATATACCCCCACAGATGCATATACAAACTCATATACCATACACACAATGAATAAAACTTCATGGGACAGCACTCAGGAGACGGAGGCAGGAGGATCTCTGTAAGTCTGAGACCAGTCTAGTGTACACAGTGAGTTCCAGGCCAGCCAGGGCTGCATTGTGAGACCCTGTCTCAAAACAAAAGAACAAACAAAGAAAACATTATGGGAGCTGGAGAGATGGCTCAGTGGTTAAAAGCATTGGCTGTTCTTTCAGAGGACCTAGGTTGGGTTCCCAGCTCCAACATGGCGGCTTACAATAGTCTGTGACTCCAGTACCACATCTGATGCCCACTCCTGACTTCTGCTGGTACCAGGCATGCATTTGGTTCTCTCACATATATGCAGGCAAACACTCACACACAAAATAAAAATAAATAGCTGGGCGTGATGGTACATGCCTTTAATCCTACCACTTGGGAGACTGAGGCAGGTAGATCTCTGTAAGTTTGAGGCCAGCCTGGTCTATACAGGGAGATCCAGGACAACCAAGGATAGACAGACCCTGTCTAAAAAAACAAATATAATCTTGAATAAATGAAAATATGAAGGAAGACATTGTAAGTCTATCAAGCCTACATTTGACCCATGTACACACACACACACACACACACACACACACACACACACACACACACACACACCACTGTTCAAAATGTCTTTAGAGATCATATGAATGAATTCCTGCTTGCTGCTTGGTTGGTTGGTTTTTAAAACAGTCAGGTAGCTCAGGCTGGCTTAGAATTTTATATGTAGTCAAGGGTAGCCTTGGACTCCTGCTCGTTTTACCCCACCTCCTAAATCCTATAATCCCTGTACTCTACAATTGAGGTAACCACCCAGGAAAGAGGAGGAAGGGAACACCTCTATTCAGGATTTACACAGAATCGGGAGGGGAGGGCTAGGGCAGGGTGGAGTCTGGGCTCCTTGCAGGAGAGGAGACAAAGCCTGAGGTTTCTAAGGACCTGGAGTTTGACACACTTCCAGCATCTTGGCTGTGTTTCACTTAAATTGTTGCGAATATTTTGGGATCAGCAAACCCCACCCTCCAGCCAGTCTCCGGGCTAAGCCCAGGGGTATTGTCTAAGAAATTCATTTGCACTTACCTTTCTTCACCAGCTGCTTTGCAAGGGCTCTTTGAAGTAAAAGCAGCCTTATTCCGTAAGCCTCTGTAAGCCCTTATTTAGTCACCAGTAGGTACTGGGCCTCCCAGAGGCCCCAGGCAGCTCCCTATCTCTCTCCACACACAAGTCATGGGAAGGGAAAGTATAGCTCAAAAGTGAACCCTGCCACCCCTGCCCCTTGCACCTGTTAGGTCACTATGACCCAGCCTGCAGAGCTCCCCTCACCCCACCCCCATCATCCATGCCCTCTGCTCCCTAGACAGGGGACCTCTGACATCACTCACAGCCTGTCTACCAGGATTTATGATTCTCCGTGTGTCGCTCAAGTTTCTCAAACTTGATTACAAGTTCTCCAAGGGTGGAGCCTGCTCTCTGAGGATACTGCACTCCAGCACCCCTGGGTACCAAAGAAACCACTGGTCTACACCCCAAAACCATAGGAAAGATCTAACAAGAATGCTGATCCCCAAAGGGACAAGCCAGTAGGTTGAGTCTGGGGTTGCTGCTCACAGACAGAGCTGATAGAATTGAGCCTGGCAGGTGTGAAGCAAAGATTGGTGAGGCGGTGCCCTGCTTCCTTTGCCCTACTGCCAGCCCACAGCACGCTATACACTTCGCTACTGTGGATGAGTAGCAAAGTTATGGCCCCTCTTCTCCTGGCCTGACCACTAATTACCATCTTAATGAACAGTATGGAGAGGGGAGGGGGGTTGACTTTGTAGCCAAAGTAGAGGACAGAATCCTTACTCAGAACAAGAGTAAATCCATGCACAGATGAAGTGCGGACAGCAGGAGGGACTGCTGGAATGTCCAGCATCATGGCAGAATCTCTGCGGAGCAGTCTGAAAACCCTCATCAACTTTCTCCATGGAGTAGTTCATACTTGTAACAAAATTCCAACAGAGCCAAGGGACTAAAGGACACCTTTGATCCCAGCACTCTGGAGGCAGAGGCAGGTGGATCTCTGTGAGTTAAGGACAGCGTGATCTACAGAGTGGGTTCCTGGACAGCCAGAGAAACTCTATGTTGAAAACAAAAGTAGACAAAACAAAAAAGACAAGAAAGAGAAAGAAAGTGAGTGGGGCAAACCAGTAAGCAGCACGGCTCCGCGGCCTCTGCATCAGTTCCAGACGGGCTTCTTCCAGGTTCCTGCCCTGCTTGAGTTTCTGCCCTAGTTTTGTTGCATGACGGAGAATGACTTAGAAATGTGCTTTTGGTCAGGGTGCTCCTTCCCAGCAGTAGCGGCAGCTGTCATGTATGTAAGAGCACTGCATGTATGGCTGATGCTTGCAGAGACCAGAAGAGGCTGTTAAATTCCCTGGAACTGGAGTTATGCACAATTTTAAGCTGTCATGTAGGTGCTGGAAACCAAACTCAGATCCTTTGAAAGAGCAGCAAGTGCTCTTAACCACTGAGCTAGTGTTCCAACCCCAAAGGCACACTGTCTTAAAGAGCCCAACAGGCTATGGAGGTGACTCACAGGGAACTGTACCAGGAACCCTACCAACCTGAGCGCAGTTTCTGGAACCTACCTGGTAGAAGGAGAAAAGCAAATTCTACAAGCTGTCTTCTGACCTCCACACAAGTCCACACACAAATACACAATAAATAAGTGTCAGAGAGAACAGAAGCTGGTCAGATGGCTCAGCCAGTAGAGTATTTACTGTTCTTAGAGAGGACGTAGGTTTGGTTTCCGGCATCTACATACTGGCTCCCAGCTACCTGTAACTCCAGTGTCAGGGGATCTGATGCTCTCTAAATACGCATATAGACATAACACTGGATCAGTTTCTTAAGGGATAGACTTAGGACAGTGTGGACATGGAGGAGAGGAGAGCTGAGACACGCAGAGAGTAGGCAGGGCTGAAAACAAACTGCTGCCAACAAGCCCACAGGCAACATGTCTCCAGAACCCTGCAGACACACAAGTAGCTCCCAGGCTGGTGAGCAGGCTTTGGGCCCAGTGTTCTATGTAGTAACTCTGAGCCAATTCACAAATGGGAGACTGAGATTCTAGTAGGTTGTGGCAGTTGCCTAAGGTCACAGTGAGCGGGAGGGATGGGCTAGTACTGAAACCTAAGTTGCTTGACTTGAGACCATGCCCTCCTGATGCTAATGGCAGTGATGAAGGCCCTTGTGGGTGCCAACTGTTGGAAGTACCAGGTAACTCAAGCACTTGAGAGGCAGAGGCAGAAGGATCACCACAAGCTTGAGAACAGCTTGTTCAGTGTGAATCCCAGGCCAGCCATGACTACATAAACACAGAAAAAAAAAAAAAAAAAGACACAGCAAAAGCACAGGGACACACTGAGTGAGTACAGGTAGCCTCATGATGTGGCTTCTCTAACATGGACGGACACATGCTAGGAGGGATGAGGAGACTATGTTCAGAGAGGTGGGCAGGGGATGCTGACAGGGGTTGGCTTTTACCCTGGATAGCATGCTGAGCCATAAGCATTTGTATCTATCTGTCAGACCTGTCCAGCAGAATGCTCCCAGAAAACAGGTAAGACTGTGGAAGGGTCATGACTTCATCAGGCCACCAGGAACATGATTCTTGAATTCACCTAAGTAGCACCTGCTCCGGGGCCACCAAGCATGTGACTTTTCCGAACATCCTGAATAAGGCCAGCTCTGGATGGCTTTGTGTGAGGACACTCCTGCTTCTGGCTCCCATTCCTGAATAAGATTATCACCGACCGCAGGACAGCATTCTATGACCACTGGTCAGTGACCACTCTCCAGACCTGAGATTCCCTTTCTGTGAGATGAGCGGGGTTTGATTTTTGTATGTATGTGCAAGTGCACAATGTAATCCAGGATGGCCTTGAACTTGCACCAATCCTCCTGTCCTAGTGTCCCAAGTACTAGGATTGCAGGGGTGTACCACTACACCTGCCTTACTAGAGTGGCTCTGGCTTTAACATTCTACGAAGTGGCCTTGAGCTCACTGTGCATGTAGACCAGGCTGCTCTGCTGCCTCCGCCTCCTGAGTGCTGAGACTGAAGGCATCACCATGCCCTTTGAGAATTCTTAGATTCTCAGGGTTCTTGGAGGTCGCATCAGCACACCTGGACCCTGCCCAAGGACACTGATTTGTTGTCCTGGGAACTTCTAATGGTGACCTTGGTGGTGGTGGGAACAAAGATTCAAATATCAAGTTTCAGAGCATCCAGGGCTTCACAGAAAGACTTTATGTCAAAGAACAAAGAGGAGATAGTCAAGTGTAGCACTGAATGAACATCCACCCATAGGGCAGTCTGGCACAAGGATGGCTGGACCATGTCCCTCAGCTGGTTAAATACCATACTGGATGTTTTTGGTGAGGGTGTTTTTGAGATGGAATTAATTAAATTAGGTGAATTGGAGTACAGCAGACTCTGTGCTGTGAGTAGCTTCATCTAATCAGCTTACGGTATTAATATAAAAAGCCTGACCTCCCCTGGAGCAAGATGGAATTTGCCAGTAGTCAACCTCAGGAATGGGACTGTAGCTCTTCTCTGGGCGTCGCTGTCATCTACCGTAAGACTTCTCAAACCTCAGTAATCCTGACAGCAAATCCTTAAAAGATAAAGCAGCTCTGCTTGGCAAAAGAGCAAAAACCTGTAATCTCAGCCCTTGAGAGGTGGAGGCAGGAGGATAAGAGTTCAAGGCCATCCTCAGATACACAGTGAATTCTGGGTCAGCCTATGTTACTTATACAAGATTATCTCAAAATGGCACAAAATGAAAGAAAACAACTCAAACACACACATACTGATAGACATGTATGTATACCCTGCTGGTTCTGTTCTCTGTCAAACTCTGATGAATACTGGCATTAACCAAACTAACGGATACCATTATAACTCATGAACACATTTGCTTTACAACCAGAAAGGGATAGAGAATCTTTAAGCACTGACATGGGAAAAAAACAAACCAAACCCTTCCATGTAAATAAAAACTGTATTTGTTTGCATTTTGAGACAGGGTGTCTCTATACAGCCCTGGCTGTCTTGAGACTCATTATGTAGACAAGGCTGACCTCAAACTTACAGAGATCTGCCTGCCTCTGCCTTGCAAGTGCTGAGATTAAAGGCATGCACCACCATGGTGGGCTTAGTAATGTACTTGTAATGTGCAATTACAATGAAAAAATGATGGTGAACATATTTAATCTGAATCTATAATTCCAGCACACACTATGCTTAGGTCAGAGAATTTTAAGCTTCAGAGCATCCAGGGCGTCACAAAAAGACCTTGTATCAAATAACAAAGAGGAGCTAGACAAGTTGTAGCACTGGACATCCACCAGTAGGAAACTGGTCAGATGAGTCATTCGGAGAAGCAGAGGCTGAGGCAGCTCTTGCTTTTGATAAGGAGAGATCTCCATGTTAACAGGCAAAAACAAGGTATAGGTTGGTGTGTATGCACACACTGTTGTCTGTGTGAGATGATACACACAGAAGATATGCACATAGATTCAAATGCAAAAAATAGCTCCAGAGCACAGAACAAACTAGCAGATCCCCTCTGATGAGTAGCTAAAAAAAAGAGGTGGGAAGGGGTCCTCATGTCTACTCAGAACTATTCTGTTGCGGACAGCCGGTGAAGGGCCTGGTTACCCAGCCTGCTGTCCTGAGTTCTATCCCTACGACCCATGCGGTGGAAGAGAGTGCCCACTCCTGAAGGTTGTCTTCTGAGTCCGCAGCCCCCACACATGACTCTGCCTACTCTATATAAATAAATGTAAGAACAACAACAAAACCTTTATGGGCTGAGAATATAGCCATGTATTTGGTCCACTGTAAAGATTTGGTGTACATGCCTGTAATCCCAGCACTCATTTTGAGGGTAAGGTAGAAGGCCTGTCATGAGTGTGAGGCCAGCCTGGGCTATACAGTGAGCCATCCAAAAATGCGTTAATTATATCCTATTTAAAACAATAAGTTACCAGTTTCTTTTTGGCGAAGGCTCCTAGTTTTCTCATAAGATTGATTAGCTATGGTCCAAAGTTGGAATTTCAAAGGGATATTTAAGAAATAGGGCTAGAGAATTTATTTTTCTTTAATTATGTGCATATCAGTGCAGGTCCCCATGGAGGCCAGAGGCATCGGATTCCCTGGAGTTACAGAGGGTTGTGAGCTACTATGTAAGAACACCATGAAAACCAAATCTAGGTTCTTTGCTTAAGCAGCCAGTGCTCTTATTTGTTTTTAATTTTAAAAAATTTTATTTTAATTTGAGGCCAGCCTGGTCTACAGAGGGAGTTCAAGGATACCCAGGGCTATGTAGAAAAAACGTGTCTTGAGGAAAAAAAAATATTATTTCTTTACTTGCTAGGCAAGCTTGGGTGTGCACGAGTGTGTACAGGTTAGACTACATCTGTGGGAATCAGTTCTCTCCTTCTACCATGTGGGTCCTGGGGATGGAACTCAGGTTGTCAGGCATCAGGGTAGCTGTATTTACCAGATAAGCCATCTCACTGGCCCTGGTTTTATTCCTTTGAGACAAGGGGTCACATAGCCCAGGCCAGGTTTTATGAAGTACTGCAGAATAAAGCCAGACTTGATGCGTGTTAGGCAAACACTTTCCCAACTGAGCTATGCCACAACCCTGTGGCCTTTCTAGAAAATATTTCATTTCTATTGTTGAGTGTGTGTGTGTGTGTGTGTGAGCGCGCGTGTGTGCACAGGAGTGTGGGAGTGTATGTCTGCCCTTGAAGATCAGAAGAAGGTGTGAGGTTGGAGTTACAGGCTGTTGTGAGCTTCCAGAAGTGGGTGCTGAGAAGAGAGTAACCAGGGTCTTCTCAAAGAACAGGAAGCACTATTAACCACAGAGCCATCAATCTCACCCCCATGGTTGGCTTGGTTTGAGACAGGCTCTCACTTTGCTGCCCTGGCTGACCTCTAACTTCTGGTGATCTGCCTGTCTCTGCCTCCTCAGGGCCAAGGCTACAGGTATATGCTGCTACACTCAGCTGGGATGACTCTTAAGATTTATTTATTTGCCAGGCAGTCACCACTGCCTTTAATCCCAGCACTTGGGAGGCAGAGACAGGTGGATTTCTGAGTTCAAGGCCAGCCTGGTCTACAGAGTGAGTTCCAGGACAGCCGGGGCTATACAGAGAAACCCTATCTCAAAAAAAAAAAAAAAAAAAAAAAATTATTATTTATTTTATTTATGTGGGTATACTGTCGCTTTCTTCAGACACACCAGAAAAGGGCATCAGATCCCATTACAGATGGTTGTGAGCCACATGTGGCTGCTGGGAATTGAACTCAGGACCTCTGGAAGAGCAGTCAGTGCTCTTAACTGCTGAGCCATTTCTCTAGCCTCGGATGACTCTTAAACTGTGGAGAAAGACATTTAGTAGATTCAGAGCTTTTCTTTAGAAACTGTTTCTCTTTAAATTTACCACTTAACCAAAAGGTGGTTTGTCTTCTGGAACCAAAACAATCTAAGATGGCCTCAGAAGGCCTACCTCCTTATAACACAAAAGACAGAGACAAAACCAGAAACAGTCTGGCCTCGGTTCTTTCCAGAGAAGACTAAGCACAGGCTTTTACACAGATGACAAACACTGGCTGGCAGTGCCCTTTCCCCTCCAAACAGTGTGACACAGATGGCATCTCTCCTGACATAATGTCCATACCGCCTGTCTATTCCTCAGCCACAAACAAGAACTCAACCATCTAAATGAAGGAACTGTTTGTTTACTGTTGAATGGGAAATGACAATACCCGCCTTCCAAAAGAAAGAAACCAATCCCATATGCAGCAGCCGTCAGAGCATCTAGGTGTAAAGTCACCCAGGAGCCGGAGGTGGTGGCTTCCAATGGGGCTTACAGAAGAATCAGGCAGGACTCCTCAAGCATCAAGACTCTTGTTTTTGCCTCCCGAGACAGTTGGGACCCTGGAGAAGCCATCAGAGAAGAGGCAGGAGCAAGGGAACAAGAACCAGGATCAGCTGAGACACTCCATGCTTGCTCTGACTCTCTCCATCTCGTGCAGGAAGCTGTAGAACTGAGGCAAGGTTAATTCTGGGGAGAGAAAACTCAGTGTGAGGTATTTCCAACACTACAGAAGCACCAGGAAAATCCATTTCCACCCACAGCTATTGTTTGTTCGTTCATTTGATGGGGAGCAGACCCAGCGCCTTGTGTATCCAGTGCTCCATCTCCAGGCTGACATCCATTTTCTTTGGTAATCTCAGCAGCCATTTCTTTCTTTTTGTGGTGCTGGGAATCAAATCCGGCCTACAGCATGCTAAGGCGAGGGCTCCACTGAGCTACCTTCAGTTAAGTGGCTCAGAATAAGGAACCTACAATCTTGACTTCAAGGGTCTCAGCTCCACAAACACAGAAGTGTGTATATAACGGTGTCACACAGAAGCACAGAGGGTTTCACAGGGCATTCAGGGATACCCACAACAAGAGTTTATTGCCTCCAGGGGCTGGAGAGACGGCTCAGTGGTTAAGAACACTGACTGCTCTTCCAGAGGTCCTGAGTTCAATTCCAAGCAACCACATGGTGGCTCACAACCATCTGTAATGGGATCTGATGCCCTCATCTGGTGTGTCTGAAGACAGCTACACTGTACTCACGTACATAAATAAATCTTTAAAAACAGTTTCTTGCCTCCAACCTGCTTCCATTATACACCCCTTCATCCCCTTCTAGTCAGACTTTCCAACCTCCCAGTAGCCCAGTGACAGCCCTGCTCTGAGGAGGAAGGAAGTGGAGGCCACTCTAGAGCTTGGTGATAACTTTGTCTTAGAGAGATGGGCTCTGTCAGAAAGACTCCACCAGCCTAGGAGACTGAAGGAAGGAGGTAGAAAGCTACAAAGTATGGTTGCAGACTACTCACCTATATACAAATGTTCAGTTTGTTTTCCTCTCTTAACCACCAACTTTAACTAAAAGAAAAGGGGAAAAAGGAGAAGGTAGAGAAAATAAATAAATACATAAATAAATAAACAACTTTAAAATTAAAATGATGGGAAAGCAGGATGGCTCAGTGGGTAGTGCTTACTACAGGAGCCTGGTGACCCAGGTTTGACCCCTGGAACCCACATAAAGGTGGGAGAAGAGAACCAACTACAGGAAGATGTCCTCTGACCTCCACATCCATGATGCATCATTTCTCTCACACACAATAAATAATAATGATAGTAATAATAATGATGATAATAATAAATATTTAAATGAAAGCTAAGAAAATTAATTCCTCCAAGCCTTTTCACCTAGTTAAATCCCAAAGCTTCCCAGGAGCTACAGGAGACTAAACCTCCACTCCGGAGCCACATCCCAGCCCCATCATAGGCTCCATCGTAGGACTTACATGAAATGGACTGAATTGTCCCATGTAAAAAAACAATCCTGACAGTCCCCAGGCCAGTGAAGCAACTGAACTTGTATGACTAACACTAAGACGAGTTCATCTGAAGGCAGGCACGTTGGGGATCATATTCTTGGCTGATCACAGTGC
Organism: Arvicanthis niloticus; assembly: GCF_011762505.2. Taxonomy (NCBI): domain Eukaryota; kingdom Metazoa; phylum Chordata; class Mammalia; order Rodentia; family Muridae; genus Arvicanthis; species Arvicanthis niloticus. The sequence continues at coordinate 123,133,438 of NC_047659.1, forward strand.
TCTGATATGCACAGGGCACTTCAGAGGGAATGTCACTTAAGATTTCAAACCTGTAGTGGTTTGAATGACAATGGCTGCCACAGACTCATATACTTGAATGCTTTGTCACAGAAGTGCAACTCTTTATAGTATTAGTGTGTCATTGGGAGTGGGCCTGCTCTCTCCCCCTCCATCTCCCTCCCTGCTGCCTATAGATGATGCAGAATTCTCAGCTGCCTCTCCAGCACTACTGCCTCTGCACTGCCATGATGATGACTGTCACCAATAAACCTGTAAACAAGGCCCTGTTAAGTGCTTTCTTATAGGCGTCTCCTTGGTCATGGTGTCTCTTCATAGCTAGAACACTGACTAGAACAAAAACCAATACAGCTTTAATAAAAACCAATTTGAGAAAGTGCCTCATGAAGCCCAAACTGGCCTTGAACTTTTGATGTGGGGGTTACAAGCCTGTGCCACCATGCCCAGCTTTAGGTAACCTTTACCCAGGTTGAAACCCTCCCCATCGCCACTGACCACTGACGTACCTGTAAAAATATGCTTCCCACTTTCTCTAATTCACTGCTTCCAGACGTCACTGTGACACATACAGAAGAGAATGCTAAGTGACTGGCTGAGGACTTCTGAAGATCTCAATTTAGCAGGCTGTCCTGAGCAGCCATTTTGGGTTAAACATGAACCAGTGGTGGAGATGGCTGGCCCCAGTGGTGTTTGAGATCAAAGACAGTCTTCCCTCTCAGACTTTCCCAAAGCTTCTGCAATCTAGCCCCAGGACAGCCAGCCACACAGGTGACCAGGAATGGGTCTATCTAATTACCTCCAAACCGCCACTCCATATCAATCAGCTGGTTAACCATCAGGGTCTGACCTATGGCCCACTGTGCAAGGGTCGGGGCGTTCTGCTTCCACTAGAAGAAAAGCAAAGGGCAGCATCATCAGAGTGGGAACCATCATCCCTATCCCTTCTGCTCCAAACACAGTAGTTGTCAGGAACACAATCTTTCAGCAGGGCATCACGAAACCCAGCTGACCTTGAATTTTCTCTGTCTCTGAGGTTGGCCTTGAACCCAACTCCCAAAGCTGGGGTTACAGGCAGGCTCCACTGTAGCCAATTTAAATAGTCTTTCTTCATCCCAAGATCTAATCCCATTGGAACAGTGGCATTAATATTTGTCAAGCCAAAGGAGAAAAATCAGGGCTGCCCCAAGCAGAGCTGGTTGGCAGCTGCAGGTGTGTCCTTTGAGATGCTGAAGGGGAAGTACGGAATGGTTTTGTCTGGCTCAGCACTTTTTCCCCCCTTTTTCTTTTCAGGAAATAAAAGCCAGGCTCTTAACCTTGATTACTAGAATTATACCTTTTCAGAAAAGGAAGTGGCTTTCTCCTCACTAAGACCTGTTAAGAGAACAGACGGATATTAACATGACAAAGAGCTGACAGGCCCTCCTCCTCCCCAGGCAACCCTAAAGGCCTACCTAGAGTCAGGAGATCAGACCGCACCTGCTCTGCAGTAAGGCCCTTCTTCACTGCACCTTGGAGGCAGGGGAGAAATCACAAAGTGTTAATGTGAAAGCAGGGGTTGGCCAGTAAGAAGTATTTGTTGGACCTGGACACAGAAGACAAAAGTAATGGTCTCTCTCCAGTGGCTGGGGAAAAAAACACAGCCCGGAAGCCAGCATGGGGCAGCAGGGTCCAGTGCCCTCCTGGGATGGTGGACTGGCTACAGTTAGTCCTGGAGATCCACAGCAGCCTGGCACGGAGGAAGTCTAGGAAAAGACTGAGTGCAGTTGTGTGAGGTGGTCACGCCTTTAATCCCAGCACTTGGGAGGCAGAGGCAGGTGGATTTCTGAGTTGGAGGCCAGCCTGGTCTACAGAGTGAGTTCCAGGACAGACAGGGCTATACAGAGAAAACCTGTCTCGAAAAAAAAAAAAAAAAAAAAAAAAAAAAAAAAAAAAAAAAAAAAGTGGTGGCCATCATGCCACACTATTCCTGTGTCCACATTGATCCAAGGGTATTGGCCTTCACTGGTCCCATTGCTGGAAATAGTCTTCCCTGATCTGTACAGGGCTCATCCCCTACTGTATTCAAACATCTATGAATCTCAAGCCTTCAGAAATGACCTGAGACTGCCACTTAAAAATGGCTTTGTGAGAACGGGCAGTGGTGACACTCACTCTTAATCCAAGCCCAGGAAGGCAGAAGCAAGCAGATCTCTGTGAATTCGAGGTAAAAAAAAAACCAAAAACAAAACAAAAAACAAAACCAACCAACCAACAACATTTACCACCCTTGAGAGATGTCTTGACTTGCAGAGGACTTGAGTTCAGTTCCCAGAACCCATCTGGGGTGACCCACAAACCCCTGTACTGGGGTGACCCACAACACCTGCAACTCTGGATTCAGTTGGATCCAATGTCTTTGGCCTGTGAGGGTACCCGCACTCATGTGCATATACCTGCCACCCCAGACACACACGAATAGTAGAAAACGAAGGGCATTGTGAATGCCCAGGCTAGCTGAAAACTTTCTGTATGGCTGAGGCTATTCTGATCTTATCTTTTTTTTCTTTCTTTCTTTCTTTCTTTCTTTCTTTCTTTCTTTCTTTCTTTCTTCCTCCCTCCCTTCCTTTTAAGATTTATTGTATGTACATGAGTACACTGACACACCAGAAGAGGGCACCAGGTCCCATTACAGATGGTTGTGAGCCACCATGTGGATGCTGGGAATTGAACTCAGGACCTCTGGAAGTACTGTCAGTGCTCTTAACCACTGAGCTGTCTCTCCATCCTTTCTTTTCCTCTCCTCCCCTTCCCTCCTTTTTTTTTTTTTTTTTTTTGGAGACAAGGTTTCTTGTGTAGACCAGGCTGGCCTCAACTCAGAGATCATGTGCCTCTGCCTCTAGAGTGCTGCCCCTGTCCCTGATCTTCTGATCCTCTTGTTCCTACCTCCTGAGTGCTGAGATGACAATCATGTGCCAACTTTTCTTTCTTTCCCTCCCTATCTCCCTCCCTCCCTCCTTTCCTCCCTCCCTTCCTCCCTCCTTCCCTCCCTCCCTCCTTCCCTCCTTCCCTTCTTCCTTCCTAATGTGACGGTGGTAGAATTGTAATCCATATTTCCATTACTATTATTATCATTATCATTATTACTTATTATAAACAGTGTCTCACTATGTAGCCCTATCTAACATAGACCAGACTGTCCTGAAATTCACACAGATCCACTTGCTTCTGACTCCTGCACACTGGGTTGAAAGGTGCGCACCACCGTATCCAGCTTCCTCCCTTCCCTTTTTTTTTTTTCTTTCCATCTTGTACATGCACACATATGTCGTGCTTTTTGAGAGTCTCAAGTAGCCTAGGCTAGCCTCAAACCTACTATGTAGATCAGAATGTCCTTAATCCCTGATTCTTCTGCATCCTCCTCTCTTATACTGGGATTAAAGGCGTTAGCACCACTTGTACTTTTCTCTATTATAAACACAAATGTTACTTTGTTTTTCTTAGAGCCAGCAAGTATAATGTCTAAGTGGCTTACAGACTAGAGGGTGCCCCAGGAACAGTTCCTTTAACTCATAATATCTTGATGGGTTGTCCTGGTGACTGGTACTGGGCAATTTTTCAGCAGGAACGGACACAGCAAGCTAAGCTCTAGACACCAAGTCGTAGGCTCTCCACTCTTGTTCTGTAGGCAGACGCCAAACCTTACAAAGACAAGGCTCGCTGAGGCCTCTGGGGCTGCTTTTCCAGCTGTACCCTTTGGTGGCACCTAAATTAATGTCAGCCTGGTAGCCAGGGGACAGGCCTGTAGTCTCCACCTGAATATGGAAGGCTTGGTGGGGTGGGAAGAGTAGGTGGCAGAGAGTGTGAAGTAATCATTGAACCGCTCACCCTGTAGGCTGGCCAGCAGAATGCACCCTGTGAGACCCAGAGGAGAGCAAGGTGCCAGTCAGTATATACTGACAGAATTCCTGCTGTGTGTCAGCAGCACAAGAGACACGGGCAGACATTAATATGCCACACAGACAGTAATGTCGACCCTAGTGTTCCACTGAGAGACAGGTCATATTAGTAATATAAGAAGCATAAAGACCACAGAGAGTATTGAGAGGTCAACAGCCAGAGAAAGGCAGGGGAAGCTGGCAGTCCTGAGGCCACACCAACATCAGCTAAATACCAACTGTAGGAAAATAGCACTTCCATGCCCTAGGACATGGAAATTCTGTGGGTTCTTCTGCCTCTTAGCAAAAATAAGAAATAAAAATTTCTTTTTCTCTGTCCGTCTCTCTCTCTCTCTCATACACACACACACTCTCATACACACTTTCTCACATATATACTCTCTCATTCTCTCTCTCTCTCTCTCTCTCTCTCTCACACACACACACACACACAGAGAAAGAGAGAGGGGGAGGGAGGGAGGGAGGGAGGGAGGGAGGGAGAGAGGGAGAGAGAGAGAGAGAGAGAGAGAGAGAGAGAGAGAGAGAGAGAGAGAGAGAGACCCATATACAATCTGTGACCATGGTCCATGCTTCGATCATGGTCCATGTGGATCATTCTTTCATTTTATCTGATTACAGACAAGACACCTTGGGGAGCCGGGATGGAAAACTACCTTTAATAGAAAATAAAGGTCAGTAGTGGCTCACCCCTAAGGACCAGGCAGCTTGCTAAGGACTAAGAGCAGCAGCTTAAGCAGGTCCTGCACAAGTCCAGATAGGTGAGAATCTGGAAAAGCAGCTGCCACTCACAGCTATTCTCTCTCCACCTATTCTGTTTTGTTTCCACTGGTGCAGGAGATTGAAGCCAGGGCCTTGTGCACTCCAGACAGGTGCTCTGTCACTGAGCTATTTATCACCAGCTCATCCTTCCAACAATGGATTCAGGGAACCCTCCCTCAGCTCCATTTCATCCCTGAAGAAGGTAAATACCAGAGGTGATTATCAGAATGCAGAAAGCACCCGAGGCCCAGGAACCAAATCAATGAAGGTAGGGCCCTATCTAGACCCTGCTGAGCTGCCAGAGCACAATGTGGCAGACAATGAGGGACCAAGAACACTGGAGGCAAGGTTTCCTTCTGATAGGTTATCTTTCACAGGTAGATATCTAGGCATTTAGGAATGAAATGTTAGGTGCTACTTGCTGTAAACAAACCCAGTCTGGGAGCAGTGAGACCCCAGGGCAAGGGGAAATAGCTCAGTTAGGGTGGGTGGCTGTTTCAGTGGAATTTTTTTGTTTTCTTTTCTTTTGGTTTGTTTTTTCAAGACAGTGCTCCTCTATGTAGCCCTGGCTGTCCTGGAACTCACTCTATAGACCAGGCTGGCTTCAAACTCAAAAGTTCCACCTGCCCCTGTCTGCCCGAGTGCTGGGATAGACGGTGTGCGCCAACACAGATTGGCAAGTGGTATGTTCTAAAGAACTACATAAAAGGTTATTTACGCATGGTGCCACTTGCCTTTAATCACAGTGCTATGAACGCTGAGACTGGCGATCTCTTGGGATCCAGGACAGCCTGGTCTACATAGCAAGTTCTAGGCCAGTCAAGGCTACACAGTGAGACCCTATCTCAAAAAACCCAAAAACCAAACCAAACCAACTAAAAAACCATATGAAGCTCTGCGGTGATATTTCCATGAAATGTAATAAAAAATTAATTTCTAGAGGTATGAATAAAAAAGGCACAGCCCAGCACACAAAGTATAAGTCCTGTTGGGCACTGTAGCTCACACCCATGACTCTAATACTCAGAGGCTGACATAGGAGGACTGTTGAGGGTTCAAAGCCATCCAGGGCTACGTATCAAGTATCCCATGAGCCTGGGCTACAGAGTAAGATACTGTTTCAAAAAACAAACAAGCAAACAAACAAACCAGCTTAGTCAGAAAGTCCTGTGTAAGTGTGAGGCTTGAGTTAGACCCCTAGAATTAGTTAGACTCACTAATAAAGCTGAGGTAATAATACTCCACTGAAATCCCAGCACTGGGGGCCTGGCTGGCCAGACTAGCTTGGTAGTTGAGCCTCAGGCCCCTGAGAGACCCTTCTCAAAAACAAGGTGTTTGGCTCTGACCTCCTCACACATGCACATGCATGCATGTACACACACACACGTATCTGAACATATACAAACATGTAATGGCAACAAAAAAGAGAAAAGGGAAAAAAAAAACTGCATTAAAAAATCCATTATAGGGGCTGGAGAGATGGCTCGGTGGTTAAGAGCACTGACTGCTCTTCTAGAGGTTCTACCTAGAAAGAATACCTAGAGAGACTCTATCTCAAAACAAACAAACAAAATAATTATGGGCTAGGGGTTAGGGGAATAGCTTTCAGCATGGAGGAGGCCCTGGATTCCAGTGCCAGCATCACATCACAAGAGGAAAAGAGCCAGCTGGGGTAGGGCATGCATTTGATCCTAGAGGCGCTGGCAAAGGCAAGAGGATCTCTGTGAGTTGGAGACCATCCTGTTCTCTGTAGAGAACTAAAAACTGCCAGGGATATATAGTGAGACTCTGTCTGAGAGAGACCGTGTGTGTGTGTGTGTGTGTGTGTGTGTGTGTGTGTGTGTGTGTGAGAGAGAGAGAGAGAGAGAGAGAGAGAGAGAGAGAGAGAGAGAGAGAGAGAGACAGAGAGAGAGAGAGATAGTATGTCAGCACGCTGCCCTGGCATCCTCTGGGTACCAGTTCATAGGCCTCTTAGACTACTACAAGTCCCTCAGATAAAATGACACAGTATTGATATACAATCAATGCAACTACATACTTCAAACTCCCTCTCAGTTTCTTAGACCCCCTAACATATTGTAAATACATGGAAATGCTAGTAATACCACTTTATTTGGGAATAATGAACAAAAGCATGTCTGTCCATGCTGCATAGAGGCACAATTTTTTAGAATGTTTAAGATGTATGTTATCACTTCTCATTTTTAAAAATGCTTTTGGCCAGGCAGTGGTGGCGCACGCCTTTAATCCCAGCACTTGGGAGGCAGAGACAGGTGGATTTCGAGGCCAGCCTGGTTTACAGAGTGAGTTCCAGGACAGCCAGGGCTACACAGAGAAACCCTGTCTCGAAAAACCAAAAAAAAAAAAAAAAAAAGCTAACACTCTAGTGATCCCGACAATCACAGTTGCTGAACGAGTGTTTCCTGAGCCCTGTCGTAGCAGAGGTCTGCCTTTTTAAGACCAGCAGAAAAGATAGGTGTGGAATTCGGTGCTGGTTGCTTAGGGCTTTCATGAGAAAGCCACTATCTTCTGACAAGACATGATGACAGACTTGAGGGTGAATAAAGCAACCAGATCTGAGGTGACATTAAGATAGGTCTCAGAGTTTGACATGAATTAGAGATGACTAGAGAACAGGTGATGTTCAGGGCTGCAGTCGTGGCTCAGAGGCTGAATGCTTGCTGCACAAGCCTGAGGACCAGGATTTAGATTCTAGCATGACTTAATAAGCTGAGTATTCCCCAGATACATGGAATTCCAGTACCAAGGGATGTGATACCCTCTCTGAACTCTGCCCATATGCAAGCACACCCTCACACATGTGCATATTTATTCAGACACAGGAATTTTTTTTTTTTAAGATGGCACAGAAGCCAGGCATAGTGGCACGCTTCTTTAATCCCCTGCACTTGGGAGGCAGAAGTAGGTGGATTTCTGTAAATTTGAGGACAGCCTGGTCTACATAGTCCCAAGACAGCCAGAGCTACACAGAGAAACCCTGTCTCAAAACAAACAAACAAACAAACAAAAAACAAAACAAACAAACAAACAAAACAAACAAACAAAGAGGTAGTAACAGTTTGGAGTTATTGAAGCATCCTGAATAGAAAGCAAGCATTGGGCTCCGTGTGGTGGCTCACACCTGTGATCCCAGCACTCGGGAGGCAGAGGCAAGTGGATCTCTGAGTTGAAGGCCAATCTTGTTTGCATAGAGTTCCAGGCCATTTTGGACTACATAATGAGATCTGTGTGGAAGATAAGGACTGTGCAGAATCCTCACAACTTAAGAGACTCTCAGGAGAGCTGAGATTTGAACAGTGAGAAAGAGTTAACGAAGAAGGAAGCTCAGGTCCCTCTTTGGACTGAACAAAAGCTACTGTGTCGGCCTTGTATTTAGAAGCCAGATAAACTTGGCCCTGGGCAGGTAGCATATGATCCTTAAAGCTCCTAAAATCTCTAGATGCTATGAGAACCTTCTAGAAGGGAGCTGTGGAAAACCCCATAGACCAGTAAGAAGCCATTGATTGATTACTCTGAACTTAGGGGTGTGTGCTCTGGGACACCATAGGCCTTATGGCATGCCCCCCCCCCCAATCTCTATGATAGCCTTCCTCTTGGAGAAATGGACATAAAGTAGAGCCCCCACCATTTAGTCGCGATCGAATGGGGTGACCCCAGCATCAGGCAGGCAGCCTCTGAGGCAAGGAAGTGCTACTTCCAAGTTTGATGTTGCTACTGCTGGAAGTAGGAGGGGTGCTCCTATTAGATGGTTAGTTTTCTGAGCAGGCTTGACTACCTCCAGTGACTTCATGATGGGAACTGAAAGCCGCCCCAACCCATAGGGCTCTTGCTCAGTGTCAGAGGACAGCTTTACCCAGGGTTCTCCCACCTTGCTCTGATCACTAAAGGACTTCTGCATCTCCCATCACATGGGTGTGGAGCTACCCAGCTCTCTTGGGCCAGTCAGCATTCTCCCACCAAAGCCTCATGCTGCCCACTCACCTTTCCCCTCACAGCTGCAGGCCTGTCAGTGCTGAGCTTGGCTGCCCTCTCCCCACCTCCCTAGTAGTGGAACTGCTCCCTACCTTAGGCACTCAAGGATGCCACACACACCCCCCCAGATTCTCCATATGCTTCCAGAAACATCTTTCACATAGACAAGTGTACATATATAAAATATGCTTTCATTCTACATCCTTTTGAGGGGGCCATTTTTTTCTTTATGTTATTTTTGAGACAGGAACTCACTATGTAGCCCAGGTTGTCCTTGAACAGATTCTTTTCCCCAAGTGCTGGGATTACAAGCAAATGCTACAAATGGTTAGCACATACCTATAATCCCAGCATCAGGAAGTAGAGACCAAGAGTGTTGGAAATTCAAGGTGGCCTTAAACTACATATAGCAAGTCTGGGGCCAGTACATGAGATTCTGTCTTAAAAATAGCAAAAGTAACAACAACAACAAAAAAAGAAAAAAAAAAAAAAAAAAAGAAAAAAAAAAGAAAAAAAAAAAAAAAGAAGAATGCCAGCGGTGGTGTCACACGCCTTTAATCCCAGCACTTGGGAGGCAGAGGCAGGCGGATTTCTGAGTTCGAGATCAGCCTGGTCTACAGAGTGAGTTCCAGGACAGCCAGGGCTATACAGAGAAACCCTGTCTCGAAAAGCCAAAAAAAAAAAAAAAAAAAAAAAAAAAAAAAAAAAAGCTTTTGCTCCTTTCATGGTTGGTTGAGTCTACAGACACAGACCACCAAACACATGGAGAGCTGCGACATTTACCTCCACACCTGCATTCTGCTCCAGACTGTGTGCCCTGCCATGCCTGGCTATCTACTGGATGCTGCTGCTGCTCCTGTGACTGCCTAACTAAAGGAAGGCTCAGGCAGCAACAGTATCTCTGTGGAGACCTGTCTAGAGTCAACTCACCATTTGGAACCAAAAGGAGGCTTTTCATGATGCTTTTGAGGGGTCCAAGACTGATCTGATTGGTGGTGGCAAATTCAGAGAGCTGAGCCAGAAAGCGTTCCACCTGCAGAGAGGAGACAGAACAAATAGGCATTTAGTTATCTCTTTAAAGGGTTTATTTTTGGCTGGAGAGATGGCTCAGTGGTTAAAAGCACTGACTCAGAGGTCCTGAGTTCAATTCCCAGCAACCACATGGTAGCTCACAACCATCTGTAATGGGGTCTGATGCCCTCTTCTGGTGTGTCCGAAGACAGTGCCTGAATAGTCTGCCTGCATGTGTGTGTGCTTCATGGGATCAGTGAAACAAGGATGGCAGAAGGTTCTGAGCTGCCACATGGGTTCTGGGAACTGAACCTGAGTCCTTTGTAAGAGCAGGCAGTACCCAGACATTCTCTAAGTTGTTAGCGCTGTGGACCCATGTTGGTCAAACCTTTTTTTTTTGGGTGGGGGGGGGTTGAGACAGGGTTTCTCTGTATAGCCTTTGGCTGTCCTGGAACTCACTCAGTAGACCAGGCTGGCCTCGAACTCAGAAATCCACCTGCCTCTGCCTCCCAATGCTGGGATTAAAGGCGTTGGTCAAACCTTCTTAGCACCAAATGCCTTACTCACCTCTTTGGGCTCAGTGAGGAAGTGGAAAAGCACTTCTGTCAGGGCCGAGAACTGCTGTAAAAGATAACACAGAGCATGAGCACCATTCCCGCTTCCTGATGCCCATCCTCCAATGGACCTATCCCCCCGTGTGCCCATTGCCCAGTGTGCCTACCCTATCCAATGTCTCCACCCAACCCAGTATGCCACATATCACCCACCTATACGCTTTAGACAGAGAAGAATTCTTTAAGAATTTATACAGTTCATTTTAATCATGTTCACCCCTTCCCCTTTATTATTTATTTATCTAATTTGGGGGTGTATGTATGGGGCAGTCAGAGGACAACCTTCAATAGTTGGTTCTTACCTTCTACCTTGTAGAGTTAGGGTCTCTCTCTCTCTCTCTCTCTCTCTCTCTCCCTCCCTCCCTCCCTCCCTCCCTCCCTCCCTCTTCCTTCTCCTTCCCTCTGAACTTCTATACATGTGCTCTTTCTTCCTTCCTTCCTTCCTTCCTTCCTTCCTTCCTTCCTTCCCTCCCTCCCTCCCTCCCTCCCTCCCTTCTGTTTCCCTGTCTGCATGGTGACTTCTCTGGCCTCTTTCCTTGGGAACAGTGAACCTGCCAGAGAACTGCCCCCAATAAACCTGCCTTTGTACTTTTAAAGTCTGCTTAAAATGACAAAATTATTTCGTCATTGAAGAAAACCTATCATCAAGTATTGTTCATTTGAACAAATAACTGAAATTCAGCCAGGCATGGTAGTATATATACTCCTGAAACCTCTCACTGGGGACTCAGACACTGGCAAGTTCCAGGTTACCTGGGCTACAGAGCTAGACCTTGCCTCAAGAAAGAAACACACCAGCCCTCAGGCTGAGGCAGGAGAATCATGACTTTGAAGTTAGTCTAGACTACATGGTTAAATGATTTAAAATTTGTTTTAAAGACCTGGGCCTGGTCTACAATCTCAGGTCCTCAGGAGGCCGAGGAAGGAGGATTCTAAATTTAAAGCCAGATCGAGAGATGTATTGAGGATTGAACTCAAACAAGGCCAGACATGATGGCACACGCCTAGACTCCTAGACATGATGATGGTACATGCCTAGACTCCTAGACATGATGATGGGATGGCACACGCCTAGACTCCCAGCCTTGGGGGGTAGACCAGTCAGGATTACAAAGACCTTATCTAAAAATAAAAGAGAAAAACACAACAGTAAACCACTACATAGAACTAAGTGGTGATTAATAAATATTTGAGCATGGTGTCACACACCTGTAATCCCAATACCTGGAGAAGCTGAAGCAGGAAGAACTTAAATTTGAAGACGTCAGGGTACAGAGATACAATCTCAAGGTATAACCAAAAAAAAAAAATCAATCAATCAATCAGTCTTGGGGCTGGTAAGATGCACAGCTGGCAAAGTTGCTTGCTGCCAAGCCTGCCGGCCTGAGTTCAATCCCTGGAACCTGTACCCCTCACAGTTAGAATAATGTCAAAGCTAACTCCCTCAGGTCATTCTCTGACCTCCCCCACAACAAGTAATACTTTTAAATAATCTTAAAAAAAAAAATAAGTAGAATCTCTCTCTCCTCCACCTACCCCTACAAATGGGAGTCTTCCAGAAAACAGTGGTAACAGCAAAAATTAGCCATCTCCCTGGCTTTGAAGTTAGACATTTGTGAATTTCTGGTTCCAGTCTGGCAATTTTTCTGCCTTCACCTTTTAAGTGGTGGCAGGCCAGGTATGTATTACCAATAAATCCTATTTTTATTATTTTCTTATTAGATACAGCTCACTATGCAGCTCTGGATGGTCTAAAACTCATTATGTAGAAGAGACTGTTTTTTTAATTAAAGAGATCGACCTGCCTTGGCCTTCCAAATGCTGGGATTAAGGTGAGCACTACTCTGCCGTTTTTTTTTTTTTTTTTTTTTTTCCAAACTGGCCTGTGTGTGTCCGGAGTTGAGGGCCCCACTTCCTGGGAAGCTAAGACACAGTCAGGGAAACATCTGGAGGGGTGAAGGGTTATTTATCTATCTATTTTAGTTTTTTTGACAGGAGGTCTTATGAAGTTCAGATGGACAGGCCTTGAACAAGATACACAGTGAAAGCTGGATCAGAACTCCTGCTCCCACCTCCTAAGTGCTGGGATTGACAAGGAGCACTGGAACCCGTTTATTCCGGGCAGATGCTCCTCACTTGGCTAATTTCTGCAGTGTGAACAGGAGGTGGCATTCGGAGCTCTGCAACAGGGACAGGGCTCCAAAACAGACAGCAATCCTTTCCTGGACTGGAAAGGGGTGTGGTCACCGGTCCTGTCTGAGCCCCTTCCGGCTCAGGCCCAGGGCCCCACTTAGGACTGGCCATGCTGATACCCACACCCCGCTTGCAGTCGATTTGCCCTCCCTAATCTGTTCAACCGGGAGCCCCTTGGGATCCCCTTATTCCCTCCTCTAGGAGCCTACAAATCCGGTCCCCAGAGGTCCCCACCTCCGGAGTGCGCCGGCCCATTCCCGAGCCCCTCCCACGCCCAGGCAAGGCCCACCTGCGCGCCCAGCTGGTTCAGCTGCTGCATGTCGCCGCGCACGGCCTCGGGCACCGGGTCCTGCGTGCAGTGCAGGCGGCCCATGGTGCCGGGAGCCCAGCAGAAGGGTAGCAGCGCTTGCTTCCTCCTCCCGGGTCTCGCTGCACTTCCGCAGCCGCACTTTCGCCACACTCCCAGCGGCCGTTCTCGTGACAGCGCACGCGCGACCGCCGGGTTCCAGGAACCGCTCTGAGCATCCCAGTGGGATTCTGAGTCTGTGCCTGGGAGACCCTGTGTATAAAGCGCTTGTCCCATCTGAGCCTCTGTTCACAAAACGGTGTTATCTAGGGGTGTTCATCCTCCCAAAACTTTTGAGCTCAGAGCCTGGAGCACAGGTGTTCCTCAATATCTACCATTTTTCTTTCTCTATCTCCTCTATATACGTTTTGTGTGTAGGATTAGTCCTGAATCTTTGTATAGACTTGGCAAGGACTCTGCCACTGAGTTTCATCAAAAGCCCCCAGAAAATACTAAATGCCTACCAAAGGCCAAGTACTGGTAACAGGGAAGGACATAAGCCAGACTATGATGTTCCTTTGAGAGTCTACACCAGAGTGAAGTAGCAGATCTGAATCTTGGACGGGCATTAGTGTCACCTGGACAATTTTGTGTAACTGCCGATTGCTGGGACCCACCTCCAAGCTCTGAGTTCTGAGCTGAGAGGCTTGGCGAACAGACGGGTAATGTACATTTCCCACGAATGCCCAGGAACCACACTTTGAGAGGCTCTGGAATAGAGGAATCTGATTCAGCTAAGGGTTGTTGAGAGCCCTGGGCAAGGTGGTGGTCAGAGGGTTGAGATAGTGAGACTCATGGCAGTCATAAACCCAAGTCTGAGTTCTCTGCAGCCACTGGTGACTGCTGACATCACCCTCATTATACCAGAGAAAATAGATATATACTCCCTGAGTCCTAAGCAAGGGCTGTGCCTGGCACGGAATCTAGCCTGAGAGGACTCTGGAAACCTGGGGGTAGAATTGGCCGTCCTTCTGATACAGGTTTTGACTTTTACACTTCTCTGAAAAGTTTCCCTTTGGAAAACATAGATAAAAAAAAATCTTTTATCTGGAGACTAAACATATCCAAGAATGTGCATCTCACAGGACACAGGTGGCTAAGGACAGTTATGAATTGTCCCAACACAAAACTATAATTACTTAAAACATGAAATGTGGTGGTGCACACCTTTAATCCCAGCACTCAGGAGGCAGAGGTAGGTAACTCTCTTGAGTTTGAGGCTAGCCTGGTCTACACGGTGGGTTTTAGGCCATCCAGAGCTACATGGAAACCCAATCTCAAAGAAAAACAAAAAAATTATAAGCTTTTCTTTTGTAGTTTAATTGCTCAGTTCTCAAGCCTCAAGTGTGAACTTTGTAGATGACAATGTCCTATGTGGCAAGAGGACATCCCTGCAAGTTAGTCCTTCTTTCTTTCTCTCCCACCCTTTCCCCTGCCTTGCCCCCAAGATCCGCCCAGAACTATGTAGACCAGGAACCAGGCTCGCTTGGGTTTGCAGTGTATCCTCCTGTCTACCTCCCAGGTACTGGGATTACAAGCCTGCCTATACTATGCTCTTTTCTCATTTCCTTAGAATCTAAGGTTTAGACATGGGGACTCACCATATAGTTCAGGCTGGCCTCAAATCTTTCCTTGTTGCTTTGTTTTGAGACAGTGTTTCTCTGTGTAGCTCTGGCATCTTGGAACTTGCTTTTTTGTTTTGTTTTGTTTTTTTGTTTTTTGTTTTTGTTTGTTTGTTTGTTTGTTTGTTTGTTTTGAGACAGGGTTTCTCTGTATAGCCTTGGCTGTCCTGGAACTCACTCGGTAGACCAGGCTGGCCTCAAATTCAGAAATCCACCTGCCTCTGCCTCCCAAGTGCTGGGATTAAAGGTGTGCGCCACCACCACCCGACTGGAACTTGCTTTGTAAAGCAGTCTGGCTTTCAACTCAAGGATCTATCTGCCTGTCTCTGCCAGCCTCAAATTTTTTTTTTTTTTTTTTTTTTTTTTTTTTTTTTTTTTTTTTTTGGTTTTTCGAGACAGGGTTTCTCTGTGTAGTCCTGGCTGTCCTGGAACTCCTGGAACTCACTTTGTAGACCAGGCTGGCCTGGAACTCAGAAATCAGAAATCCACCTGCCTCTGCCTACCAGCCTCAAAATCTTAATTCTTCTGCCTCTGTAATAAGTGCTGAGATTTCAGGTTGGTGTCACCATGGTCTCTCATTGTTTTATCCCAGCACTTCACTTACAAATATTGGCTGCTTGCTGTAGGGATAAGTGAAGACACTAGCTGACCAAGCCTACACTGAGAAATGCAATATAGAATCTCAGGCTTAAAAGATTAGTTAAGATCAAACTCATAGTCTGATGCATGCTGGGTACTTGCTCTACTACTGCACACTCCAATCCCTTAGGGTCTGCATTAGCACAAGCAGGGTAGGAACCTTCTGTCTCCTCCTCCTGAGTGCTGGGATTATAGGCCACCATATATAGGAGTTGTGGGTGGACCTTAAGGCTGTCCTCATGCTAGGCACTCTATTGATAGAGCCCCACCCCAGCTCCTAACGATCAGGTTTTATGTGTTGGATTTTAAGTAACAGAATGCACATCATGTATGAAGATATACACCACATTGTCTGCACATTGGTCCCTCCGATTGTTTCTTTTCTAACTTTTGTGGTCCCAGGAACAGAGAATTGTTTCTATTTTATGTTCATTACACTCTTGTCACTTTCATATTGTGTATAAGTGTATTGCCTATGTATATGTATATGTATATGTATATGTATGGTTGTCAGCCACCATGAGACTTCTGGGAACCTTACCCAGGTCCTCTGCAAGGATAAGTGCTCTTAACTGATGAGCCATCTCTCCAGCCCTTATTTTTATTTTTTTGAGGCAAGATCTTACAACATAACCCTGACTAGCCTGAAATGCAGCAGCTCGACCATGTTTAGGCTGACCTCAGAGTGATGACAACCATCTTCCTGTTTCTGCCTCCTGACTGTTGAAATCACAGGTATGATCCACCCACCGCTCTCCCTGCCTCTGCCTCTGGAGTGCTGACAGTACAGGCGTACACTTAATCCCCCTCCCCCTTTTTGTTGTTACAAATGTCACAACTCACAGAGGCAACACAGTAGGCTACCTTTTTACTTTTAAAGTTTTCTGTGTTCAGTTTTGGTCTGAAAATACTGAGTGAAATTTTTATACATTTTTAAATTGCACACCTCTCTGAGTAGTGATGATTTCTTTGGCTCACCCACTCTGTTTTACCTTTTTTATGGTGTGTCCTCATTGCATATACATTTGCCTATGTGTATATATGTGTTCTACTTGTGTATCTGGTATCTGCAGAAATCAGATTTCTGATGCTACTTGCCTTTCAGGCAAGGTTTTCCCTGCCTTGCTTTTTGAGCAGGGGTCTCAGTTTGTGGCCTGGAATGGCTTGGAGCTCATCACAGATCAGGCTAGCTTTGCATTTATCACAATCCCCTTGCCTTTGTCTCCTAAGTGCTGGGATTACAGGAGTGCTGAATCACACCTGAACATAACCTGTTTGCTTGTTTATTCACATAGGGTTTCTCTGTGTAGCCCAGGCTGTCTTGGAACTTGCCCTGGTCACAGACTCAGAAATCTGCCAGCCTTTGCCTCCCAAATGCTGGGATTAAAGGTGTGCCCTACTACCACCCAACTTGAACATAACCCTTTAGTTTATAGATGGAGATTGTTCTGTGTCGCTATGCTTACATTCAAGTGTTATAAGATCCCCAAAACACATTAGTAGGGTGATGCTGGCAATATGGTTTTGTCAGACAAAAGCTATAAAGAGCCTCCTTGAAGCAAAAGGCGAAAGTTCTTGATGTAATAAAGAGAGAAAACAAAACATTAGCCTGATGTGGTAGCTCTCACCTGTAATTCTTGACAAGCTGAGGCTGGAGGATGGATGGGACTTGGCTGCCTGGATTATGTAGCGAAAGTACAGCCAGAGATGTACAGCAAAACCTGTCTCTAACAACATTTGTCATATGCTTAGGGGCAATGGTGGAAACAAATCTTTTTCTGTGAAACTGTAAAGAAGGGAAAGTATTTGAGGGAACATGCCAGTGAACCGGTGTGTGTCCCAGCACTTAAGAGGTGCAGCCAGAAGGATCAGGACTCAGGATCAGCAAGGACATGGCAAAAATGGCCAAATGTGACTCTGCCCCAACCAAGGAAAAAAAACAAAAACAAAACCACAGAGAACTACAGAGAAAGTGTAGTTTATAGAGCAAGTTCCAGGCCAGCCAGAGTTATACCGTGAAATCCTGGCTCAAAAACACAGTGGGTAAAAGCAGTCACCATACAAAGCCTCACCATCTGAGTTTGATCCCTGAGACCCACGTGTTGGAAAGAAACAATTCCCAAAAGTTGTCTCTGACTCCGCAAGTAAATGTGGCATAATACACATTTGTGCATGTATATGTAATTTTTAAAAGTCTAGAAGCTGTCTTTGTACATGCACACCTTTAATCCCAGGACTTGGGAGGCAAAGGCAGGAGGATTGCTGGGTTTAGGGCCAGCCAGGACTACATAGTGAGACCGTGTTTCAAAACAAAAACCAAATACACACACCAAACATACAGAGAGAGAGAGAGAGAGAGAGACAGAGAGAGAGAGACAGAGAGAACAGAACAGATAATCTCACACTATAAAAGTTAAAGGCACAGTGCTTATTTCGATGAAATTAAATCTGGTAGTGGTGGCAATTTTTTTTTTTTGAGGCAAATTCTTTTTTTTTTTTTTTTTTTAGAGCAATAAACTTTTATTGAACCAGAAGAGAGTCATACTTTCAAAAGGAAAAACTTTTACACAAGCAAATATGCATAAACTCCGATAAATTCATATACAAATTTACACATGCATATTTATACATCTTCATGTATTCCAGTTGGGCCAGATACATACATACTTATCTCATAATTATATACTTACATACACACACACACACACACACACACACACGCACATATACACACATGCATATCGAGCCAAAGACCTAGTGCCAATGTGGAAAGAACTCATTCGTTCTGGATGAAAAAATGAGCCCCAATTTTCATTGCAGTGAGAAAGTAAAGGTTTCTACACTTTTATTGCTAAATGAATTAAGTTCAAGTCTATAAGAAGAAAGTGTTTTCCTCTTTAGTAAGACTGAGCCTGCCTTGCTGTTAAGAAAAGATCTGTTTCTTCCCATGGAAAGTGTTGGTATCAGGATCAACTCTGAACCCAGTGACATCACACCTAGGCAACAACAACCTGCACATCCATTGCCAAGGCAACTGCCACATATTTCCAGAATACACTGGGTTGAGGCAAATTCTTATATTCCCAGCACTGGGGATATAAGATATAAGCACTTGGGTAGGCAGGAGAACTCAGAGTTTGAGGACACACTGGACAATATAGGGAGATCTAATTCACACACACACACACACATACACACACACACACACACACACACACACACACACACACACACACACACAGAGTACTAGGAGGTTGAGGTTTGGAAGATCAGACCATTGGCTACATAATCAAGTTCAAGACTAGCCTGGGCTACCTGAGGCACTCCCTTCTCCAAATGTGGCATTAAATTTGTAGTTAGAAAACATGTTCATATGACAGCAATGTGTTGAACCAGAAAGCACAAACCCTACAGACGATTTCTTCAGGGGATTGACTCTCTGGAAAGTGTGGCTCCAGGCCTTTACCACAGGATGGATTGTAACAGTGATGAGAAATAAATTTAGACAGGAAAATATAAACAACCTTGCAGAGGCTATGTCTACCTTTGAAGAACTTGACACATTATTTCTATTTATCTGTCTGTCTGTTCGAGGCCAGCCTGGTCTACAAAAGTGAGTTCCAGGACAGCCAGGGCTACACAGAGAAACCCTGTGTCAAAAAAAAAAAAACCAAAAAAACAAAACAAAACAAAAAAACCAAAACTATCTGTCTGTCTGTCTATCTATCTTTCTATCTGACACAGGGTTTCTCTGTGTAGCGCTGGCTATCCTGGAACTCTCACTGTAGGCCAGGCTGGCCTTGAATTCAAAGATATTCCTGCCTCTGCTGTGCTGCGATTAAAGACAAGCACCACTGCACCACCACTGGGCTTGCTCTTTCTTTTCTCTCTCTCTCTCTCTCTCTCTCTCTCTCTCTCTCTCTCTCTCTCTCTCTCTCTCTCTCTCTCTCTTGTAGGAGGCTTTCCTATGTACTGCCACAGAGTAGTGTAGAGGACTGATGAAAAAATAAAGAATGTGAAATCACACCTGTAGTAACTCCAGTTCTTAGAAAGCAGAAGCAGGCTGGTCTATGTATTAAATTCCAGGCCAGCCAAAGGTATACAACGAGCCTCCTCAAAAACAAAGCAAACAAACAAAAGGCTCAAAAACTTTTGTCTCAGGTATGGGGGAGGGGCAGTACATTTCCAGAGCTCACTAAGGGTTTTAGGACCGGCTCATCCTGGAAGTGAGGAGGACCACTTTTTTTTTTCTTCCGGTCCCCATAGCCTGGCTCAGGAAGGAGAAAGTGCCAGTTACAGCCGCAGGAAATGCATGCCCAGAGGCTTCCCTTCCACAGCACCTCCCACCCCCACTTCAGACTTAATGAGGGACCTGCTTCCTTCATTCACTTTAAAATATCCCTCTCTCTCTCCTCTTCCTCAGCTCTCAAGTGAAAAGCCTTGTAAAGCAGGGGCCTGCTCAGGTGGGGACTCCTACTGTGAAGCTCACCAGGACCCACGTTTCCCTTCGGGGAAAGATCTGAGCTTGTTGCTCAGAAATGCTGCCTTAAAGCTTTTTCTTAAATTAAGCTTTTAAATGTTGTAAATTCTTCTCTGATTGAGAGAAATAATATCCCTTGTCACCTTTATCTGGTTTGTCTGCCTGCAGGATTCCTCCAGATTCAAAACATTCCATCCCAGCCAGGCCTCACTTTGGGCCCAAGAGCCATTTTACAAAACATCTAGCTAGCTTCACTTTCTTGTTTCTAGCAAAAAAAATTAAACAACAAAACACAACTCTTGGTTGTTATCGTCACCTTAATCTCTAGCTTAGCACCTCTGTTCTTTTTTTTTTTTTTTTTTTGGTTTTTCGAGACAGGGTTTCTCTGTGTAGCTCTGGCTGCACTCTGTAGACCAGGCTGGCCTCTGTCTATTGTTGCCCCTACTACGCGCACGCGCACGCGCACACGCGCGCGCGCACACACACACACACACACACACACACACGAGATATAGCACAGTTGAGAGAGTGCTTGCCTAGGGTGCAAGGATGGATCTCAGATCACCCGTATGGTTGCAAAAGCATGTGAGGGAACACGTCCCTGTGATTTCAGCATTTAGGGGCCAGAGGATCAGAAATTCAGAAACATCCTTGACTGCATTATCGTGAGTCTGAAGTCAGTTTGAGCTACCTGAGACACTGTCTTTAAAAAAGAAAGAGCCCTGTGTAGATTTTCTTATTTCCTTTATGTTTGTTTTTCAAGACAGATTATCACTATGCAGCTCTGGCTGTCGGAGAACTCACTCACTTCGTAGACCAGAGACCTGAAACTCAGAGACCCTCCTGCTTCTACTTCCCAAGTGCTGGGATTAAAAGTGTATGTCACTATGCCTGTCTGTTAGCCCTAAAGGGAAATTCTCTGGTTTCTCTTGAAGTTTTGTTGTTGGTGAACTTGCTTGCTTGTTTAAAAATCCCTCCAAAAGTAGACTGGCCACGGTGGCACATACCTTTAATCCTAGCCCTGGCGAAGCAGGAAGAGGATCTCTGTAAATTCACTGCAAGCATGGCTTACAGAGCGAGTTCCAAGATAGTAAGGGTTACACACAGAAACCCTGTCTCAAAAAAAAAAAAAAAAAAAAAAAAATCCTTCCAAACCTTACATGGCTCTTTGGGCATTTATTTTAAATGTTGAATTCTTAAAGTCACAGTGTTTCCCTTTAGAGATCCTTTGCATCTCAGCACTCTGGAGGTGAAGGCAGGAAGACCTCTGCAAGTTCTAGGCCAGCCTGGTCTACGAGTGAATTCCAGGCTAGCCAGGGCTATGTAGAGAAACACAGTTTCAAAATAAAAAAATAATAAAAATTAAAAAAACAAATCAATTAAAGATCCTTTTGCCTAAGCTCCATGGGACATTAAAGCTGTCCACCTGGGGAATTTGCCTTTTAAAGGACCTAGGGCCAGTTCCTAGTTTAAGGCAGGGGTGATAATGCCTCTACCTTTCAGAAATCTCACCCCTCATTTCAAATTCATGGGAGGAATTACTTTGCCGGAGAAAATGAGGGCCAGATTCTCTATTGTCTGCTCTGTTTTTCTCTTTGGAACAATTATAAAGTGAATGCCTGGGGCAACCCCTGGGAGAATTGCAAAGTTGGTCTCTGCGGGATGCTGTGAACCTGGCTGGGGGTTTAACTTGAGAAGTGTTACCTGAGGAAAGTTTTCCTCTGAAATACTTTTTCCTTTTCTGATATATGCAGGAGCCTATTCAATAATTCAACCAGGAAGGTCCTAGCTATTTAATAAACACCTACTCTGTCCTGGGAACAAAGGAGATGATACCTTCTGTGACCTTGTGTCTAAGGTATATTGTTTGTTTCCTTTTTCTTTTTTTTTAACTGGGGATTGAACCCGAACCCGGGGTCTCTTGCATGCTAGGCAAGTGTTTAGCATGCATTGTTTGAAAAGCCACCTAAAGCCACTGCAAAGGAGAAGGAAATCTAGGTGGTGAGTGGGTGTTGGCAGGGCTGTAGACAGTCAGTGAGCGGAAGGAGAGGAGTGGCAGGTCTGAAATATGAGCAAATATAAAATAGTCCCTTACCCTTGTCAGGTTTAGGACACCTGACAGGAGTGGAGGTGGGTGAGAGGGATGTATGGGGCCTGTCATTCCTTAGCTGCCCATCGAGTCCCCGTCTAGAAAATGTTTCTAGGCCCAACCTAAGCAGGGTTATCCGCAGGCTGTGAATGTGAGCTTAGGGGAGCTTGGAGGAGGTAGTCCGGGACAGGCAGTCTGAACCCAGAACTGAGTAGGAAGTAGACTGGGTATGCGAGCAGGTAGCCAAGGGCAACAAGGAAGTCCACAGGCCTCAGTGCCTGCCCTGATGTCTGTAGCCAGACAGGGAAAGCCGCAAGCTTCCCCAGGTCCCTCGCTGCCTCCCGGAGGGGCCGAGAATGAACGTGGCTGCTGATATTTGCCTTCACTCGTTCCTTCCCTCGTGGGGATCAAGACTGTGCTTCTCGGAACTTGCAGGGATGCTGCTAGCTGGTTTGTCTGAAGGCAGGGAGGGTATGAGAGGGGGTGGCAATGAAGGAGAGATACAGGAGACAGGTGTTAACTGAGTGCCTAATCTGGAGTAGAGGTGGTGCTTGAGGTGGTGCTTGATCTTGGTAAGCAAATGGGGTGGATGACTTAAAGTCACATCAGGGGGCTGGAGTGTTGGCTTAGTAAGTGTGAGACCCCGGGTTCCAGGCCCCAGCATGGCCACCACCACCAAACTAACGAACACCTAGTCTAGCCAGTACTAGCCAAGAAAATAGTCAGTGGCCCATGAGGGATTGTAGAGGGTGTAGAGGGTGTAGAGGGTTTAGAGGGTTTAGAGGGTAAGGGCATGAGTGTTCCTGTTGAGCGTGCTTGGCCTCTAACGACACAACAATCAAGCCTGAGCACTTTACAATGGGCTTCTTTCTCTTACTAGGCCTTGGAGAACCCCTGCTGTCACTCTGGGAAATGGGCCTTACTCTCATTATTATTCCAATTAAAGTTGGGATGGGGGTCTAACCTCTCAGCTAGGTACACGAGGTGGGAGAGGGGGGTTGCAAGGGGCTCGAGCTTGCTGTATTGTTCCAGCTTTTCCACCAAGCCAGCTGTGGCTCTCCGGCAGACCTTCTCCCCTAGTGCAGCCTTAGTTGCCTCATATTTGAGGCAGTATGAATGAAGACCCTGAGTGAAGATGGGCTAGCCTTGAAAGCCAGGTGCCCAGGGGACAGGGATAGAACGAGCCAGGAGAATGTTCAGTGGGGCAGAAAAACGTTTCCATTAAAGTTCTCACTAACTTTGTTGTTTATTTGTGCGTGGATGTGAGTCTGCCTGGGTGTGTCCTCGCACATGTACATCCTCCTGCCACAACATGTGTGGAGATCAGAGGACAGTTTTCTAGAGTCACTCTTTCTAACATAGGATTCCTGGGAATTGAACTCTGGTCATCAGGTTTGGCAGCAAGTATCTTTACCTGCTGAGCCCACCCTCACCGCAGTTTGAAAAAAAGTCGGCTCTATACCATACAGCCCGCCATCTCCCATAGCTGAGGATGATCTCAAATTATTTTTAACTAATTTACTTTTACTCAGATGCATGTCTATATGACTATAGTTTATGTGCACCAATATGTATGAAGGATCTGGAATTACAAGCAGTTGTGAGCTGCCTGACACGGGTGTTGGGGAACTGAACCAGGGTCCTCTCTGAAGAGTGAAGAGTGCTTTTAACTGTTGAGCCATCTTAACAGCCCGACCTAGAATATTCATTCATTCATTCATTCTGGAAACAAGCTTTCTCAATGTAGCCCCCCATTCCTCAGCCACCCAGGCTGTCCTGGAACTCACTCTGTGGGTCAGGCTGCTTTTGAACTTAGAAACCTACTGCCTGATTCCACTTCCTGAGTGCTGGAATTAAAGGCATGTGCCAACCCATTCCAGGTCACCCACACTGAATTTTTGATCTACTTGTCTGTCTCTTTCCGGAGTGCTGGAATGACTAGCAAGGGCTCTTCTGTCCAGTTTTATTCCACTATGAAACTGGTTGCCGGGTGGTGGCGGCGCACGCCTTTAATCCCAGCACTTGGGAGGCAGAGGCAGGTGGATTTCTGAGTTCGAGGCCAGCCTGGTCTACAGAGTGAGTTCCAGGACAGCCAAGGCTATACAGAGAAACCCTGTCTCGGGGAAAAAAAAAAAAAAAAAAAAAAAAAAAAAAAAACAAAACAGAAACTGTGGTTATTTAATTAAGTAATTAATTTCTATTTTATGTGCATTGGTGTTTTGTCTGCTTGTATGTGTAAGGGTGTTAGATCTAAAAGTTACAGAGGTTTTTTTTTTTGTTTTTTGTTTTTGTTTGTTTGTTTGTTTTGTTTTTTTGTTCTTGTTGTGAGCTGCCATGTGAGTGCTGGGATTTGAACCAGGGTCCTATGTAACTTAGACAGTGCTCTTAACCACTGAGCCATCTCTCCAGCGCCCATACACTATGGTTTTATATAACAACATCTTAATGAATTTTCAATGAGCTAGCACTGTGTGAGATGCCTTCTGTGTACTTAATTACATACTTCTTCAACAAACTTTGAAGTAGCTAAAGTTATTGTCTCTGTTTCAAAGATAATTGAGGCCTATAGAATCTAGGCCTGGGTAGTCATTAAAGAACACACCCCACAGTGAGGACCACATCTATTAGGCACTGTGTCAAAAACTTCACAGTCAGATGGCTGGGGGTGTGGCGCAGTGGTAGAGTGCTAGAGCGCCTAGCATGTATAAAGTTCTGAGTTTAGCTCCAAGTACTGCTAAATTAATTAATTAATTAATAATAAATTAACCCAGGTGTGGTGGTGCACATCTTTAATTCCAACACTGGTGGGTGGAGGCAGAGGCAGGTAGATTTCTGAGTTTGAGGATAGCCTGGTCTACAGAGTGAGTTGCAGAGAACCAGTGCTACACAGAGAAAATCTGTCTCAAAAAATAAATAAATAAATAAATAAATAAATAAATAAATAAACAGAGATAGACAGACAGACAGACAGATAGATAGATACCCACAGATATCAGGGCTGAACACAAATATTGACTGAAAGAAGTCTACCAGTATTCATTCATTAGCACAAGGGTAAATAGCATGTGTATAGCTTTCTTTTCAACAGTCTCATGTACCCCAGGCTGGCCTTGAACCCTGATCCTCTTACCCCACTCAAGACCTAGAATCACAGGCCAGGGGCAACTATATCCGAGGAGAGAGTGTTTTTTGTTTTTGTTTTGTTTTGGTTTGTTTTGGTTTGGTTTGGTTTTTTCTCATCCTTTTGGGGCAAGGTCTTGTGGTAACTGTGGCTGGTGGCTGGCCTGCCTTGGAACTTGTGGAGAATAGGGTCTACATAGTCTTGGCTGGCTTGAATGCCCCAATATAGATCAGGCTGGCTTTGAACTCACAGAGATTCACTTTCCTCAGCCTCCTCAAGTGCTGGTATTAAAGTACCACACTGTATCACATCTGGCTCTTAAATACCAGAATTTAACCTAAGAGGGCTGGTAAGATGGCTCAATGGTTAAAGATACTTGTTGTCAAGCCTGAGGAGTTGAGTTCCATCCCAGAACCAACAGAGTGGAAACAAAGGGAGTCTTGGAAACCTGCCCTCTGACCTCCAGTCAGCACCGCACATAAATAAATGAAAAACAATTTTTTTAAAGTCATAATACAAATACAAGGAATATACAAACATTTAAAAGCAGATTACCCACTTGTTTATATTTTGCCTCATTTACTTTTAAATCTGCCTCCTGCATATACGTGCATTTATTTTCCTGTATGAGGGAATAAACAGGTGGCAGTGTATTCCTTTCCTAGATACTTCTTGTTTGTTTAGAGCAAGGACATCCTTTTGTATGCACGTTTTCTTCATTCTTTGTTGAAGGAGAGGGAGAGGTCTCAGTCTACAGTCCAGGCTTATGCTGAACTCTCTTTGTAGGTCAGTCTGGCTCAGATTCAGGCCACCCTGCCACCTCTGCCTCCCAAGAGCTAGAGCAGAAAGCTTGAGCCACCAGCCCCAGCTTGTTTGTCTCCTGAATGTAAAACAAAGAGGCTTAAATCACAGATGTCTGTGTGCATATGACACTAGGGACAGAGCCCCTGGGCCTTGCACAAGGCCAGCAAGCCCTCAACCACAGAGCTACGACCAACCCTGATCTCCTGAATACACAGTGATTACTATCATGGCTGTAATGACTATGGTCGGTCATTACTGCTGGCAGACCTCCACATACAGGTGGTGCGGCCAAAGTCATGTTATATAAATGCCTCCCTCTTCCACCAGGCCTTTGCTTCGCTCTTCCAAAACTCAGGTTGGTGATCTTTGCCTGCCTTTTTAAGGGGCAGTCTTGTGGCTCACGCAAGTTCCCATTATGGCCAAACTCTTTTGTGCTCTCTGAAGATTACTTTCTTTCTTTCAACAAGGTCTCATTGCATGACCCTGGCTGACCTGACTTGCAATGGAGACCAGGCTGGCCAGAGATCCTCCTGTCTCTGCCTCTGAAGTGCTGGGATTAGAGGTATGCACCATCACACCTCCCTGGAGGTAGCTTTCTTTATTTTTAAAATAAGTTTATTATTTTGTATGTATGGGTGTTTAGCATCTTGTGGAAGCCAGAAGAGGGTGTCTGGTCTCCTGGAATTGGAGTTACATACAGTTGTGAGCTGCCATGTGGGTGCTGGGAATTGACCCCTGTTTCTCTGGAAGATCAGCCAGTGCTCTTAACCACTGAGCCATCTGTCCAGTTCTGTCTGTAGTTTTCTTACTCCCATTTTCCTAAACTTTTGTGTTTTTTTTTTTCTGTGTGTGGGAAAGGGGGATTTAGACAGTGTCTCACACAGCAGCATCCCAGTCTGGTCTGGAACTTGTTCTGTAGCTGAGGTTGGCCTTAAATTCCTTAACCTCCAAGTGCTGGGATTCCTGGTAGGCTCCACCATGCCCTGATTCTCTTGATAGTTACAGTCTTTCCACCTGCTCATCCAGACTCTTTTAAGGCATCTGCTTTCTGAACCTACTTCTGGACACATTTCAGAGATAGTCAAGATGTTCCTGCTGTTCCCCTTCCCCAGGGGGCCAGGTGCAGGTTGGGCTGTGCTTTCTCCCTTTTTGTCTTTTGGCAGGTCTATTCTTTTTTAAGTGGAAAAGGGCCCAGAAAGTGAGACAAATTTCCCAAAGTAGTCACCATTTGCTCACTTAGAACTCACTAACCAGGAAGAGGTGCAGGAGGAAGCTGTGTGCAGGAAACCTGTGGAGATTCATTCAACTAGCTTGGGTTGGGTTAGTTCCTTTTGATACTAGCCCCCCTATGGACCGGTGCTGAGAGAGAGAGAGAGAGAGAGAGAGAGATATTCCAGTTTTAGATGGAAGCCACCTCTGCCCCGAAAGGACATGCAGACAAGACTATACAAAACAATCTCAGATGGGTTTCAGTGTTATAGGAACACCAGAACTAGAAGGATTCGAAGATTGTTCTGTGTGGTGATAAGAAAGCTTCTTCCTGTGACAGATCTGGGGAAACAAAGTTTGAGAGGAGGAAAGAGGCCAAAGCTTTCCTCAGAAGGACAGTGCTTGTTGTGTAGGAGGAGAGGTTGGAGTGAAGTCAGGGAGCCAACAAAATAAGATTCGTGAAAGCCGAGGCTGCACGTGCTCGGCCTTGTAGTTAGGCTTTGCAGTCATTCGATTTGTTTATTCTTTTAACATATATTTATTTAGTATCTACTTTAGCGTTCACCATCTAATGTATGGAGACAGACAAGCAGGCAAACAAATGAAATAAACATAAACGCCAGGTGCCTATCATAAGTATTTGTGTTTCCCCAATGGCTCAGCGTGGGCCTTATGGCAGAGGCAGCCCTAGCTGCAGAGTAGGGCTCCTCCCAAGCTGGCACGGGGAACCCAGGTAGTTGGGGGAACATGTATGCTTTTCTTCCTCCAAGGCCTCCTTTCCCCTCAAGATGGCTGACAAAGGCCAAGCTGGGTGAAAGCAGGAAGCAGTACAGGGTCCCCAGCGGGTGACCTGCAGGGCCACCACAGCGCCCTAGCCAGTCTTGCAGCAGAGGGATGGTCGAAAGCCGATGCAGGGTTGCTGTGTGACTCCAGCAGGAACTCTTCCCTCTCTGGGCCGCTCATTCAGACCTGAGAGTGTGTGCTTGCGTGTGTGTGTGTGTGTGTGTGCATCTGGTCTGGGTTGGGGGACAGGAGTGGGGGGAAGTCTCAGGTGGAGAGGGCTGGGCGCTATCCTTGGGCTCGGGTCATCCGGGAGGGTGATCCGCCAGGCATAGGGGGCCCAGGAGCGGCTCCCGAGGAGGCGGGGCGAGGAAGCTCGGGAGGGATTTCAAATCTCCCTCGCCCGTCCTCTTGGCCCGGCCGGCCGGTGAGTGGCTGCGGCGGGGGCGCCCCCCGGGCGGGGGCGGGGCGAGGGCCGGGCCGGGGCTACAAGGGCAGCGGCGCCGCCCCCTCCCCACCCACTCCCGTGCGCGCCCGGCCCGTAGCTTTCTCGTCGCCGCC
Source organism: Arvicanthis niloticus (assembly GCF_011762505.2). Classification (NCBI taxonomy): domain Eukaryota; kingdom Metazoa; phylum Chordata; class Mammalia; order Rodentia; family Muridae; genus Arvicanthis; species Arvicanthis niloticus. The sequence continues at coordinate 123,161,612 of NC_047659.1, forward strand.
CCTCGGCTCGCAGCCGCAGCCCGCGTGGACGATCTCGCCTGAGCGCCCCGGACCAGCCCGGGTGGCCCACTGGCTCGCGGGCGAGCGCTCCGGCGCTCCTGGCCGGCAGAGCGAGGGTTAAGCGGCCCAAGTAAACGTAGCGCGGCGATCGGCGCCGGAGATTCGCGAGCCCGGCACCCCGCGCCGCCCGCCGGCCACGACCCGCGGCGCGACCGCGGCGCCGCGCCACAGCCAGCCTCGCGACAGGTGAGCGCCACGCGCCCCTCGGGGACTGGGACCTGGTGGTTGGGGCTGTGTGGGTGGCGGGGCGACAGGTCCCCTGGCGGCGCCTGGATCTTTGCGGGGGTCGGGGAGAACGGGGCGCGTGGCGCTTAGCGGGACGGGGACCCGGGACCGGGCACGGGGACAGAGGAGGTGAAGTCCCCGCTGCACTCCGCCACTCTGAAGAGTTGAGGGAAGGAGACCTGCAGCTTTTCTGGAGTGTAGAGTTGAGAGCACTTGGGAGCGGATTGGGGCCCGAGAGGTGGCTGTCCTCAGGACCTAGTGTCCTTACCTAGCCCGCTTCTTACCCAGAGCCGCTTCGGGGAGGAATGGCTGGGATGTAGAGGGAAAAGTTGTCTCGTCAATGTGGCGGTGGATGTGGATTCGTTCTGACTTGGAACCTCGCACTTCCAGGTTGGGGATAGCGCTCTGGGTACCGACAAGCGGGGATGCGAGATGGGCGTAGTCCCCGGGGTCCTCGGGAGTCACTGGAACTCCGGCGCAGCCGGCTGCTGGGAGTGGCTGGCTAAGCACACCTGGCCGGGGAGGAGCCAGCTGGGGGCGGTTCCTCACCATGCCGGCTGCCCTAGGGGCTCACTTTCCAATCTTAGCCTTCTTCCGGGATGAGGTGGCCCCTCAGTCCATACACTGAGTCCTTAGTTATAAAACAACCCTCTGCCTCTACTTCCTAGCGGTCAATCGTCCCTGCATCAGGGATTGCTTAGGGATACCTGTAGAGTCCGTCCAGGCTAGAGGGTGCAATCAAAGGGGAGACCTACTGCGTCCCCAAGGTTGGATTGTGCAGAGGGGAAGCGTTTCTTGCAACAGTCTCACCTGTGGCAGCAGTCCTGTCTGTGCTCTCCATGCCTCTGACTCCAGCCTGCCACCCGCTGCATCCATCCCTGAGGCACAGAATCCCTTTGATTCCTGCTTTGGACTCTTGAGGGATATGAATTAAAATGAATTAAGGCCTCAGAGTGTTTCCTGGCTTGTGGATTTTGTGGGTTTTGGTGAATTGGTGGAACTCACCGACTTTCCTCTGTCCACCAGGCCTGCTGAGGCTTGTGTGCCAGAACTTGGAAACCTCAGGTATACCTTTCCAGACTCGGGAGTCACCCCTCCTCCACCTGTAGTGCCTTGGGACCAAATCTAGGGCCTTACTTATTTCAGGTAAGCCACTGACCGCCACTGGGTTACACCTTCCAGCTTCGAGGTAAACTTTTGTAGGGTTGGTAATGCAGCAAGCACTATCTTTACTGTGTGGTTGGCCTCATTATCGCTCAGCACATGGTTGGAACCAGGATGCCCTTCTCAGGCAATCACTGTCTTGGATTTGTGCTTAGATCCTATTATTGCAAAAACAATTACAGTTCTGTCTCTGTGCCTTAGTTGTTAGGTATGTACAATAGAAGCAGTTCACAAAGATTAAGGGATGAAGGTCTTCAACCCTCCATCTTCAAGGTGGTGGGGATAAGCACTCAATGGTACCTGGAGTAGGCCTCAATACAGGAATGTTGAGGTATGCTGTGCCGAGTGGAGTGGAAAGTCACCTCTGCCGGCCCCTCCTTTTCCTGCCTTCCTGAGGTGCTCTGTTTCATTCTCAGCTATGGAAGCATTTCTAAACCATCATTGTCTGTGACTGGGGAGTTGGCAGGAAGGGCTGTCTTTGTTTCCTTTTAAAAAAATTTATATTTTATTCTGTATGTGTGTACATGAACGAGGCACCATTGTGAAGGTCAGAGGAAAACATGTGGCAGGCAGCAGTCTACCATGTGGGTCTGGAGATCAAACTAAAGACTTCAGCCTTGGGTTTACCTGCAGGGCCATCTCCATCCCCTGCCCCTTTGTTCCCTGTTGGAAAAGGGCAGTGTTGTTTATGGTTTCTGGCCACTTTTTTTATGTGCTCCTTCCCGCTCCAATTTTGAGGATTGCTAAAGGTGTAATTGACAAGCTAAGCAAAATCTTTTACCTTTCCTGTTGGGGTGGAGAGAGCTGAGACAAAGGGGCTGGTGAGGCGGCTGGGGCCAGCCACATCCTTCTTAAAGCCATAGGCCAAACCCTTACCCCTACAAAGGTTGGGGGAGGGGAGAAGAGGATCTGGGAGCTGCAGGGGGCTGAGGGTGGAGGAAGGGAGGTGGGGCTGGGAAGGCCGCTTCCCTGCCTGCCCTTCCTCCAGCCATGTGGTGCCTCTGACCCAGAGACGCCTGTCACCCTTCATTATTGCAGCCCAAGGCACCCGGTTGCAGTGGACATTTGGACAAGTACTCCATCCAGAGAAATGTCCCTTGGCATTCCTTTGTCCCAAACCAACTTCCATGTCAGTGTCACCCGTAGTTCTGGATACCACTTCCAAGATAGCACTTGCTAAATCTGAAGTTTCCTGGAATGTGTTTCTTTTTTTTTTTCTTAAGAAATAGGACTTTCTATGTTGCATAAGGTGTTTTAAACATGACATTGTTCCTTTTGCTCCCAAGTACTGGCATGCATCACCAGGCCTGGCCTCAGCTGTATTCTGTTGGGTGGTCTGGCCTGCCTGGCCTGTTTCTACCTCTCCTGACTAATCTCCCTCCATTGCTTCCCTCAGGCCGTGTCTAAATGTTCCTCATGTCCTTTTCCAAAGTATGACTGTGTGTGTGTGCGCACGTTCGTGCATGCATGCATGCGTGTGTGTTCGAGTGTGTGCGCCCCTTATAGGGACCCCTTTATAGGTGGTGGGGTGAGGCTCTGGGAGATCAAGTCAGTTTGATTAGTGTGACTAGCTTTTAATAGGGGACATTTACACTTTAACATTTTCCACCATCTCAGGATGGATTGCTCTGTAGGATAGATGTCCAGTGCAGATATTGAAGTGTGTTTCTGGCTGACAGGCACATTGGGTGCTTTGTTGAGTTAGTTTTCTGAGGCTCCCTCCTAGCTGAGAAGTGGGCACGATGCACCCTCAACACACCGGTGGCTAGAAGGATCACATGGGATCCAGGAGAGTTTTAGATTAGTGAACTGATGGATTGCTCCTTCTCAATTAGTTGAGGAAAGCCCTAAGATCTAGTGTCTGCAGGCTAGTTAGTAAGATGCTGAAGTAGCCGCAGTAGGACCCAGGATTGACATTCGAGTTATAAAGTCATGTCCGGAGCCTCCCATGGTGGTTGATCTATAAAATGAACAAAGGAGGCTCTTTTTTGATCACCTAACATTTTAAAAAATATTTGTTTATTTTATGTCTATGAATACACTGTCTTCAGACACACTAGAAGGCATCGGATCCCATTACAGATGGTTGTGAGCCACCATGTAGTTGGTGAGAATTGAACTCAGGACCTCTGGAGGAGCAGTCTGTGCTCTTAATCTTAACCCCTGAGCCATCTCTCCAGCCCTGGGAGGCTCATTTTTAAGGAACTTATTACTGGCTAATTGGTGGAGATGCTAAAGTTTGGTAATAGAAGAGGACCCCGGGGAGTCAAATGAGGATGTAGTTCAGTAGTGGAACACTTCCTCGGCCAGCATGAGGCCCTGGGTTTGATCCATTGTACTGTGCGCACATGAAACAATACATTTTCTCTTTTGTTTGCTTTTTGAGAGTCTTGCTGCATATACCTGGCTAGACTGACGTTTGTTATGGCATGTGGCATGGCATGTAGCATAGCCTGGCCTTAAACTTAGGCCATCATTTTGCTTCAGTGCTTTGTGCTTGGCTCATGGGCATGGACCACATTGTCTTGCTTGTTTTTGCTGTTGCTGGGTATTGAATCCAGCAGGACCCTCCCTCTTGATGCTTTGCAAGTCCACAGCCTCTGACCTATACAGTCTCACTGGGGTGTTCTAGGTGAGAGTCTTGCTGAAGATAGGCTCGTGCCAGTTCTGCTTTACCTGAGAGCTGGGATTCAAGGGTGTGTTTCTGTCCAGCTCAACATTTAATGCTTACATTTTTGAGTGTGACTGGTTTTCAGTAGGCCTTACTGGTAACCAGCAGCACCTGGAAGGGTAAGGGTGCATGAGGTATGCACGAGGGCCTAGTTGGGTTTGATCTTTACTTGGCATTGCCCTCTCAAAGGAATAAATAAAAGCAAGTGTGTTGGGACAGCAAACAGAATTGCATTTATTTCCTAGGTTTCTGTTACTGAATCTATTTGATTTTTTTTTTTTCTCTGACCATTGAACTCTTCAGTGCTTGAGATGTGGGGTAAGAGTTCCTGAGCTCCTGTTTTTGCCTCCTCTGGATGCACATAAAATCCCTTGTGTTCCTGTCCAAGGCTCAGCCTGTGTGGATGTCAACAACAGAGCTGAGGAAGGACACGTGGGAGACAGAGGAGTAGCTAATCTTCTGGAGTAATCCCATGATATGCAGCCACATTTGCCTCCAGTGGTATGTGTGCTCTGGCCAGGGCTGGGCCTATGAGACCAACTTGTGGCGACATTACCAACAGTGCTTCCTGGTATTCAGGCTCCATGCATGGGTTGTATGGATTTGTCAGCTGCAACACTGGGTGGGCATTGACTTCTGAGCTTCATGTAGCTGAAGCACTGAGTCCAGGGACCTGGTGAGAGATGGTTGCAAAGAGGGACCTGCAACAGTGTAGTTCAGGTGCCTGAATTTGTCCTTGCTAGACTAGTCTGCCTCTGTTCTCTGATTATTACAATTACACCTTCCTTAATACTTTAATTTTTTTGTATATGAGTGCACTGTAGCTGTCTTCAGACCGGCTGTCTTCAGACCAGCACCAGAAGAGGGCATCAGACCCCATTACAGATTGGTTGTGAGCCACCATGTGGTTGCTGGGAATTGAACTCAGGACCTCTGGAAGAGCAGTCTTAAACCTCTGAGCCATCTCTCCAGCCCCATGTGCAGGTTTCTCTGTTAACATGGCCCTTCCAGCAGGAGCTGTCCTCACCTGCCCTTCAGTAGTGCTCCTTAGTGGCTGTGTAGAAATCTCTTCTTTCCTGAGTCTATTACAAACAGCCATTTGTTTGCAGATTTTGCTATGACTGGACCACTCATGCACTTATGTATTTGATTTTTTTTTTTTTAAAGATTTGATAAGATGTCCTGGAGAGATGGCTCAGCATCTGAGCATTAAGAGTACTGGCTGTTCTATGAGAGGACCCAAGTGGTGGATTCCCAGCAACCACATGGCTACATACAACTCTATAATTTCAGTTCCAGGGGATCTCATGCCCTCTTTTGGCGTCTGCAGGTAGTAGACACACACACACACACACACACACACACACACACACACACTCATACACTCACTCACACAAACACACAGTATACATGCAGACAAAGAAAGGACTTCATACAGAAAATAAAAGTAAGATTTTACTTAAAGATTATTGAAATGGAGTCTCGCCCAGTAGATCTGGGTAGGCTGGTACTTGTTTTGTAGCCTAGGCTGGCCTCAAAATCTTGGCTTTAGTCTCCAGAGTGAGGGAGGGTGTGTAGCAGGATAAGAAAGCCACACTCTGGGCTAGATTTTTTTTTTTAACCTGTTCAAACTCCATGTCCATCAGTGGCCACTTGTATCACAGGTGACATGCTGGTGTGCAAGGTGAATCTTGATGTGATTTTTTTTTTTTTTTTTTTTTTTTTAAACTTAGAAGAATTTTCTTCTGAGACAAGAAGGTAGCATGGCTGTTTTGAGGTTTTGGGTAACATGATGGTATACACCTTTAATCCTAGCACTCAAGAGACAGACTGTTCAAGGCCAGCCTGGTACCAGGCTCAAAAAACTAAACAAACCCCAAACCAAAACAGTGTGCTGAATGCACACAAACCCATGTACCTATTCTGTGACAGTCTTGTGACAGTCAGGACAACTTGAGGTAGTTTGTTCTTGTGTTCCTGGGGATTAAACTCACATTGTCAGGCTTGGTGGCTTCTTTATGTGATGAGCCATCTCTCTGTCCTTTTAACTTAATACCTCTGTCCCAGACCTGTAGTATCCCAAGTCTCTGACTTGTAATGTTGTGAACCTGACAAGGCTCTGCTTCCTCTGAGCCATAGTGTGTCCTGTAGAAAGTAGCCTGTCTGCTGTGTTTCACTGTGAGGCACAAGGGAAATATTCCCAGCACACCTGATCACAGCTGCTCCTATGGAACAGGTTGGGGAAGACACTTTGAATGGAGCAGGTGAGAATCTTTCTCTTTGTCTTGTCCTGAGGCTGGAGGTGAGGCACAGACTTCCATTTGCTCCCCATTCATGTCCTTAACACCCTCCCTTCCTGCCAGGGAGGTTACAGGATGCTGTGGAATAGCTTTCTGCTAGCCAGCCTGACAGAGGTGGATGGATGGCATCAATCAGCTCTAAGCTTCATTGCTGGGGTTGGAAGGAGTTTCTGGGCCCCCTCTTGAGTCTAATTGGCTGTGTCATTTACCCCTCGTCTGCCACGTTGCATTTGATCTCCTCTGACCTGGTTCCTGTACAGATGCCCAGTCTCTGGGAAAGGGTCAGATATTACCTTTGCTCCTGAGGCAGCCACCTCTTGGAAGGTAAATACAACAGTAGATCATATACTTCATGCCATGGAGTGCCCCTGAGACCTGGAGTGGCTGATGAATCCTTAATAGCATTTAAGGGTCTGTCTGCTTGTCTCTGGAAACATCATCAGTAAGCCTGTGCCCTCTGGACTGCCTGGGCATTAGAATTGGCAGGGTCATTAACTCCTCCTGTATGGTTTCCTAGGAGATGTGTGTTTGTGCTGTTCAGGCTACAGAGAGCAGAGAGCAGAGAGCAGAGAACAATATCTGTGTTCAGTTTGACACAGTGTGTCAGTCACACTGGAAAAATCCCTTGCAAAGGTAAGACCTCCTGGGAAGGAACAGCCAGTTTAGCATTCCTACTGGAAAATCTCAGTAGATAAGAACAGTTGGCTCCTGGTAGGGGCCATGTTACTCAGTAAGTACTAATGTTGAACTGGAAGCCAAAATTTAGCCTGAAGCCAAAATGAGGTACTTGGGAAGAGATTTGTAATTTGGCATCACATACCAATCCCTGGTGGTGAGCTGAGTTTTGGTGTCATTAGTTAGGCTCTACAAATGCCAGGCATGTTATGTTCTCTTTCTCCAAGTTCTATACCCAGTCTGACACATTCCCCTCCCTCAACCCTTGTTTATTTTAGACAAGGTCTAACTTAGAACCCTGGATGGCTTGGAACTTACTACGTAGACCAATAATCTGTACACTATGATCTTGCCTGGTATTTGAGGAGGCTAGGAGTCAGATCTGTGGTAGTTGTAAGCCACTTTGTGGGGGTTGTGAACCTCAAGCCAGGCCCTCTTTCAGGAAACTGCTCTTAACAACTGAGGCATCCCTACAGCCCCAGTGTTTATCCCCATGAAGTCCATCCCTAGGCACCCAGGTAATGGACCAGGATGGTAGGGTTCATTTCCACACCCTACCTGCCTGTGGGTCCAGGTGGGTTTGTGGGATGCTGAGGTGCTTTGGGAAGGCATGCTGCCCACTTTTCAGACACTGGCTCACTAGGCACTGCTAATACCCTGGGGGAAGGTCCAGGGTAGTTAATCATTGTCAGTGCTGGGCAGCAGGTCCACTTGGACCTCCTGTGTAGAAAGAGGGCACACACCTGTCTGGCTTCTGGCTGACCCAGATAGGGCCTGTCTGAGGGACTGAAGTCCAAAGCTGTGTGAGAAAACCCACCACTGACCCTGGATGAGAGGTCATGCATGTCCTTGTTTTAGGTCTCTGACTCCAGCTCTTGACTCCATGCCTCCTCCTCCTCAAAGTGCGCCTTGCAGGAGTGAACCTCAAGTGAAGCCACTAGGGTTCAGCCTCCCACTTGTGCCAGGTGGCGCTGATTGTGTCTGAGGGAAAATGCTCTTCTGAACACAGCCCAGCAGCTTTCCTGAATGAATCCTCAGGAACTGGCCACAGTTAACTAGTTTGTTCTACCAAGTCAAGGTGTCTGGCTGATGGGACTTGATCAGACACTTCCCCTGTCTGGAGAGGAGAAGAGAGTCCTTGTGTTAAAGTCATGAAGCTTGGGACTGTGGACCATGTTGGCCCAAAAGTCCCATTGGCGGTCTGTGATTCTGTAATGCACAGATTAGTTAATCTACTTAGCCAGAGATTTTGATGGAGTTTAAAACACTGGCGGGGCAGGTTAGTTAGCTTTAGCCTGAGACTGTAGTTAATGCCTGTGTATCCAGTGCAAGGTGCTGGCTCTGGCCTATAGATGGAACGAGAGGTCCACATGCTCTGTTTGCCAAGTGTTCATGCTTGGGCAGGTATAAAGGATACAGTCTAGGCCCATGAATAAATTTCAAATACTCCTGTGGGTGCCACAGAGCCTGTTCACACTGAGCTACACAGTGCCCTCCCCCCCCCCCCATGCTAAGCCTGTCTTGTATTAGAGCAACACCTGGTGCTGCTTCTAGAAAGTTCACTGGGGAGATACCTGGTGAGTGCTTTAAACAGGAGCAAAGAGGAGACTGGAAACCAATGGTCAGCCACTCTCTCAGCCGAGTTCCAGAACACAAGTGTGTGTGGTGAGTGAGTGTGAGAGGGGGTGAAATTCTAGGCCTGGTGTGATCTGATACCAATGGTATGTGAACCTTTAATTCCAGCACTCAGGAGGAAGAAGCATGCAGATTCTGGATCTGAAGCCAGACTGGTCGATAGAGTTTCAGGTCAGCCAGGGCTACATAGAGACCCTGTCTGAAAAAAAAAGAAAAACAAACAAACAAACAAACAAACCAACCAACCAAACAGGAACAGATTGTCTGTGATTGTATGACTTGATTATGTAGTTCCCACACTTGGGATTTTATATTTGAGACAGAGTTTTGTCTGTGTAGCCCTGGCTGTCCTGGAAGTCACTTTGTAGACCAGGCTAACCTCAAACTCACTAGGCATGCCCCTCTGCATGCCCCTCTGCCTTCTGAATGCTATGATTAAAGGCATGTGCTTCTACACCCAGCTATGTCTGAGATTTGTGTGTGTGCGCGCAAGTGCACACACGTACATGTATGACTTGATTATGCAGTTATCACACCTGAGATTTGTAGCTAACATACTTCAATGTCAAAAGTAGATACACAGCAGGTGAAGGAACATGGCTCACACAAGCATGCCTCCAGTCTCTTGTTCTGAGGCTGACTGCTAGATGTTCAAGGCCAGACTGAGCTGCCTAGGAATTCTTGGACAGAGTGAACCCCATTTCCTGGGGTCATAAAAGCCTTTTTCTCAAATAGAGATCCTAGACTCACTTATAGTTTTATTATTTTAAAAGATACTTACTTTTACTTTTTACTTTACTTTTTACTTGGTGAGCAGACAGGCTGTTTGGGAGGAGTCTTGGGATCACGGACATAATGTAAGCCTGAGACTGGGTCTCTTGGGCAGAGAATAGAGAACCTGTGGTGTGAACCTTGCAATGTGCCCCATCTATCTCCTACTTACCTTGACCTTTCCCCACAGGAAACAATGAAGGGAGACAGCAGACATCTGAATGAAGAAGAAGGTGCCAGCGGGTATGAGGATTGTATCGTCATTAATGGTACATGTAGTGATCAGTCCTCAGACACGAAGGATGCTCCCTCACCCCCAGTCTTGGAGGCAATCTGCACAGAGCCAGTCTGCACACCAGAGACCAGAGGTGGGTGTCAGGCATGGCAGGTTCCATGACAGGTCTCAGAGTCTGCCTCCTTGCTTCTCCTGAGCTTATGTGGGCTTCCCGGTGATCAGGAGATTCCGCCTACTGGCCTCTTCCTCTTAGCAGTTCCAAGACCACCTGAAATTCCTCTGTCACTGGTTTGGAGTCCCCTTCTTGTCCTTGACATTTAGAGTCCCTTAGGACCTTCTGAAATGGATAAAAGTGGCCCACTTTTCCTGTTGACCCCAAGAGCAACTTTCCCCATATGGGAACATTTGAAACTGAAGGAAAGGGATTTCTTTTCTGCCCTAAAATATTAATACCCAGCTTATGGAGACAAAGGCATAAGCCAGGCCCTGTGCCCCTTTACACTGTAAGTTCGTGGATATGACAGATACTGCCTTCCTAAAATGACTGGGTTGGGGTCAGCTGAGGCCACTCTCCAGGCTGGTGACCACTGTCCTACCCCCAAATGTGCACTCCCAACTCTTCCTTGCAGGCCGCAGGTCAAGCTCACGGCTGTCTAAGAGGGAGGTCTCCAGCCTTCTGAATTACACGCAGGTACTGTCTCTATCTCTTCGTGTGGCTCTGGGCTTTTCTCTCAGCTTTGATTGCATGAAAAACAAGACAAATGGAATTCTTTACTGCACTGTGAAGGTCTGTTTTAGTCCTTCCTGTATATCTGCCCTCAGTATATTAATGGAGCAAAACTGAATCATTCCTGGAATGAGCTTACCTCAGCCATGATGTCTTTGGCATTTGGCATTTGAGTTGTTTCTTTGAGACAGTGTCCTGACTGTCTCCGTTGTCACTGTAAACCAGGCTGGCTTCCACCAACCTCTTGGCTCAGGTCCTCCCACATGTGTTCTGAATAAGTTGAGAGAGAGACTGTCTAGAGGCAGCAGTAGTCTCATTTCCATAACATGCTGGTGGCCTGGAGATGATTTTTTTAATCCACATGTGATTTGCAGAGGTGAAATTCCACTAGAGAAAAACTAGGTGATTATAGGATGTATTTTGGGGACTTTATCAATATAATGATGCTTTTGTCCCATGACCTTTCCCTAGGACTTGACAGAAGATGGAGATGGTGAGGTGGATGATGGGGATGGCTCTGATATTCTAATGCCAAAGCTCACCCGTGAGACCAAGGACACCAGGACATCCTTTGAAAGCCCAGCCGTAAGTCCCACATGATGAGCTCAGGCCCCTCTCAACCATCCTTGGGCCTGCATAAAAAATGAGGCTTAGACATTGCTTAATCAGAATTTTTTTTTTCTGACACATTTGGTCTTCTGTGTGTTATATAAGTCAGTGGACAACTTAGGAAAGCTAGGTTTTCACTTTGCAGCATGTAGATTCCAGGGACCAAACTCAGGATTGGCAGGCTTTGGCAAGTCTGTTAACACAATGAGCCCCTTGGTGTTAAGTGTTAATGTCCTTCAGCTACTACAGGGTAATTCAGATTATAACCTGAGTAAAATGACATTTGATAGGGCAGAGAGCACTGGAGCCACAGCTGCCTGACACTCACTGAACCAGACACCGCGATCAACAAAAACCACTTAAATTTGGATATCGGCAACATTTTCTGACTACAATCCCTTTGAGGAAGACTTCATATTCATTACCTATTCTGCTAAAACACCAGGCAACTGGATTGATGACCAGTGTTTTCAAGTTCACCTGGTGACCAGGTCTAAGGTCACATTCCTGCTGGTGGCAGGGGAGGAGCTTTAAGCCTGGGTGTGTGGAAATCCTGGAACACTAGTACCTACGAGATTGAGGCAGGAGGGTTAGTGTTGCACTGTGACAGACGACCTTAACTCACCTGTGTAAATGTGACCTACTTCTTGCTGCACTGGGGACAAGCACCATCACACCTGGCTTTATGTGGGTTAGGGCTCAAACCTAGAGCTTCCATGTTCTCTACACAGCTCTCAAGTGATTTGAACTTTGGAGGTATCTGCTAAGCTAAGTCATTGCTTAGCATGCCTGTTAGCGTTTGTTTGGTGGTTTTTGAGACAGGGTTTCTGTGTGTAGCCCCTAGCTGTGATGGAACTCATTCTGTTGACTGACCTGGCCTGCAACTTGGAGATCCCCCTGCTTTTGCCTCTCCAGTTCCTGGAATTAAAAACATGGGCCACCACACCCAATCATTGCTGTTATGTTATATTCAACATGCTATATCCGAAGGAGTTAACAGATTCATTTCTGATTACCGTGAGCTTGTAATTTTTTGGGTGGTTGACTGAGTGAGGCTCTTGTCCCTTCTGTGAGTTCTCTTCTCTGAGTGTATGCCCTGGCTCAAGAAGATATTGACAAGGCTAGTCTGTGTATTGATTTCTAATCTAATTTAATCTAATCATATATTTTCTCAAACAAAATAATGAACATCAGTTGGAACTAAAAACAAAACTAAAACTATAACTAAAACTAAAACTAAAAATTAAAAACTTTCCATTTCTACTGAAATGGGAAGTCCCAGTGGGTCAGCGAGAACCTGGCAGCTACGGCATCACATGATGTCACCTTCTGTTGATTTGTACTTTCCTCATCTTACACACTAGAGACAACTTCAGTAACTTCAGCTGTGTTTTCGAGCTGAAGTTGGGTCTCAGGCTGTCTCCTGCGCCAGTTTCTATGCTGGGATTCCAGGCAGGTGACACCCCACACACATCAGTGTTCTATAGGGTTTGAATAAATGGTAGCAACAGGCAGGTTTACACTGTGCTGAGAAAATTGTGCCTTTCTGCTGTTTTCATCCAGTGCCTTTTTAAATAAGCCAGTATCAAGACTTGTTCTTCTTGGTGGAATAATACTTGGTTTAAGGCAATGGTTCTCATCCTGTGGGTCTCAACCCCTTTGGGGCGGGTCTGAAGAACCTTTCACAGGGTTATGTGATATCCTTCACAGGTTATATCAGATATCCTTCATATCAGCTACATTGTGATTCATAACAGCAAAATTGTGGTTATGAAGTAGCAATGAGAGTAATATGGTTGATTGGGTTCTGCTGCTGCCAGTTCAGGTGGTCAAATCTGTGTTGTGACCTGGACCAGTCTGATAATCTCCTGCAAGATACCCTTGTTAAATGCATTCCTAAGATTACATTCAGCAGCTTCTCCACTTCAGGTTGCATTGAGGCCTCCTTTTCAAAGGTCTTATTCTTTTGGGAGCCTTTGCTGGACCCCATGCATCTCTTCACCTAAGGCCCAGTATTTATCCTTTCTTACTTTCAGATCCGAACCAGAAATAACAACGGTACCTCCAGCCTGGAGAGGCAAAGAGCCTCCCCCAGAATCACTCGAGGCCGGCAGGGCCGCCACCATGTGCAGGAGACCCCCGTGGAGTTCCCAGCCACCAGGGTTGGTCCCACCTCTGACTGCAAGTTCTGCTTCTCTCACCACAGCGCTGTTGTGTGTATGACTTGTGCTGTCTTCACACACTCTTGCTCTCCAGGGGCTGGCTTCTTACTTTCTCTCCTGACTCATCCTACTTTGAGCTACTTTGAGGAGGTGAATTTCCGAGCGCTCAGGTCTAGCCCACCTTGGATTTGAGCCAAAAGCCACTGGTGTCATTTTCCTTTGTCTTGTGTCTTTTCCTGCTGTCTTGAGGCAACCCAAACGGGGCCAGCACATTCTTCTATTTCCACATGGACCCCACCCTTTGAGCACAGCTTCAGAGTCATTGAATGCATACTGTTTATTCTGTCTCTGCTCTGCCTTGCGGTCAAATGGCTACCAGCCAGTTCCTGCAATCCTGGCTTCTGGGATGCTGATTTGTCTTTTCATTCTTACTTGTCTGAGAACCTGTCGGGTACTACATGTGTACCCTTTCTGCTTTGCTTCATTGGGTCTCCATCTTATCCTTCTGTGTAGTCTCGGAGACGACGAGCATCGTCTGCAGCGAGTACACCCTGGTCATCCCCTGCCAGCATCGACCTCACGGAAGATGTGACACCTAAGAGCAGCAGTACTCCATCGGTTGACCTGAGCCAGGATGGCCATCAGGAGGACATGGATACCACACAGGTGGATGCAGAGAGCAGAGATGGAGACGGCACTGAGTACCAGGTACCACTGAGATGAGATACTGGCCCACATTTGCATGAGATCCAAAATACAGGGAAAAGGAAACTGTAAAACTCACTTAGTGACTAAAAGATTTTTAAGATTTCATACCATGTACATTTAATTATAAAACACAGGAAGGAGAGGCAAGCCTGTTCTACATAGGAAGCTTCATGCTGGGGATATAGATATAGTGAGATAGATACTTTCTTCAAAAAAAAAAAGTGTGTAGCAAGGACTTCCTCCAAATCCTTGACCTCCCTAATGCTGGGACAATATACATATGCTATTGGAATTTCTGTTAATAGGGCTTTTCTTTATTGCAATATCCTACTAGTTTACCATCTGATTAGTTACCATGGAGACATAATTTTCCTTAGTATTTGTGGTTTTTATCAGGTTATAGTGTTATCATTCAGGCTCTGGAGTTAACCAGTTGGTTGTTGGTATACATTGCCAGTTAATGCCTTTCTACACATATATTACAAGGTATATACATCTTGACATGTCAAAATTTTGTGTTGATTCAGAATACCTCCTGATGTAACCTCGTATATTGCTTTTTTTATGAGGCAAGGTTGTAGTTATTTATGGGAGGATGTTTGCCTAAGGAATATGTACTCAAGAGTGAGCACAGGCTTCTTTCTGCTTCCGTAACTTAGTTTCCAGGCTGGTCAGCTGGCTCAGTGGTTAAGGTACTTCCCATAAGTTTAATAATCCCTGGGGCAATGGAAAACAGGATAGACTTCCAAAATGATGACTCCTACTTGCCATAAAAACCAACTTATGTTTCCTTGGCATTTTTTGTATGTATCACTGAGCTGTTTCATGAATTCCTACGTCACATTTTATGGCGAGGATTTTTCTTGCCTCTTGGTCAGTGGAGTTTCTCCGGGTTCACCTGCCCTGGTAACTACAGTTCTTTTTATTCTTTCAGGATGAGAAGGAATTTGGAATAGGTGACCTCGTGTGGGGGAAGATCAAGGGCTTCTCCTGGTGGCCTGCCATGGTGGTGTCCTGGAAAGCCACTGCCAAGCGCCAGGCCATGCCCGGAATGCGCTGGGTACAGTGGTTTGGTGATGGCAAGTTTTCTGAGGTGAGCTAAGGGCAAGGCGCCCCTCAGGCCTTGCTTCTCCTCTTGAGGTGGCTCTAAGGTCAGCCTTCTGCCCATGGCTGCAGTAAACTTGGCACTGTTACTGGAGTGAAGAAAAATACTTCTTGGATTACTTGTTTTAGCTTGCTGTAGAATCAGATGGAGTTCTTTATTCAAGACAGGGTCACAGTGTCACTCTCTGACCTAGAACTCAGTGTTGGGACTGAAGGTATGCAGCCATGCCTGTGACAAATCTGCTGAAAAGGAAGGAGGCAGTGGAGGGATGTGGAAGTGGTTAGGAGAGGTGTCTCATGTACACACACACACACACACACACACACACACACACTCACTCTACCCTGTAATCCCAGCAGAGACAGGCCTTCTCTACAGAGGGAAGTCTATGACAGCCATAGAGGCTGCATGAAAAGATAATTTGAACTAGTATTAGCCATTTAAAATGAATCTTTCTAATGAGAGTCTTCTGGGCATAAATTGAGAGTTTATTTTGTGCCTGTTAAGTACTGTGGGTCTAACCCATGTACCTCACATGTGCTAGGCAAGTTCTACCGTCCCAGCAGTATAGTATGGGTGCCTCCTTGGATGTAGTTTTGTACAGCATGAGAGGCCAGAGAAGACTTCAGATTTTCAGATCCCTTGGACTTAAGAGACTGTTATAAGCTACCATTTGGATGCTGGGAACTTTTTTTTTTTTTTAAAGAATTATTTATTATGTATATGAGTACACTGTGTCTGTCTTCAGACACACCAAAAGAGGGCATCAGATCCCATTACAGATGGCTGTAAGCCACCATGTGGTTGCTGGGAATTGAACTCAGGACCTTTGGAAGAGCAGTCAGTGCTCTTAACCACTGAGCCATCTCTCCAGCCCCTGGATGTTGGGAATCTTAGTCCAAGTCCTGTATATAAGGAATCACTGCTTACCTCCTAAAAATTGTCTGGCTGTCTGCATTTGAGCGATGCAGGTAGAATGGATTTCCTGTGCGGTTTCCTTAGAAATGTCAGTCTTCACCATTTCCTGGCAGACAGAAAAGGGTTCCTGAGATACAGCAAGCAGTTGAGGGTGAAATGGCATTTAGAGGACTTTGTTCCATTTTACGTTCTGTTTCCTATGAATTGTATTTATTCTGACTTTTCCTGACATATATAATCTACATTCCCCTGGGGTAGGAATAAGTCTGATCTGAGAGATTACATGCAGTTGCCTTGTCTTAACAGCAGAGGGAGCAATAGGATTTGTCCATTGCTTTAATCCAGTGAGCCATAACATACTCTAGCCAGGGTCAGATGGCTACATGGGAAAGCATGGAGATGGTAGGATTATGGGATACAATGTGTTATGGTTCTGGCCAAAGGCCAAAATCTACCCAAAGCCTACATAACACCCACTGTGTTGCTCATGGTGACTGGAGCATGGTAGGCACACCACAGAGATGAAGTATAAGCTGGAGCTGAGTGTGATAGCAGGCATTGCATCCAGGGACACCCCATGTGTCCTACAGCCTGAGTCACCCAACTTTATCTCTGCATTCACTATGAATCCCATTATGACTCATCTCCCGAATTGGCACCAATTATTTGCCTTAGTGATAAGGATAAGGAAAACAATCACTGGGTAGGAAGAGCTCAAGCACACTTTGAAAGTGTGCACTGTGGGAAGTGACTGTGTCAGACAGAGTCAATGGTTATTACACACAGGGAGAGTAAGGAACACACAAGTACATGGAGGGCAGTTTTAGGACAGCCTCACGTAATGTGATGCTCACTTTGTTCATGCACGTGTACTCACACCTGTGCGGGATGCTGAGGAAACTTCTAGATCATCTTACCCACATTTGGAGTTTCTGGCTGTGAAGTCGGCTCTGTGCACCTTCTCGCCTTTGCTTTTCCTTTTTTCAGGATTGGCTTCTGTAACTTGTGTGATGGTGTCTGGGTGAACCACGCCACACTGCACTTACGTGTGGGTCAATCACAGTCATTTTTTTTTTTTTTTTTCTCTCCTAGATCTCTGCTGACAAACTGGTGGCTCTGGGGCTGTTCAGCCAGCACTTTAATCTGGCCACCTTCAATAAGCTGGTTTCTTATAGGAAGGCCATGTACCACACTCTGGAGGTAACATGGATGTGGGTGAGGACTAGGTTTTCAGCCTATAGGCAGGGAAGAAGAAACTAAAGGAAAGTTAGTGATGTTACCAAGACTGGTTTGGAGGCAGGGATACCGAGGAAGCAAATGGGGACAATAAGGGCTCTGACTTGGACTGGGTTTCACATGTCTGAAGGAAGTCATGAATGGGTTAATATTGTCAGCTAGGTAAGTCAGGATGACTACGGGCTTGTGTGGTCACATAGTCATACTACTGGCTTTTTACAGACATTTGTAGACATTTACTTATACTTTGGAAATATTAGATTCTTCCCCTCACCCTAGCCCCACCAACCTTTGCCCTTTGAAACAATGATGCTTGGCTTCATCCCTTCAGAAGACATAAGGAAAGGTAGTCTTCCTGGACAAGATGGGAGTGGAACAGCCTGAGCCTTGCTTCTATGTTTTAAATAATAGCTTAGGTTAGTCAATGTATTTCAGAAATGTGATGATCTCTGGTGCCTATAGGAAAGGCTCCCTCACCTGAGTACCTTTCTGTTGCTTCCCTAACTGTCCCTTAAATCGAACCCCTGTCACATAACACAGCCCAGGACAGCTGTCTAGCTCTGAAAGACACCACTGTTAGGAATGCAGGGTGAATCTCTGGATTGGCCCTGGCACATACCTGCTCCTATTCACAGAGTTTGCCTTTATTTGTGTCTTGGCAGAAAGCCAGGGTGCGAGCTGGCAAGACCTTCCCCAGCAGCCCTGGAGACTCACTGGAGGACCAGCTAAAGCCCATGCTGGAGTGGGCCCATGGGGGCTTTAAGCCCACTGGGATCGAGGGCCTCAAACCCAACAACAAGCAACCAGGTGGGAATGAATGAACCTATGCCTCTGCAGATGGTGTAACCCCAGCCACATGGCCACTCCCAGGACATTCATTGGGCCAATTCAAGCAAGGCCTGTTGTGTCCTGTGGACCCCAGGGCTGTTAAAAACCTATGGAGACTTGGGGACCTTACTTAAAATGTGGATCCCTGGACATGTGGCTTCCATGGGCATGTTCAAATAATCTTTTCTACATGCCCAAATTCATGCCTTGCTTTTTGTGTTCTTGTTTCTCTTAAAGTAAAATAGATGGATTTGGTCACCTGTCATTTTGACAGTTATCTTATCTCTCTGAATTGTATACCCATGATTCAACATAATGAAATGAAAAATGTACTCCAACAGTCCCTTTATCTAACATAATGTTTTTGTTTTGTTTTCCTGCCAAAGTGGCTAATAAGTCGAAGGTGCGCCGTTCAGGCAGTAGGAACTTAGAACCCAGGAGACGCGGTATTACCTCACCATCTTAAGTGGTTTTCTTTGCACTCTCTTGTAATTTCTTGGCATCCACCACTCACTGAAGAAGAGTCAAATCTGCTAAGCTGATCTGAGTCACTCACCTGCACTCCCACCCCACCCCACCCCACCCCCACTGACCCTCAGGCTAACCTTGGGAGCACACCCAGACTTCTGTACTCTTGGGATTATCGTCTTCTTTCTTGTTTCTTAATATTAATAACACATGAGCACTGGCAATTATCACTTTGTCGTCAAAGGCTCTTAAATGTTTTGTTGTCCTTATTTATTTTTTTGCGTTTTATTCCTGTTTTGTATGTCCATGTTTGGAGACATGTGAAAACAAGACTACTATGTATAGGAGTATAGCCCCTACTGCTTGAGAGATGGGGTATCATGATGTTAGACATAGCTGCAAACATGTTTACCCACAGAGTCATCTCAAGGGCTATGTTTCTGCTTCTTGAAACAGGCCCTCAGTATGTTGCCCAGGATGGATTTGGGTATAATAAAGTACCATTATATGTATCTTCCTTAGGGATGTTTATGGGCTTATAATTTTATTTTCCTGCCTGCCGATGCTATGGTGGTGCATGCCTTTAATGTCAGTACTCAGGAGGCAGAGGCAAGCCTATCTGAGTTTGAAGCCAGCCTTCCTGGTCAGCAGCATGAGTTTCCAGGGCAGCCAAGGGGACACAGAGAAACCCTGTGATTGGAAAATTTATATATATAGTAATTTGCAATATGAGCCAATATAAAAACTTTTTTTTCAAAGTGGGTTTTACTGTAGCCCTGGTTTGAAATCTTTTGGTTTGGGGGCCTTGAACTTACTGCCTATGATTCCTGAATGTTGTTAATAAAGGCATGAACTATCATAAATGAGCAAAAAAAAAAATCAATTTAATAATTTTCTAGTAAGGAAATAACTGAAATTAAGAAAAAACCTTTAGCCTTTCTAAGTTACCACTTATGAAAACTAGAATATTTCAATTTTTAAGTAATGTCTGGAGGTGTATATTGGCTAATAGATACCAACAAGCTAGCATGATTATTAAATGCATATTAACTAATATTATACAATTCACTAAGTAGAGTTTATTGTTCAAATAATCCAGTTGAACCAGTCAGTAGCATCACTCCACAATTTGGACCCGACTCTCAGTGTGAAATCCTGTTCCTCCTGGCATTTCAAAGGCTCAGTAGCTCCATGCTCCTGTCAGCCATTGGAGGACATCACTGTATGTCACAGTATTGGCTTCTGCTCTGGGCCCCCCACTGGGGTTCTCTGTGCCCATCATGGGCCCCTGCTATGGATGCAGCTGGATCCCAGGCAGTACATGCTCTTGTCTAGGCCTGCCTTGTCTCTTAGACCCTTCTCTCAAATCCATCTGCTTCCCTTGCAGAGAACAAAAGTCGAAGACGCACAACCAATGACTCTGCTGCTTCTGAGTACTGTACCCCACCCAAGCGCCTCAAGACAAACAGCTATGGTGGGAAGGACCGAGGGGAGGATGAGGAGAGCCGAGGTGATTTAGGGGAGATGCTGAAAGGTCTGGAGATGCATGATGCAGACCTGGGAGCAGCAGGCCCTCAGGACCATTGCACTATGGGGTACAGAGGTGCCAGGCTGAGAGCCAGGGGACACTCCAAACCCCCCCCCCCATCTCACATCTGTCCCCCTTTCCTCAACAGAACGGATGGCTTCTGATGTCACCAACAACAAGGGCAATCTGGAAGGTACTGTTGTCTGTCTCCTGTCCCTCCTTCTGGGGCTACCCCAGCCCTGCCTTACCCTGGCTTTGCCCTTGTGCATGGGTTTAATCCAGAGGCCTCTGTCTTCTGTCTGTTCCCTGTGTATTAGTCTTGAAATTTATTAGACAGAGTAACATGATTTCTTCATTTTTAACTGGATCTGATTTTGTTCTTGAAACCCCTGACCCATTAGATTTCAGCAGAGGATGTGAGCTGAGGCCCTGTGGCTAAGCATTGGTACCGGGAGTTTTCAGGAACTACTTTGCTATTGTCATAGTAACTATGGCTTTTCCTATCACTTCATTTTGCCTTACCAAATTTCTGTCCATTAATCCTCAAATGGCTGTTGCTTAGTATTGAGGAAGAAACTACATCCCTGGAACTGGGGAAATGTCTGTCAGTAAATAGCTTGTGGCTTAAATAAAATCTGTGCTGCATTCCTGCCAAAACCATGGGGAAAAGCCAATGAGGGCTCGATGTCTTTGTAAGTAAGACACACATACAGTTTTCTGACAAGAGTTGTAGTCTGTCCTTGCACTATGTGTGAACACATGGTTGTGTGAACACATAGACTGAGGGAATAAATACAAGTAGTTTTTTTTTTTTTTTTTTTTTTTTTTTTTTTTTTTTTTTTTTTTTGGTTTTTTTTCGTTTTTTTTTCGAGACAGGGTTTCTCTGTGGAGTCCTGGCTGTCCTGGAACTCTCTCTGTAGACCAGGCTGGCATCGAACTCAGAAATCTGCCTGCCTCTGCCTCCCAAGTGCTGGGACTAAAGGCGTGCGCCACCACCTCCCGGCAATAGTTTTTTTTTTTTTTTTTTTTTTTTTAAAACAGTGGTTTGCTTGCGTGGTATGGCTCTGTGGAGACAGATAAATCCCTGTTTTATCGACACAGGTTTCATGAACAATGATTCAGGATAGTGTGCCACTTGGTATGGAAGGGTAATGTTTTCCCAGCGTATTTTCCCAGAAATACACATTCACAAAGTTCTTACTAAGCCACCTACAATCCTGGGGCTTCTATAGGGAGATACAAGACAGGTCAATACAAGAGAATCCATAGAAGATTAGAGTCCAGGGGCAATAGGGATAGATATTGTGCCAGATGAGATAGAAGAGGTAGAACACTAGGAGTCCGGAGCCTCTGCTTGGGGCTAGTGGTATGCTGCATTACACCTGGGCAGTCTTGGCCACTGTAAAGATCACCTGAGAAACAAATTGACTCAGATATAGTATTGGATCCAATTAAATTCTGCTGTCTGTCTCAAGGTAGAGGACACAGCTTGTAGTCTGAAGGCACACGCGTGCTACTTTATTGATAGGAATTGGTTCTGTCATCTGCCAACCAAAATGCAGTTCCCATTAGTGCCTATATTTTTTTATACTATTTGTATGCAAACTAGAAATACTCAAGGCAGTTATTTTAATTTCCTCTGGAGGTCGCCCTTCAGAGTTTGATATTTTGCTTTCTGACAAACTTTCTGTTGATTTGAAATAGTATCATTTACACTGAAATATAGCACTGGACATAGAGTGAGGTCCTTGACACAGGGCTGGCTTGGGCCAGTTATTCAGGACTTTAATGTTTAACACCTGAACAGGCACAAGGCCTTTGATTTCCATAAACTGACATCTGTGTCTATTTTAGACCGCTGTTTGTCCTGCGGTAAGAAGAACCCTGTGTCCTTCCACCCCCTCTTTGAGGGTGGGCTCTGTCAGAGCTGCCGGGTAAGTCTTCTTCCCCCTTCCTCCTGCCACATCTGTCCCCATCCAGGCCCCCAGCACAGTTCCTGCTCCAGGCACTAGGGAGCTGCTTCCCCAGGCCACACCCCACACCCTTCCTGTTTGGGAGGGCAGGTGCTATGACAGAGAAGGCCCTCCACAAGACACTCAGGTCACATGTGCTGTTGCTGGGGAGCTAGGGCCCCAGGCAGCTTGCTAGCCACGCATGGCTGAGATCAGGTCTGTAGTCTCACATGCTTCTCTCTGGTGACCAGGATCGCTTCCTGGAGCTCTTCTACATGTACGACGAGGACGGCTATCAGTCCTACTGCACCGTGTGCTGTGAGGGCCGTGAACTGCTTCTGTGTAGTAACACAAGCTGCTGCAGGTGAGTGACCCTCGTGCGGACTGGACAAGTGGGTCTCTGGTGCCAGGTCGGACCCCACAGATCCAGCAGCCTGTAATCAGCTAAAATCAAACAGAAACTGAGCAGCCAGTGGGTATTCCCCAGTGGGAATCTGGTGCTCACAAGCTTGTACTGGATTGATGCATAGTGCTGGGCTCAGGTCAAGTGTGCCTGTGAGGTCAGGCCTGTGAGCTTTGTGTTGGAAGGGCCTAGATGCAGAGGACTCTGGATGATCCATATCCAAGAAGTGGTTTCTTACCCTGTAACTGAAAAACACTTGGAGGCAGGAGGATGACCATTAGGCAGGGATGGTCATGCCCCAGGGAACTTGGTCTGCAGGACGATTGCCTGGTAACCTTGATGTCCATTCTGTCTGGATACTGATACAGGTGCTTCTGTGTGGAGTGTCTGGAGGTGCTGGTGGGCACAGGCACGGCAGAGAATGCCAAGCTGCAGGAACCCTGGAGCTGCTACATGTGCCTGCCACAGCGGTGCCATGGTGTCCTCCGGCGCA
The DNA here is from genome assembly GCF_011762505.2 of Arvicanthis niloticus. Lineage (NCBI taxonomy): Eukaryota > Metazoa > Chordata > Mammalia > Rodentia > Muridae > Arvicanthis > Arvicanthis niloticus. The sequence continues at coordinate 123,184,485 of NC_047659.1, forward strand.
GGAAGGATTGGAACGTGCGCCTGCAAGACTTCTTCACTACTGATCCTGACCTGGAAGAATTTGTAAGCCACAGGCTCTGCACTGACCCATTCAATTACAGGTCCCAGGAATCTGGAATCCTGTGAATCCTGTGTATATGTAAAAGCAAGAGTTAAGCCTTTAATCTGAGAACCTAGGGAGCAGGGGAGGGCCTATCTCTGAGTTCAAGGATAGCCTGGTTTACCTAGTGAGTTTCTGGTTAGTCAAGGCTACATAGTGAGATACTGTCTAAAAACAAGCAAAAGGTTGCAGTAACAGGCATAGTAAGAAAGGTTGAAGTCACAGCAGAGAAAGCTGAGCCATGAGCTTTGTGATGAGCTGAAGGGCAGCCTGATGAGGGAACAGGAAGCAAAAGTCAGAGCTGCCTGGGGCGGCTGCTCCCACACTGTAGGAGTTTATCTTCTGTTTTTAGAGGCCTTGGCAGTTACCAGTCAAACTCCTTATCTGTCTATGTGTGTCTGTAGGAGGCAGTTCTGCCTCCTGTCCAAGGACAGAATGGCCAGCCTGTGCCAAACACATTCTCACTGCTTCCCATCAAAGCTTCTGGGCTGGAGAATGGATGGACACTCTGGGTATCTCTCTCTTTCCTTATCTAGCAGGAGCCGCCCAAGTTGTACCCAGCAATTCCTGCAGCCAAAAGGAGGCCCATTAGAGTCCTGTCTCTGTTTGATGGAATTGCGACAGGTGAGTTTGATGCTCTGTTGGGACAATGAATGAAGCATCTAGGCAGGTTGAAGGTGTCTCCCATGTGGCCATTGAGAACATTCGTAGTAGAGGTGTCATGAGTGCCTGTTTGTGCTGGACTCCATGTCCTCTCTGTCTTCCTCACACTGCTCTTGAGCTTATGTATGTGTGACTGACTGTAAGCCTGGGTTTGCCCTAGAGACACATGTGAGGATCAGAGACAACTTCTGTTTCCGTGTGGCTCACCCATGTATCAGGCTTGGTGGCAAGTCTCTGTTCCTGCCACATTCCCTCCCTGGCTCCACTGTCCAATTTCTAAAGGGACATGCATCTTGTTTTCTTCTGATCAAGCATCTGAGAGTTTGCTGGCCAGACATGCAAATGCTGGGGTAATCAGGCTCTCCTCTCCAGCAGGCAATGCTCTCCTCCTCTCCAGCAGGCAGTGCTCTTCAGTCCTGGATCTTTTCTGTTTTCTCCAGTTTGTATCCCTGCAGGAATCCGTCAACACACAGGGCACTCTCAGGTCTGCTGTGGCTCCTCATCCATCTGCAGAAGCTCACATTGCTTAGCTCTTCCATTCTAACTGTCATTCTTTCCTCTACATGCATAGATTTGTGGTCAGTTAGGCCACAGCTGTTGAGGCCCACACTCTGCCTCAACACTTTGGTGCTAAGTGCTCTGGTCAAGAGAGAGAGTGGCTCTTGGGGCAAGAGACTCGAAGAATGGAGACAAGACAGGGTGTGATTCAGTCTCTTCTATTTTCTCAAGTCTCCCTTATTGAAGGGAATTCTGAGGTATTTATATACACAAGCAGGAGAACACAGGTGAAAACATTTTACTACGTGCACCATACAGCTGAGGTCACTAAACAGCAAAACAAGCTATGTGGATAAACAATATATTTATCAGAGTGTGCTTCAGCTGTTAAAGGCTTTTGACAACGAAGTCTTTCATCAGGGTATATGGTTCCAGATGGCTGCAAAGTTGATCTAGCCGCTTTCTACTAAAGTCAGCTCCCAACACACAGCTACTTTCCTCACTCCTGATTCCTTTCCACTTGGTGAGATTTCCCAACTTGGAATGAGACAGTCAATGTGGCCAATGCCCTGAGGTCCCCTGAAGTGACACAGATCTTCTGAGGTGACAAGGATGGTGTGAGGGTCCTCATTGTGCTGAGGACACGGTGGGGCTCATGGTCCCACAGCCTCACATTTCTTTTTGATCCTTCACAGGGTACTTGGTGCTCAAGGAGCTGGGTATTAAAGTGGAAAAGTACATTGCCTCCGAAGTCTGTGCAGAGTCCATCGCTGTGGGAACCATTAAGCATGAAGGCCAAATCAAATATGTCAATGACGTCCGGAAAATCACCAAGAAAAATGTGCGGGTCACCTTTTTCTTGGTTCACATCTCCCTCATCCCCTTTATCCCTTGGACTTTTAATGGTCTTATGCTGTCCCCATCCCTCATGTCCAGGGTTGCAGGTAGGGTGAATCGGAGACACGTTAGGTTAATTACAAATGGGGCAGTTGAAGGTATAATTCAGGATTACTTAGGTTTGTTAAAACACGAAAATTGTGCTGTCCGGTCTCAAACATGTAGTGCTATAAAGGAATATTTTAATATTGTTGATTTCTTAACAGTTTTCCCCAGAGTTCAGTTCCTCCTTTCTTAGGCTCATACCAGCTGTGTATGTGGGGTTTGTTTTGTTTTCATCAGATTGAAGAGTGGGGCCCATTTGACTTGGTGATCGGGGGAAGCCCGTGCAATGATCTGTCTAATGTCAATCCTGCCCGCAAAGGCCTGTATGGTAAGCAGACTGCCAGGGTTTGGGACCCAGCATCACTCCTGCTGTATTAGCAGAGTTTAGGTGGAAACTGTAGAAACGGAGCTGTTATTTATTTGTTTAGTCTTTTTCTTGGCTCAGGCCCAGTTATTCCAGGACAGAAAAAATACAGTTGCTTCCCTTACTGCTGAGTTCTTGGGAAACTCTCAGTCCTGTGAGGCTTATTGTTCCATGAAGGTTTTGGTTGAACCCTGTTTTCCAATGCTCTTCCCAATACAGAGGGCACAGGAAGGCTCTTCTTCGAGTTCTACCACTTGCTGAATTATACACGCCCCAAGGAGGGCGACAACCGTCCGTTCTTCTGGATGTTCGAGAATGTTGTGGCTATGAAAGTGAACGACAAGAAAGACATCTCCCGATTCCTGGCAGTGAGTGGACAGATGTCAGGGAAACCTGGCAGGGAAACCTGGCAGGGAAGGCACCACTAACTCTGAAGGCTGGTGTTACTGAGGAAGTTATTTTCTGCTTAGAGGGGGCGTGGCTTGATCCGAGGACTAATGATGTAGCAGGCATTTGGTACTTAGTCCTTGTTAGTCAGTATTTCTGTCTTCTATTTGCACCAAGAATGGCTTGATTTAAGGGCTTTGGGGAAAAGTAATATGCTTGTGTTTTTTTGTTCCTTGGTTTGTTTTCTTTCATTTTAAGCTTTACTTTGTATGTGCACACACAGGCACACTTGCTGTGTTGCATGTTTGAAGGTTTAAGATTTACTTCAGAGTCCATTCTTTCTACAATGTGGCTTCTGGAAATCAAACTCTGGTCATCAGACATCAAAGCACCCAAACCTGCTAAGGCATCCTCCTGTCTCTGTTCTTTTTGAAGTTTGTCTTGTAGTTGGGGGAGGGGGGTCTTAAGAACCATCAATCCTGATCTTTTCCTTGGTCTTTTTGTCTGTCTATCTCTACCTCTGGAGGGTTGTGGTTACAGGTGTGCACCACTTCTGGATTATAATTCAGCCTTAAGTGATCGAGCTGTCTTGACCCTCCTGTTAGGGGTCCAAATGTTGCCTGCACAACCTTCTGCAACTAGAATTTTGCATGAGTCAAAGTGGGCAGGTCTGGTCTCTTCTCTTTCTTGTACATAGATACCTGCTCACTTCCAGCCTGGCTCTGGGTGGGAACTGGTGTGCTTCCTTGCCTGTTGTGGCTAGGAAAATGTTGCCAACAGAGGTCAGACCTGTGCTGAGTGACACCTGAGCCTTGGTGTCTCCAGCAGCTCTCCTTTTCTTCCTGCAGTGTAACCCAGTGATGATCGATGCCATCAAGGTTTCTGCTGCTCACAGGGCCCGGTACTTCTGGGGTAACCTACCTGGAATGAACAGGTAAGAGCCTGAGAAGGGTAGATAACAGACAGCAAAGTAATACATGAGTCTGACTGATAACATCAATCTTCTAGCACAGTGTTTCTCAATCTGTGGGTTGTCACCCCGTGCATGGTTTACCTATCAATGATTTACATTTTTAAATTATTCACATTATTTACATCAGGTAATTTATATTATGTTTCATATCAGTAGCAAAATTTCAGTTATGAAGTAACAATGAAATAAATTTTATGTATGTTTGTACACAGTCATTGTCTTCAGACACACCAGAAGAGGGCATCAGACCCCCATTACATATGGTTGTGAGCCACCATGTGGTTGCTCAGGAATTGAACTCAGGACCTCTGGAAGAGTAGTCAGTATTGTGCACTGCTTAGCCATCTCTCCAGCCTCAAAGAAATGCTTTCATGGTTAGGAATCACCCCAACATGTTGAAATGTAATTTAATGGTCGCAGCATAAGAAAGGTTGAGAATGACTGTTCTGGAAAGTCCTGCCTTTATGATGCATGCTCTGCATAACTGCATTAATGGGCAGGAGCCCTTGTTAGCCAGCCGCCTTGCTCTGGATGCAGGATTGATGGTTAAGGTCCCTGTTCTTTGTACTCCAAGTTCACTACAAATGGTAAATGTCAAGGACACTGTTCCTTTGGCCCCTGAAGTTAGAAAGTGGGCCTTGAGTGAGACCCTTGGTGACTAACCAGGATGCCAAGCTGAGCTGTCAGTAGTTGGTGTGGCAAGTGGAAAAGGGATGGCTCCATGCTGAAGCTCACTCGCTAACCTTGGTTTCCTGTACCCCCCGGGTGCTCCCCAGCACCCAATCTATAGCTCAAGTTCCAGGTCATCTGATTCCCTGTATCCTTCTAGGAATCCAGACATGCACATGGTATGCAAGGAACACACAGACAACTCCCTGTGTTCCTTATGTATCCGTCTATTATAGTTTCCCCTTTATTTCTCTAAAGCACCATTTCTTCCCTCCTCCCCCATGTCCATATGTCTCTTAACCCCTAGTTGGGTTGTAGCACTCTTAACGCTTTAAAACTAGTATTACTAGTATTCACGTGTAATATTTGACATTTTGTGTCTGGGTTACTTCACTCAGGATACTTTGTAAGGTTTACTTATTTTATGTATGAGTACACTGTAGCTGTCTTCAGACACCAGAAGAGGGCACCTGATCCCATCACAGATGTTTGTGAGCCACCATGTGGTTGTCTGGGATTCGAATGCAGGACCTCTGGAAGAGCAGTCAGTGCTCTTAGCTGCTGAGCCACTCAGCTCTAATTTTTTTTAGTTCCATCCATTTACTGGTTTCATAAATGGGTAAATATGAATAATTCTACTGTATAAATAAATGATATTTTCATTATCCATTATGAGTTGAGCAACAGTGGGCATGGCTGAGCATGTCTATGTAGTCTGGTTTCGAGTCATTGAGGACTTCAGGCAGATCCATTCCCAACCTACTGAGGAACTGCCACACTGCGTGTAGTATCTGAACCAGTTGTCACACCAACCAGCAAGGAATAAAGGTTACCCCTGGCCTACATCCTCACCACCACAAGCTATTTGGCCGTTAGATTGATGTTACAGTTTGCACTTTCATTATGGCCAATTATATTTCATCTTTTGAAATTTTCATTTACCGCTGTTCCCATGTTTTAGTTATATATGTATATATGGTTTCATCAGATGTATAATTGGCAAACATCTTCCTATTCTAAAGGCTGCCACTTTGCCACATATGATGGAAGTTTGTGGCCTCTCATGTATTATCAATCTAAGTGTCCTGTTCCAGGAACTCTGCCCTTTTGTTTTCTGAGGGTGCCAGACACACATGTGATATGCAGATACTTGCATTGTATACACATAAAAATTTTTTTAAAGAATAAATTAAAATTTATGGTTACCTTGGGTTTTCTCAGTCAGTGTTTTCCACCCCTATCATCTATGTTTGATTTCAAGACCGTGCCTGTGAAGTTGCACATTGTAATAGTATTGATGTTCTCTGACTTGCCATGATTTCCGGACTACTTTCAGATGGATATTGATTTTGATATTGGCCAAGGGTTGCAACAGGTGGGGGGGGGGGTACTGCTATAGGGTGATTCATTTATTTATTCAGTATGGTATGATTAATGACTTAGTCACTCGATTTTGCTGCATTATTGGTTACCATACTACGTTTAGTCTTGGGATATCTTGTGCTAATTTACCCAGGTATTATTGTTGTTTTGCCTGTTTAGTTGGTGACTTTTGCTTATGGAATAGACAAGCTAATGAGGGGAATGTATGTATTCAGGGCTGGGAAGGTGGCTTTGCTTTTGTGGATGAGGAGAAATCCCCATTCAACAGAACAGAAGAAATGCTTCATGATGAATGAGTATTCTGTGCCAAAGGAAGGCCCTTGAATTACAGGGTGGATTGATTTGCCTAAACAAACTGTTTTTAAGTTGAGTGCCATGGAAAGAAACTCCCAGTATAGATGCAAGTAGTTCATGGATCCACATACTTCTATGTTGGCATTAGAAATTATATTATAGGAGGTTGTTAATTTATTAGGGAGTTGAGTTGCTGAATAAATTCAACCTTTCTAGCTCTTTCTGAACCCTGGCCTAAACTCCTTTCCAAGCTGACTGATTCATTCCACTTCTCCATTCTGACTGAATTGCTCTGCTTGGCCTCATACTAACTTTGCCTCCTCATTCTCTGCCTCATTCTGTCTAAACCTGTATCTTGCTCATTTTCTCTCTGCAGCCTGTCCTGTAAAACTTCTCAGTAAAACTGCCGTATACAAACTGCACACTACACTTGTGTCTACCTCCTTCTCTCTCCTAAACCTGTTCAAACCACCACACCTCGTTCCTGTACTGTTCTTGTGAGAGTTGGGCACAACCTATCTTGACTCATTCTGTCAAATCTTTGATGTGTTACCTTGCTACTCAGTTCACATCACTTTCAAACACGGCTACATCCTTTACAAACTAAGTCCATTGTCTGGTATTATAGAGGTATACTAAGAACACGTCTGTTCTAGTCAGGTCACACAGATCTGATCCCTTTGCAGAGCAGACATAATGTCTGGTGGGAGAAAACTAGTAAGAAGGCAGGGAAGAGACGAAAATGAGGTATTATTACTCTGTGTCCAATAGGATGCTAACCATTAGAGGAATGATGTGCTCCTGGAGTCGGATAGCAGTCAGATAGCCAACAAGTGGAGTCCAGTTTGATATGTTGAGCAAATGAGGTATAGGAAGACCCATACGACTGCACTGGCTGATATTTGGTTAAGGGGAGACCTGTCACCCTTATTTTTTCATTATACTTGTGTGTGCGTGTGCCTGTGTGACTGTGTGTAAACTTGACTGCTAGAAAACTTTATTTTGGTCTTCACCATCCACTATTGTGTCTCTGCATTGGTCTTGACCAAATGTCACAAATCCCGCTGAAGGTTTGTGTGCCTCTTTGAATCTGTGTAGATCTAAACCTTTTTTTCTTGGTATCATGTAGGCACATGACCACCCCAAAGGAAAGTGGGGTTTGTCATTTGGTGGCTGACACAGCTGGGTACGATTCCTTAACTAAACTGCGTCCATTGTGATGTGTCTCTGGTATTTTGGGCCTGTAATAGGCTGCCATACTAATGTTCTTTGACTTCTTGTGTGCATGTGGGTTTCTGCTCTGAAACACATCTCTTGATGTTTGAATCCACATTTGCAAGTCAGGTGGACTGAGGTCAAGGGAGCAGTCACTGCATGTGTTTCATGAGAGGTGGTATTCACTAGCCTTCTGAGCGCTCATCCCTAGATCTCATGGTAAGGATGCCTTGAGCACTCCCTGGGATCACTGACAAAGTACACTCAAGCAGACTCTAGAGCTGGGGACTGGCAAGGCAGTTCAGAGCTCTTGCTGCTCTTTGTTCTGTCCCCAGCATATGTTCTTTTTCTTTCCATTGAACCTCTGTACATGGTGGTCTTAAACAGGCATGACACACATTTAAAAAGTTAAATCTTACTTAGAAAGCTAGATTCTCCCCTCGTCTGACCGGTGAGGTCTCTCACTTGGACCTCCCGCTCAGACGCTGGACAGTAACGGGTTTTGGCTGTCCCCAGGCCCGTGATAGCTTCAAAGAATGATAAGCTCGAGCTGCAGGACTGCCTGGAGTTCAGTAGGACAGCAAAGGTAAGATGTGCAGTGCTCCATGACACTGTGACCTTGGCTCTGTCCACGTGGTGCCTGCTCATTCCCTCACGGACTCCTGGTGCTGGGCCTCTTTCCCTACAGACCTGTTCTGTCTCTTCTTCCGGTGCAGAGTAGGCCATGTTCTTGATAAGTGAGAACCAGATGCCGCTGGACTCTGCAGTGGTTAATGTTGGATGCACAGGGGCTGTGCTGCAGGTGCTCTTTGGAGTAAGGATAGTGGCGGATGCTGCCGCAGAAGGCTCTGTGCTGTGAAGTCACAAATTCATGGGAAGGCCTCCATGTGCCTGCTCCTCCATGTCTGTACAAAGCCAAGGCCTACTGCTCAAGCTTTGGTTGTCCATGCTGAGTCTGGATGGTTTCTCTTCTCCCAGGACCCTTCGATCTGTAACTGGTGTCTTGGCCTCATGTGATCCTTCATGGTCTCTTTGGGCTAAAATTTCTGTTTGCCTGGTCCTCCCTGTTCATTAAGTTGGCATGTGTGGGACACATGAAGACTTCCTTCCAGTCTGTCCTCAGCCCGCTCCGGATGCTTCTGAGCCTGAGCCCACTTGGAAGCCTTCTGTGCTCACCCTGCGATGTTGTTTTGTTCTCCAGTTAAAGAAAGTGCAGACAATAACCACCAAGTCGAACTCCATCAGACAGGGGAAAAACCAGCTTTTCCCTGTAGTCATGAATGGCAAGGACGACGTTTTGTGGTGCACTGAGCTCGAAAGGTGAGCTGCACTTGAAGCTGCGGGAACAAAGACAGGAAGGGGGAAGTGGGGTGAGAGACAGGATGGCAGAGACCTGTCTGCACCAGTTGTTTTCCTGCCCCAAAATTTGGTCTAAATGAGAACCCTTAAGGAAACTGGTTCCGCAGAGTTCTTTTGTGTTTGCTTTCTCCTCAGCCTCTATCTCTCTGATCTTTTTGTTGTACAGAAGCAGTCATGTCTGTTTCAGTTGCTGGGGTTTTTTGTTTTAGTTTTTAGACAGGGTCTCTCTGCAGTTCTGACTGTCCTTGAGCTTGCTATGTAGATCATGATGGCCTGGAACTCAGAGCCTCCTGTGTTTACCAGGTATTTTATATTAACCATTTCATGAAGATGTTACCACTCTGTCTTCCCATCACAGATTTGTTTCTTTACACAGAGATGGTCTGTGGACTGAGCAGGCACTCTTAGTTTAGTTCCTTGTGCCTCCTGAACGCTGTGCTTACAGGTGCGAGCCACCAAAGCCCATATATACACCTTCCCCTCAACTCTGTTCCGTCCTTTTCCACTCTCCCATGCCTTTCACCCTTTGAGATACTATGGGTGAGATACTTTCCCCTCTCTTCCCTGAATGGACTTTGTTCTGCTGTGCAATCAGCCCAGCAGGGGATCAGAGTGTCAGTAGGTCTTTATCTAATTGGGATTTCCACCTTCCCCCACGCTGGTGGGATCATGCACAGATCTGGTTCACGCCATCACAACACTGAGTTCATTGAATGTTTCAGGATGTTATCAACCACCTTGGGCTTGTAACAATCTCAAGTCCCTCTTCTACAAAGGTCCCTGAGCCTTGGGTCTGTATAAGAATTAAGTTGTACTTCATAGGAATATTGTCATGTCTATGCTGTAGGTTGTCCTGGCATTTGGAATCTCAGATTAAAATGTTTCTTGGATGTGACTGGTACTGTGTATATGCTGGGAATAGTAAGGGTTTGAGGTATTGAAACCCTACAGATGACTTTAGAATCCTGTGATATTTGGGAGGAGCGCAGGTCAGTTTTTCTTTGTCCTTGTCCTGGGAAAGCTATGTGATTACTTTTTTTATATTTTAAGAGAAACAGAGAGACTTGTTTGTGTGTCTATAGTGTATGTGGTCTGTATCTAAGTGTGTGTGTGTATGTCTGTATTCATGTATGTGTGTGCATGCTCAGGTAGCTACAGAAGAACTAGTATTTGTGAGCTCCCATGTATTTGTCATTGAAAATGTCACCTTTTGTCTCAGAAAAATTGCTTGACTCCTCATTATGCTTTGAAGCTAAATACATGTGTCTTCTGGCTGAGTGCCAGTTCACACTATGCATGTAGCAATAGTTCTGGATATGTCTTCTGGTGGTTGGCAGTCATTCATGTATTAATTCACACTAGACATTTTAGAAGGGTCTTGCATGACATGACAGGACTAGGAGTACAGTCCCACTAAGGATGTATAGTACTAGTTCCCTGTTAGCTGTCAGCAAGTGTTTGCAAGCACCAGTGGAACTGGTAGTTTGAAGGTTCCTTTCAGCCCCATAGTCTTGTCAGAACACATGGAGAAGGATAGAGATAGTGTCGTCCTAGGCCTCCAGAATCTTAGTAAGTCTTAGAGACATGGACCCTTCTAACCCCACGTCTTTTCTCTGTGTACTCGTCCAGGATCTTCGGCTTTCCAGCTCACTACACGGACGTGTCCAACATGGGCCGTGGTGCCCGCCAGAAGCTGCTGGGAAGGTCCTGGAGTGTGCCAGTCATCAGACACCTGTTTGCCCCCTTGAAGGACTACTTTGCATGTGAATAGTTCTACCCAGGACTGGGGTGCTCTTGGTCAGAGCCAGTGCCCAGAGTCACCCCTCCCTGAAGGCACCTCACCTGTCCCCTTCCTTAGCTCACCTGTGTGGGGCCTCATATCACTGTACCTCAGCTTTCTCCTGCTCAGTGGGAGCAGAGCCTTCTGGCCCTTGCAGGGGAGCCCCAGGTGCTCCCTCCATGTGCACAGCTCAGACTTGGCTGCTTAGAGTAGCCTGGCATGGTGCTCATGTTTTCTTACCCTGAAACCTTAAAACTTGAAGTAGTTAGTAACATGCCTTTCCTTTTCCCTCCTGAGTTTATCACTCAGCCATGATGGCTAAGATACCAAAACAACAGTTCTCTATGTGCTCAGGTTCATGCTGCAAAATCGCTTGAGATTTTGTTTTTAAGTAACCCGTGCTCCACATTTGCCAGAGGATGCTATTGTGAATGTGGGCTCAGATGGACAAGGTCAAGGGCCCAATTTTTTTTTTCCCCCTCCTATGTGTAGTTGGAGATGTTTATTATGGCTTAAGGCTTCCTGACACCTCCCCCTTGCCTTGGTACAAGGGCTGGAGTCCTCTTGGTCTTGTAGCAATTCCCAGTGTGATGATGTCAGCAGGGATGACATCATCACATTTAGTGCTTTTTCCCTGGGCAGGGGCCCATGTATGTAGCTAGTCCTCTAGAAGACTGGAGTAGACTGTTTTGAGCTCAGGAACGGTGGCTGGAGTGGCCCTCCTCCAGGTGTGAGGGACAGGAAGGAGGGAGCTTAGGGAAACCATTCCCCACTCCCTCTTGCCAAATGATGGGCCCTGGCCCCAACTGCTCAGGTCATCAGATAAATATGACCCCCTAATTCCTTCTCCTGAGAAGCCAGGACCAGAAGCACATTTTTCCCCCCTAATCTAAGTGATTTGTGGGGAAACTATGATGAACAACTTCTGGAGATTTTTAAAAAGCTTTTTACCCCATGATAGATACATTGTATTTTTAAGGGGTGTTCTTTTTCAGGGGCATCACTGGAGAGGAGAAAAGCTGCATTTCAGAAATGCCATCGGAATGGTTTTTAAACACCTTTTACTCTAACTACAGGTGCTATTTTATAGAAAGCGGAGAACACTCGGGGCCTTTTTTTATATACTTTTTATGACTCTCAGACTTCTATTTTCACATTACCATTTTTTGTAACTGGAGCAGTGTCACAGGTGTGGGGAAACTGCCTTGTTTCAACAATTTGTCTCCACCGCTTTCTAACTTAGGTGCAACGATGACAGATGCCCAGAGTTTACTTTTCTGGTTGATTAAAATTGTATTTCTCTATAATGTGCTGTGTTTTTTTTCTTATCTGCTAATGTATACTAACTTGAGGCCGACTTACATGGCCCGTGTGTCTTTACTCCCATCTTCTTTAAGGTAAAATCAGGTGTCTCAAGGTGAGTTCTAGACCAGCCTAGGCTACACTGTGAGTAAAACGTTAACTTGCTGGGTCAAGTGGCCTTAACAAAAGGATAATCATAATAAGTAAATATTCCTACTTGTAGCATTCTTGGTTAGTTACCATAATAATCACAAAACTTAGTTTAGTGGATAATTTAAGTTTATTTGTAAAAATTAATTGTGATCTTCAAGCATTGGTTGTTAATAATTATAACAATGCCACGTTGTGAGTTGTAAGTGTTTTTTTTGCATCTTTAGCTTAAGATGCTGTCATTAGTTCTACTTTGTAGAACATTATTGCCTGGGGATCCCATTTAAAAGCAAAACAACCTAACCTACAAGCTAAAGGGATGGCTAAGAAGCTCACAGTTCCTACCAACACTCACAGAACAACTTCAGCCCTGGGGAAGCCATTGCCCTTAATGCCTCCGTAGTGACAGGCACCAGGCATACATGTTGTGTTCAGGTGTCCGATAGCACAGAAAAGAATTCTTGAAGTGCACAGCATGAAACAGTGGGGTTTTTATTAAAATAGGAAGATGCTCAAGTAAGAGCATACATGTCAGTTTTTTATTAAAGATTCACAGGGCGGGAGAAAAATGGCTCAGTAGGCTATAAGGTACTTGGCTCCAAGCCTGATGTCCTGACCCCAAGACTCACATGGTGGAAACAAACTGACTCCTGTCTTCCGAATGAACACTGGCACAGATGTATACACACATACGAACATGTATGCATACATGTACATATATGCATGGGTATATATGATGTATGTATGCTGGCTGGTTTTGTGTGTCAGCTTGACACAAACTGGAGTAATCAGAGAAAGGAGCCTCCCTTGAGGAAATGCCTCCATGAGATCCAGCTGTAAGGCATTTTCTCAATTAGTGATCAAGGGTGGGAGGGTCCGTTGTCTGTGGTACCATCTCTGGAATGGTAGTCCTGGCTTCTATAAGAACAAGCTGACCAAGCCAGGGGAAGCAATCCAGGAAACAGCACCCTTCCCTTCCATGGCCTCTGCATCCGCTCCTGCCTCCAGGTTCCTTCCCTGTGTGGGTTCCCGACTTCCTTTGGTGAACAGCAATATGGCATATTGAATAGTATTGACTGAACCCTTTCCTCTTTAATTTGCTTCTTGGTCATGATTTGTGCAGGAAAACAACCCTAAGACAGTATGTATATTCATGTGAGTGTGTGTCTTAGTCACTCTATTGCTGTGAAGAATCATGACCAAGGCAACTCTATAAAAAAGCATTTAATTGGGGGCTTGATAACAGTTTCAAAGGTCTGGTCCATCATAGTAGCATGTATCTTTCTGGATCAGAGATGAGAGCTACATCCTGATCTGCATTCTGAGAGAGAAGGGTAAGGGGCCTGGCATGGGCTTTCACACCTAATCTTTAATCCTTTCAAACAGTTCCACTTCCTTGTGACTAAGCATTCAAATACACTCAAATAGCCTATGGGGGCTATTCCTATTCAAACTATAAGAACTATTGAAAGGTGTGCAAGACATCTAGAGGAGATACTCAGCCTAAGAATAAGACATGCAGGTGTGGTAATAGGCTTCTCAAGGGTGAGTAGCCATTATCTGTCTTAGCATTAACCATATATATATATATATATATATATCACTTTGGTGGCTGTCAACTTAGGTTGCTAACTAACAACATTTTTCTTCTCTGTTAGATGAGGTTAAGTGTACAGACTGATTTGAGTGGAATTCTACTCTGATAAGGTAAAAAACTAGGATCTATTGAGATTGCACCAGCAGCTAGGATGTGTCTTTTCCCTGTAAATGTGTTTTCTGGTGAGATTGTTAGCAGATTGTAGGTTTATAGCTGGGAAGAGAGACCTTAAGCAAACGTTAATTGTGTTGGGTTCTAGATACTCAGCTGGCTAGACACTTCACGTGGACTCCTGAGTGAGGGGCTCTTCTCTTTCAGTGTTCTGGAAGTAGAAAGGGTACTTTGAGAAGTCAGTTGTATTGGATGGTGTTTTTGTTAAGGCAACACGTGGAGGAACATTTCATTGAAGTGGACACAGGTGAAAGACTAAGGCACACGCATGAAGGAACGTTTTGCTGAAGCAGATGCAGCAGAAAGGGTGTTCTGCTAAAGCAAGATGTGGAAGGACACATGATGAAGGACTCTTTGCTAATGACATGCATGTATTAGTCTGCCTTACATTGTGTAGTTTAGCTGAATTTGTCAGGACTCCAGAGAGAAATGCACCAAAAGAATTTCTGGTGTGCTGCAGTTTCTTGCCCCTTCCTCAGACTGCCTGATTGGCAGAGTGATGTCAGCTGAGACATGCTTAGGCAAGACCCATGGGAGACGTGTGATGTTTGGAGGGAGGATAAATAGACTGACAGTGGAAGGCTGAGTGTGCCTTGCTGATAGAGCTTGCTGTACAACGCCTGTTGGTCTTGCTGATCACAGACTTCTGGCATCCCTCCTGGGTCCCTTGTGCCAGGTTGAGGCCTGGCTGTCTCTGCCAGATAGTGCCACCGCTGCTTATTTGTGTTTTCTATCCCAACTACTGAACTGTGCTGCTGATATATCTGTGAAGTGTTTGCAAGTGGATTGAGCTGCTGCTGCTGCTGCTGACTACTGTCAACTGAACTGCTGATTTCTTGACAGCATAGATAGAATTTGCTCCAAAGAACAATTTCTAAACAGGTCCACTTCCCCTGTTGGGAGCTGACTTAAGCAGAAAGCGGCTAGATCAACTTTGCAGCCATCTGGAACCATATACCCTGATGAAAGACTTGGTTGTCAAAAGCCTATAACAGCTGAAGCACACTCTGATAAATATATTGTTTATCCCACATAGCTTGTTTTGCTGTTTAGTGACCTCAGCTGTATGGTGCACGTGGTAAAATGTTTTCACCTGTGTTCTCCTGCTTGTGTATATAAATACCTCAGAATTCCCTTCAATAAGGGAGACTTGAGAAAATAGAAGAGACTGAATCACACCCTGTCTTGTCTCCATTCTTCGAGTCTCTTGCCCCAAGAGCCACTCTCTCTCTTGACCAGAGCACTTAGCCCCAAAAGTGTTGAGGAAAAGTGTTGAGGCAGAGTGTGGGCCTCAACATTCCCCCATATCCTTTCTTTTCCACCACCTCTAGTGGGTGGTGGGCTAAAAGGAAAGTTAAACTGTTTAAGAACCATCATTAAAAATAAGGATTGAGGGTCTGGGCCTGAGCAGATCCCCTGCCCCCAATCTCACAGAACCCAGAGGAAGCGGGCCTCCCAGGAGATCTAACCCAGGCAGTATCTTAGGTAAGGAGAAAGCAACACCAGCCCCAAACAGGGAGTAACTGGGACCCACTAGGACCCAGGAAGTCACTCCTGGCCTGGAGCACTGGTTCCTTCCTGTCTGCACCTGAGCACTGAGCAGATCTTAGGCCCCAGCTCTAACCCCAGTAGTAACACCCACCCCACACAGTTCTGATAGAACCAAGATAATAGGAAAGACAGGCTCCAGTCAGAGACAGGGCAGGTAGCACTAAGGGTGGCAAAAGGCACCTAAGCATCAGCAACCCAGGGTGCTTGGCATCATTAGAACCTAGTTCTCCCACACAAGAAAGTCCTGAATTCCCCATATCACTAGGATATCAAGATTCAGATTTAAAATCACTTCTAATGATGATGATAGAGGACTTTAAGAAGGACATAAATAACACTCAAAGAATTTGAGGAGAGCACAGGGAAATAGGTAGAAGCCCTTAAAGAGGAAGCACAAAAATCCCTTAAAGAATTACAAGAGAACACAACCAAACAGGTGAAGGAATTGAACAAACCATCCAGAACTTAAAAATGGAAGTAGAGCCGGGCGGTGGTGGCGCACGCCTTTAATCCCAGCACTTGGGAGGCAGAGGCAGGCGGATTTCTGAGTTTGAGGCCAGCCTGGTCTACAGAGTTAGTTAGTTCCAGGACAGCCAGAACTATACAGAGAAACCCTGTCTTGAAAAAAAAAAAAAAAAAAAAAAAGCTAGAAGATGCTGGGCAGATGTCATACAGACCCTAAGAGAACACAAATGGCAGCCCAGGCTACTATACCCAGCAAAACTCTCAATTACCATAGATGGAGAAACCAAGATATTCCACAACAAAACCAAATTTACACAATATCTTTCCACAAACCCAGCATTACAAAGGATAATAGCAGGAAAGCTCCAATACAAGGAGGGAAATTATACCTTAGAAAGAGCAAGAAAGTAATCCTCTTTCAACAAATCCAAAAGAAGATAGCCACACAAAGATAATTCCACCTCTAATAACAAAAATAACAGGAAGTAGCAATCAGTCTTCCTTAATATCTCTTAACATCAATGGACTCAATTCCCCAATTAAAAGACATAGGCTAATTGTCTGGATATGTAAACAGGACCCAGCATTTTGTTGCATACAGGAAACCCAGTGACAAAGACAGACTCTACCTTAGAGTAAAAGGCTGGAAAACAATTTTTCAAGCAAATGGTCCTAAGAAACAATCTGGAGTAGCCATTGTAAAATCTCCAGCCCGAGAACACAAAGGGAGGGACTTGTATAGGTAGGGAGGGACTTGTATAGCTCCACCTGTATAGGTAGATGAGGGTGGCCTTGCCAGGCATCAGTGGAAGTGGACAGCCTTGGTGCCTGAACGTTTGGATTCCTTAGTGTTGGGGAATTTCGAGAGCAGGGAGGTGGGAATGGGAGGATGGTTAGCCTGTGAGTTAAGGACCTATAGCAAATTCAAGGCTCTGAGTTTATTGTTAGGGTGTTTTTTTTTAATATTTTATTTAGAAATAGCTGAGAGGAGTTAACAGACAACAGTCCAGATTGCCTTACAGGGATAGTTGGTTTTCCAAATGTCAGAAATCCATAGAATTGACGTTACAAACATTTCTGTATTAATGTTTATTTTGATTAGAGACCTGTCTGCTCCTGACAGCTTCCTGTCTTGGATTCTAAGAAGAAATTGAGCATCTTTGGAGTTACTCCAGTTGTAGTGAGACAGCCACTAGGCAAGAATTGCCTCTTTTCATCTATGGACAAATTACTGTCCAGAAAAGGCCACACTTGTGGAATAGTCGGCTGGTTATATCTGCCTAGACAGAGTAATCAGCCCTTAATAATTCTGCATCACTAGGTCTGTCAGATGATCCTACTGTCAGTGCTGGGCAGCAGGTCTGCTTGGACCTGTGTAGAAAGAGGGCACACACCTGTCTGGCTTCTGGCTGACCCAGATAGGGCCTGTCTGAGGGACTGAAGTCCAAGGCTGTGTGAGAAAACCCACCACTGACCCTGGATGAGAGGTCATGCATGTCCTTGTTTTAGGTCTCTGACTCCAGCTCTTGACTCCATGCCTCCTCCTCAAAGTGCGCCTTGCGGGAGTGAACCTCAAGTGAAGCCACTAGGGTTCAGCCTCCCACTGTGCAAGGTGGCACTGATTGTGTCTGAGGGAAATGCTCTTCTGAACACAGCCCAGCAGCTTTCCTGAATGAATCCTCAGGAACTGGCCACAGTTAACTAGTTTGTTCTACCAAGTCATGGTGTCTGGCTGATGGGGACTTGATCAGACACTTCCCCTGTCTGGGGAGGAGAAGAGAGTCCTTGTGTTGAGAAAAGGTCCAAGTACTGTGAACCATGTCAGCCTAGGAATCTCATTTGCTGTTTGTGTAACAGCAGATTCTCTAATGCACAGACCAACAGCCAGGGTTTTAGTTAGGGTGACTATCACTGTGCAAAAGACCATGACCAAAGCAAGGTGGTGAGGAAAGGACTGATTTGGCTTCAGTTTCCACATTCATAGTCCATCACTAAAGGAAGCCAAGGCAAGAACTCAAACCAGAGCAGGAATCTGGAGACAGGAGCTGATGTAGAAGCCATGGAGGTGTGCTGCATACTGGCTTGCTCTCCATGGCTTGCTTGGTCTACTTTCTTATAGATCCCAGAACTGGGTTCTGGAGAGATGGCTTAGTGGTTAGGAGCACTGGCTGTCTTCACACAGAGATACAGGCAAGTAAAAGCATTATTTGCCAGTCATGGTGGCACACTTCTAATCCGGGTACTCGGGAGGCAGAAGTAGGCGAGTCTCTGTGAGTTCCAGGACAGCCAAGGCTGTTACTCAGAGAAGCCCTGTCTGGAAAAACAAAACAAAAGACAAAAAACCTCCACCCAAAAAAATAAACGTCAAAAAACAACACAGGACCACCAGCCCAGGGATAGCACCATTGACAATGGGCTGGGCTCTCCCTTACCAATCACTAATTAAGAAAACACCCTCCCTGCCGGACCAGTGGTGGCGCACACCTTTAATCTCAGCACTTGGGAGGCAGAGGCAGGTGGATTTCTGAGTTTGAGGCCAGTCTGATCTACAGAGTGAGTTCCAGGACAGCCAGGGCTATACAGAAAAACCCTGTCTGGAAAAACAAAACACAAAAAACAAAAACCAAGAAAATGCCCTCCCTATAGGCTTGCTTGCAGCTAACTTTACCCCCCAATTCCAGTGTCTCTCCCTCTGTCCCCTCTGTCCCTTGATCTCTAATTGATCCCTCCTGTTCTCATCCCCAACCCCAGTCCACCCAAAACATCTATTCTATTTCCCTTCCCAGGGAGATCCATGTGTTCTCCCTCAAGCCTTCCTTGTTACTCAGCCTCTCTGCATCTGGACTGTACCATGACTGCCCTTTACCTAGCAGCTAATGTCCACTTATAAGTGAGTACATACCATGCTTGTCTTTCTGGGTCACCTTGCTTAGGATGATTCCCCTGCCCCCGGGGCTCCATTCATTTTAAGATTTCCTTTTCTCTGTTGAGGCTCCCTCCTCTCAGATGGCTCTGTCTAGCCTGTGACAAACTTAGCTAGCACATCCAAGGATCTTGGTAAAGTTTAAAATACTGGGGTAGCATATTAGATTCAAGATGGTGCCCAAGGTTCTGAAATTTTTTTTTAAAGAACATTTGTTTAGTCATTTTGTGTGTGTGTGTGTGTGTGTGTGTGTGTGTGTGTGTGTATGCTCCTGTGTTCTTCAGAGAACAACCTGAGGGAGTTAGTTCTCTCCTTCTACCACATGGATTCAGAAAATCAAACTCAGGTTTTCAGGCTTGGCAAGAAGTATCTTTTTGTTTGTTTGTTTGTTTGTTTGTTGTTGTTTTTTGTTTGTTTTTTGAGACAGGGTTTCTCTGTGTAGCCCTGGATATCCTGGAATTCACTCTGTAGACCAGGCTGGCCTCAAACTCAGAAATCCACTGTCTCTGCCTCCCAAGTGCTGGGATTAAAGGCGTGTGCCACCACTGCCCGGCAGATAATAACTCTAAAGTTTGTTTGTTTGTTTATTTATTTTGGTTTTTCGAGACAGGATTTCTCTGTGTAGCCCTGGCTGTCCTGGAACTCACTCTGGGCAAGAAGTATCTTTACTCTCAAGTCATCCCACTGGCCACAAATTCTGAAGTTCTAAGAAAATCTAAGGTCATGCTTGTACTAGCTCAGGGCCACTGGCGAGGACCCCTTGTCCAGTTTCCCAGTGCCCATTCGTGTGTGATAACCAAATGTAAAGGATACAGTTGGGGCTCACTTGAATACATTGCAAATACATCTGTGACCAACACCCTAGCCTGTTCATACTCTACTACCTAGCGCCCTCTGGTGGACACGAAGCCTGTAGTGTCCTCAGACAGCTACAGTGGTACATCTAGAAGGTTCTCTGAGGATAGATAGCCTTTTTCAGGTGAGTCTCTGGGTGGGGCAGAAGCAAGGAGACTAGAGGCAGATAGCAGTTACCTAGTGGCAAACTTTCCCTCGTTAAAGTTCAGAGTGACCACCTTGGGCCATATGACTTGAACGGGTGGCATTCTGGAACATCCAACTCAGGGCTGTTTAACCACTGCAACCAGTAGCACTGAGACCCAATAGGAAATTGTAAACTTACTTAAAACATGAAGAGTTTAATTTTCAATGATGATGACTGGTAACCTGATTAAGCAGTTCCTGAGTATGAGCTTGTAGAGCAGTGGTTCTCAACCTTCCTAATGCTGCAACCCTTTAATACAGTTTCTCCTGTTGTGGTAACCACCCCTCTCCTCTTTGTGCCCCCCCCCGCAACCATAAAATAATTTTTTGTTGCTACTACATAACTGTAATTTTGCTACTGTTATGAATCATAACGTGAGTATTCATGTTTTCAGGTAGTCTTAACTGACCCCGGGGAGAGCATGTGAGGGGGTCGCGACCCACAGGTTGAGAACCCTGTCGTAGTTCCTAATGCTGTTTTGATTTAGTTTAAAGTTTGCAAACTCAACATGGAGTTTAAAAACAATGGTGACTCTGGTGGGTAACTGCAGCATTTGGAGGCTAACCTTGTGTATACTTGACCTTAGGGCCACTTTTTAGATGATTTTATTTTAATTTTTTTGAGACAGGCTTTCACTATGGGGTCCAGGCTATCTTCATCTGCAGAAAATGGTGCCTCAGTCTCCTAAGCAACAAATGTGTACAACCATAGGTCGCTTGTGTGTTGATTTTCACTGTGATGGTTTACTTTCAGTGCTAAGATTCGAATCTAGCACCTTGACATGCACATGTTGTGAGACTCAGATCTCTTTTTGGTTTTGTTTTTATGTTTTTGGCTTTAAGATGAGACAACTTCTCCCTGTTATCCCAGGCTGTCCACTTTCAGTCCTCCTGCCTCAGCACCCTGACTGCTACCATTTGCCAATGAGGGTTCAGTTGTACTTGGTGTTGAATCCTTGAGTACTTGCCTCGTGTATACCTTTCCTTTCCTTTCTTTCTTTTTTAAAAAAAGATTTATTTATTTTATGTATATGAGTACACTGTAGCTGTTCTCAGACACACCAGAAGAGGGCATCCAATCCTATTACAGATGGTTGTGAGCCACCATGTAGTTGCTGGGAATTGAACTCAGGACCTCTGGAAGAGCAGTCAGTGTTCTTAACTGCTGAGCCATCTCTCCAGCCTAGGTGTATACCTTTTCTATTTCTCCAAAATTTGGCCTGAAGCCCCCCAAATAAAGGGGTAGTTTCTTACATGTGTATATACATATGTATGCCTAATTGGTACCCACAATGTTGTGTGAGTCAGGGCAGAGGTCACGCAAGCCTATCAGACATCAGTGAGGACCTGGTCTGTTGTATTAGCTGGCTTACCAGAACAGCAATGGAAGGCCAAATCCTGGAGGTGGGCTGAGGCCACATCAGGTCATAGCTGTCACTCCTGGTAACTGCCACAGCTCTTTGCTAATGCTTCTCCTCCATTCCCCCTTCCCTTCAGAACTTGGGATTCAGCCCCTGAGGGAATGAGTTTCAGGCCAAGTTACCAATGGTGCCCAGAAGATGGGCTGAGGTGGGGCTAGTGCTGCCATGGAGAGGAGAAAAGCCTGTCTGAGAGGAGGGGCAGAGGGAAAGAGACCTGGAGACCCAGCAAACAAAGGGGTCATGGGGGAAAAAATGCACTGGTTTCTTGAGTTTCTGCAGAGGCTGGGCAAGGAGAAGGGAGCAGGGACAGATGGAAACCTAGGTTGACTGGAACGAGCATGATGACATACAGCAGCTGGCATCTCAGATCCTAGCTCCCTCCTCTCCTGAGTGCTGACATCTGAGCCTTCTAGACTACCTGGTACATAGGACCAAATCCTGGGCCTCTGAGTTTGATGAGGGGTCTGGGATAGGGCTCAGGACATTGAGTGACAGAGGTCTCTCTTGAGCCAAGGACACAGAGCCCATGGTGGGAAAGTTGAGGTCAGCTGCTCTCTCATGCCCCTGTCTCCTTCCTTCTTATCTGTTCTGGCCTTATCCCACAGACAACAATGAGGAGAGGTAGCAGGCACCTCAACGATGAGGAGGATGTCAGTGGATGTGAGGACTGTGTCATCGTCAGTGGGACCTGCAGTGACCAGTTTTCAGACACCAACACTGTTCCCTTGACCCAAGTCTTGGAGACAGTCTGCACAGTGGAGAGCAGAGGTATGTGGGCCAGTGAGGAGCTGAGGTGGCATTATATTCTGATTCAACAGGTACAGCTGCAGACCTTGGCTGGGGCAAGAGCTTCTCCCTGGCTAAGAAGGATTTAGGGAGATTCTGAGCACCCTCACATGCCTCCTTAAAGAGAAATCGATCTGCTCGCACAAGACATGGGCAAAGTCAAAGCTTTGTCTAGTCTCTGCCCATAGCTTCCTGCTTCTTTCTCCTACTCGAGACTCTGAGGAAGATCACCCAAGGTGGCTGGTCCCTTACTTTGCCATTTCTGGTAGAGTTGGTCTCAGTGTGGCTGGACCACTGGTCCTTTTGCTGTGCAGATGCTGGCATCATCATGGGTGAGAGGTGCTTTCTATTGCCACTTCCTCTTGGCACCTCCTAGAACCAGTTGGGATTCAGACCCCTACTGTTGAAGCCTCCTGTGTTGTCCCTTATCCTGTCTTTAGGATCTATGGTGCCAATCAGAACTTTGTGTAAGGGCAAAAGTGGACAGATTCCATGTTCATGAAATTGTCATCATGGGATTGGACAGTGGCTTTTCCTTCCTTCCTTCCTTCCTTCCTTCCTTCCTTCCTTCCTTCCTTCCTTCCCCCCTCTCTCTTTCTTTCTTTCCTTCCTTCTTTCTTTCTTCCTTATTTATTTATTTATTTATTTAATGTATATGAGTACACTGTAGCTATCTTCAGACACACCAGAAGAGGGCACCTGATCCCATTACAGATGGTTGTAAGCCACCATGTGGTTGCTGGGAATTGAACTCAGGACCTCTGGAAGAGCAGTGGATGCTCATAACCACTGAGCCATCTCTCCAGCCCCAGGCAGTGGGTTTCTTGAAGGAATTGGATGCCTCCCCCTGACCTCAGCACCCCAATGCTACTGCCCAACTTGTGGGGAGGAAAGCATGAGCCTGGACTTGTGCCCAGTTGCTTTATGAATACATGGAAGATGCAGGGACACTGCATCATCCCTGTGGATGACTGGTTTGTGGGAGACACTAGCAAAGGCCTGTCAGCAAGGAGCTTTTAGCCTTTCCTTTGAACGTGTACTCTGTCTCTTGTCCTCCACAGGCTGCAGAACAAGCTCACGACCATCCAAGAGGAAAGTCTCCAGCCTGGTTAGTTATGTTCAGGTACCCTCTCCTCGTTTATCAGGGCTCTGGGCATTTCTTTTCCCTTTCATCCTGTGGGTCTCCTGAGGCTCGGGAAATTTGCAATCTAGATGTTAAGTAAAAACCTTCATTTGATTATTTAGCAAGCTGGAAAGCTTTGAGTTATTGGGTCGTTTTTATGTGTTTCTGAAATCAGTTTTTCATTTATGTGATCAGTATTATGGTTGCTTGAGTATGCCTATCCCAGGGAGTGGCACTGTTTGGGGATGTGGAGTGGGTGTGCCACTATAGGCTTGGGCTTTAAAACCTACATGTCATGGAGAACAGCTGAGGCTTGGCACTGTGAGAGTCCAGCGAAGGCCATTGGTGAAAGTGCAGCCTCAGTTGTAGTTAACGGCCCAAGTTGGGGCTTGGCACCATAAAGAGAGCCCATGAGAGGCTTTTGGTGAAGCTCAGTTTTAGTTGAATACCCTAGTGTATTGGACATGCCAGTACTGTGGGATGATCACCAAGAACAGCAGCAGCAGTAGAGTGGAGTTAGCCAGAGCCTAGAGTGCTACACAGGGCAGAGCTGGAGAAATCCAGAAGATCACGTGTGGATCCCAGACATTGGAATAGGAAGCTGTGAAGCTGAAGTTGCCTTGGAGACCCCAAGATGTTAAAGATGCCAGAGCTGTGGGATACCTGCTGAGGAAAGCTGCTTAACAGAGTAGAACCAGCCCAGGAGAAAGAAGCTTGTTGCAGTCAACAAAGATTAAAAGATTGAGTTGGAGATCTGAAGAGTGCTTTGACATCAGACACGGAGATGCAGAGTGTGGAGTTTGCCCAGCTGGTTTCTTGTCTTGCTTTGGGGATTACAGTTAAGTGGTTGGATGAATCTCAGAAGAGACTTTAAACTTTGGACTTTCAATATTGTTTTTCCCCCTCCCCTTTTCCTTCTTGCTCTGGGCCCTGCTTGCTCTGGTCCCCACTTGCTCCAGACTTTTAATATTGTTAAGACTGCTATAGACTGTGGGGACTTTGGAAGTTGGACTAGATGTACTTACTTATTATGTTATGGTTAGGTATGGCCCCCATAGACTTGTGTGTTTAAACAAGCCTATGGGGGCCAGTGAGTGGAATGTGATGTTTGGATATGCTCTGCCCAGGTAGTATCACTATTAGGTGGTGTGGCCTTGTTGGAGTAGGCGTGTCACTGTGGGTGTGTGGGCTTTAAGACCCTCATCCTAGTTGCCTGGAAGTCAGTCTTTCACCAGCAGCCTTCAGATGAAGATGTAGAACTCTCAGCTACACCTGTACATGCCTGCCTGGACACTGTCATGCTCCTGCCTTGGTGATGATGGATTGAACCTCTGAACCTGTGAGCCAGTCCCAATTAAATGTTGCCCTTATAAGAGTTGCCTTGGTCAAGGTGTCTCTTCAAGCAACGGAAACTCTATTAAGCAAGTATTGTTGATAAGCTAATTTAATCAGCAAACTGCACTTATTCCAACTTGGTCATACTATGTTTGAACTTTCTGCTTTGCCTTGTTTTGTTTTGTGTTGAGACAGGATCTGGCTGTGTATCTCTGCTGGGCCTGGAAACCTTTGTGCAGACCAGGACTACAGCCATGTCACCACACATGACTTTTTTTCCTTGCTGGTTCTCATGCCCACAGCTTCACATGATCTAGCATGTGACTGTATCCCAATCCTTAAATTTTGGTTTTTAAGTTCCTCCATTCTTATATCAAAAAACCAAGACACAATGCAAACAAACAAAAAACCCAAATCAAACAAACCCCCAAATATAAAATACTTGGGAACAAGTCTAACCAAGAAAGTGAAAGACTTCTATAATGAAAACTTTATGACACTGAAAAAAAATGAAAGATGAAACTAGATAATAAAAAAGACCTTTTTGGATGAACAGAATTAGTGTTGTGAAAATGGCTGAACAGCAACAATTAACTTACAGATATGATTTGCAAATACGTGCAATCCTCATCAAAATTCTAATGACATTTTTCATATCTCTAGAAAAAAGCAATAAAAAATTCACGTGGAAATACAAAAGACCACAAAAAACTGAATTGTTGCTGAGCAGAGAGAACCCTGTTGGAAGTATCACAAAACCCCGCCTCGGATGATGCTACTAAACTCTGCGCTATGATTCTCGTATGAAATGGAACTGGAGTTCAGTAGAATTGAATAGAGGGCCTAGAGGTAAACCCACACAGGTAGGGCCTCCTAATTTTTGGCAAAGATGTCAAAAAACATATCCTGACAAAAGGATTCAATGTTCTGGCAAAGTTGGGTATCCATCCATCTTGAAGTTGTTTGAACAAGAATGGCCTCTATTAGGTTCATATGTTTGAATACTTGGCCCCCAGTTGGTGGAACTGCTTCGGAAGGATCAGGAGGTGTGGTCTTGTTGGAGGATGTGTGTCACTGGGAGTGGCCTTTGAGGTTTCAAAAATCCCACACCATTCTGTTTAGCTCTGTCTGCCTCCTACTTGTGGATCAAGATGTGAGCTCTCAGCTGTACCTGCCACCATGCCTTTCTTCTGTCTTCAAGGACTCTTATAACCCACTGATACCCAATTAAACGCTCTCTTGCCTTGGTTGCCTTGGTCATGGTGCTTTATCACAGCAATAAAAAGTGGACCAAAGACTTGATTTAAAACTTGAAGTTCTCAAAAAACTAATGAAAAAAAAAATACATACAGTATAGTTCACAGGTACTGTCAGGATCTTCCTGGACAGGATTCTAGTAGCATCATCAGAAATAGCCCCAAGAATAAACAATCACAACTACATTAAGCCAAACATTTCTGCACAGCAAGGCTGGAGAGATGGTTCAATGGTTAAGAGCACTGACTGCTCTTTCAGAAATCCTGAGTTCAATTTCCAGCATGTACATGGTAGCTCACACCTGTCTGTAACACCAGTTCCAAGGCTTCTGACACCTTGACACAGACATTCATGCATGCAAAACCCCAATGCACATGAAATAAAAATAAATTACTACTAACAAAAATCTTACTGCAGAGCAAAGGAAATAGCCCTGTCTTAGTCAGGGTTTCTATTCCTGCACAAACATCATGACCAAGATGCAAGTTGAGGAGGAAAGGGTTTATCCAGCTTACACTTTCCACATTGCTGTTCATCACTAAAGGAAGTCAGGACCGGAACTCAAGCAGGTCAGGAAGCAGGAGCTGATGCAGAGGCTATGGAGGGATGTTACTGGCTTGCTTCCCCTGGCTTGCTCAGCTTGCTTTCTTAAAGAACCCAAGACTACCAGCCCAGGGATGATACCACTCACAAGGGGCCCTCCCTTCTTGATCACTGAGAAAATGCCTGACAGATGTATCTCATGGAAGCATTTTTCAACTGAAGCTCCTTTCTCTGTGATAACTCCAGCTTGTGTCAAGTTGACACAAAACTAGCCAGAACAAGCACACAAAACAGGAGAAAATCATTGCCATCAAACTTTTGGTAGGACATCCGTATCCAGAATACATAAAGAACTGCAAAACTTAAACACCCAAGTTGGTTATAGTTAGTTTATATTTAGACATTTTGCTTAGCTATTAGTAATTTTCATCCAACCCCACAGTTATATTTTTCTTGCTCTTAGTTTAGTTTTTTTTTTTTTTTTTTTTTTGATTTATTTATTTATTTCATGCATGTGAGTACACTGTCACTGTCATCAGATACACCAGAAGAGGGCATCAGATCCCATTACAGATGGTTGTGAGCTACCACGTGGTTGCTCGAATTGAACTCAGGATCTTTGAAAGAGCAGTCAATGCTCTTAACCACTTAGCTGTCTCTCCAGCCCTAGTTTAGTTTTTTGTTTGTTTTTTGAGACAGGGTTTCTCTGTGTAGCCTTGGTTATTCTCGAACTTGCTCTGTAGACCAGGCTGGTTTCAAATTCAGAGATTCACTTGCCTCTGTCTCTTGAGTGCTGGGATTAAAGGCATGTACTACCATCTGGAAGGTTATAGTTATTTTTAAAATCACGTTTAAAAAAAGTATTTATTTAACATATGAGTGCTCTGCTGTATGTACACCTGCAGTCCAGAATAGGACATCAGATTCTCTTATAGATGGTTGTGAGCCACCATGTGGTTGCTGGGAATTGAATTCAGCACCTCTGAAAGAACAGAGCCACTCACCACTGAGCCATCTCACCAGCCTTGAGTTGTAGTTTTCCTAGCATGACTTTCCCCCTTCATTTTATCATTCTCTTGTTAGCTTGGGTTTGTCAGGCATCAGGGATGATACAGCCAAATCACAATAGTAAACATGCATCTCCACATGGGTTCTGTTCTCAGGGAGGGTGGTGGGATGCCCCTTGAGGGGATCCAGGTGATGTCCTGAACAAGGGAGAATTAAGGCCGGTGGCACACACCTGTTACCCTAGGCTGACTTTGTTGTGAGATTATCTGAGGACCAAAAGGAACATCTGAAGAGACGGTCTTCCGAGTCAGAGGGTCAGGACTGCTATTGTGTTTCTGTGGCTGGCTAGCAGGACGCACATTTAAGTCTGAGCATTTCCCTGTGCCTGGCACTGAGACACACATGCCTATGCTGACCTGGTGGAAGAGCTGTTCATCTAACTAGAAAGGAAGACACCAGTTGCTAAATGGAAAGTTAGGTTCTTACACTTTGAGCAGGCCTCCAGGTTCCTCACTGTTGAGTGTCTGAGTTCTGTCTGCCCTGTCTTTAGCATAAGGTCAGGAACAGAGTTAATGACATTGCTTCTTGGTCATTTTACCAACAGGTGTCCATTTTGGTCAGTAGACCTGTGTCCTTCTCACACACGGTGTGAATGGTAAAAATCTTCAGGTTCCCCCCAACTAAGCAGCACCGTGTGTCTAATTTCTGTCACTTGCTGGTCACCTGGGTTTTGCCCTTCAGTTCCATCTAGATTTCATGATTCTGTGTTTATCTCTGTATTAAATCTCTTTAACATTTATGCACTGAAGTAATTTATTGCTAATACTTCACAGGGGTTGTAATATCATTCCTAGAATTACAAAATCATAATTTCTGTACAGGGATGTATAAGTGGACATTAGTCATTGCATTTGTGCTTCACATAAAGGATAACTAATACCTTCCTGGCAGTGGAGATGCCATGATCATGGGGTGGTTTCCCCAGGTGAGGCTTATCTATTGTTCACTGGATGTGCTGACCCCTGTGATGTCTCCAAGTGTGGGAAACTCAACTGTATAATTAATGGTAGTGTGTTTGTATTCTCCCCTTAAAAAAAAAAGAGGGTAACCTTACTACAAGACATAATATATAAAAAAAATTGTAAAATTTTCAGGCTTTGCCATACTCCTCCCCAGCCCCTTTACAGGTAGAATCTTATTATTTATGTAGTTCTGTTGCCTTGGAACTCACTATGTAGATTAGGCTGGCCTTGAACTCACAGAGATTGGGCTGACTCTGCCTCTTGAGTGTTGGGATTAAAGACATGCTTCAATATGCCCAGCGGCAGTGCACTTTTTATTTTTATTTATTTTTAAATTACTTTAAAAAACCCATGTCTGTGGGTGTTTTGCCTGTATGTATGTCTGTGGTCACATGCATGCAATACCCAGAGGCCAGAAGAGAGCATTAGATCCTTTGTATAGCTGGGCAGTGGTGGCGCACGCCTTTAATCCCAGCACTTGGGAGGCAGAGGTAGGCAGATTTCTGAGTTTGAGGCCAGCCTGGTCTACAGAGTGAGTTCCAGGACAGCCAGGGCTACACAGAGAAACCCTGTCTCGAACTTCCCTCCACCCCCCCCCCCCAAAAAAAAAGAAAGATCCTTTGTGTAGAAGGCTATAGGTGGTTGTAAGCCATCTGTGGGAATTGATCCTAGGTCCTCTGGAAGAGTAGCCCATGGTCTTCTGGACCATCAGTTTGGAGCATCAGACTGCCTCCAGATACTGGAGCTCCATCCCGGCTTGCAGAGTTGAAAAAAAACAGACCAGTGTTGGCCTCGGTGACTACATTCATCTGTTGCTGTTGCATGAAGTGCTGGCAGAAACGGGAAGACACTCAAATTAGTCTGTTTAATGAACATGTGAAATTAAGGCAGAGACAATGGTTGCTAACGAACCAGATGAAATACATCAAGCTAAAAAAGCCGAAAGGAGCAAAGCACAGTAAGGAAGAGCGATGACGAGCAGCTGTCTACAAAAGGACAACTGAAAGAGTTTAACACCCAGGTCCCCAGCTCCTGGTGACAGCAACAGTTTATAAAGTGCTGGGAGAAAGGACATGGTCAACCAAAGAGATTCTTCCTGTCTCTCCTGGTGGTGCCACACGCCTTTAATCCCTGTGTTCAAAAAGGCAGAGACTGGAGATTCTCTATCAGTTCTAAGGCCAGCCTGGTCTACATAGAACTCTTAAGTGCTGAGTCATCTCTCCACCCCCTCCCCCCACTGTATGCTTTTTCTTTTTTGGAAACAAAAAAAAATGACTTAATTTTTTTTAATATAAAAATTTAAACCGAGTTTTACTAGATTAAAAGGCACAAGTATTGAAAGTATTAAAATTTACTCGTGCCTGTATGCTAATACATGGCTGTTGAGATTGGGCCTGGTACTATCTCCCAGCCCTATGCTCCCAGGAATAAGACTCAGACTCAAAATATATTTACAAATACCTTGGCCATATAGCTAGGCTCTTCTCTGACTAGATCATAACTTACATAACACACATAACCCCATTACACTCTGCCATGTAGCTGGTTACCTATGCTCAGGTCCCATGAGTCTGTCTCCTCACATCTTCCCGGGCTGATCCTGTGTGGTTCTCCCACTGTATACGTTTTAATGCAAGTATTTAACAGTCATGTTCAAGTCAGCAAGATACTGTAGAATGTCACGCCCCAGTCCACTAAATTCAAAGATGCTAAGCTCATGTAGCTTGTAATAATAATAATATTAATAATTCAACAACAACAATAAAAACAGCGATGTAACTCATAAAACACAGAGTGGTTTATTTAGATAGTTTTAAATTATTTTACCATGAATAAAGCATAACTATAACAAACATCTTAATAAGAATAGCTTTTTTTTTCTTTAAAAAAAAAAAAACCCAAGGTCTCACCAGTCCTGGCTGGTGTAGAGTTCTGTGTAGACCAGGCTGGCCTTGAACTGATAGAGAACTCTCAGTCTCTGCCTTCTGAACACTGGGATTAAAGGCATGTGCCAACCCCAGGAGAGACAGGAAGAATTTCATTAGTCAGCCATGTCTTTCTTCCCAGAGCTTTATTTATAAACTTGCTGTCACCAGGACCTGGGTGACAAACTCTTTCAGTGTTTTTTTTCACAGCTCTTGATACTTCCTTTTGGGTTCTTCTAGAGATCTGCTCGTTATTGCTCTCTCCTTACAGTGGTTTGGTCTCTCATGTTCCTTTCGTTTTTTTAGCTTGGTATATTTTATCTGGCTCATTAGCAACCATTGCTTTTGCCTTAATTTCAGATGTTTGCTAAGCAAAACAATTTGAGTGTCTTCCCGTTTCTGCTAGCACTTCATGTGACAACAACAGATGAGTGTAGTCACCAAGTGGCTCTGAAAACATAAACGCTGGCAACAGCTTGTTCAGGCTAAGACTGGTCTGTTTTTCTGACGCAGTAAGATGGGATGAAGCTCCAGCCTCTGGAGTCAGTCTGATGCTGCCCCGCATGAACCGGGCAGCACTCTCAAAGGCAGCTGTGTTGGCTCCAGGTTCTTTTCAACATCAGATAGAGGCTTCCGCACTGGCATGAACTCTATTCATGTCTCAGATTGTTGCTGCTTGAGACCCAGGAGACCCAGGCCACACACCTGGTTCCCCAGGCTGGCCTGTCATTTTGTTGCCAGCATTGACAGCTTGTTGATCATCTACAACTTTACTGTTTCACTCAAGGGCCTGTGAGTTCACTGCTGGTGACTTTGATGAACTTTCCAAGAACTGATTTAAATCTGAATCCCATAGCAGAAGAGGATGTCTCACTGTTGTCTGAAGACTGGGCTGCTCTTCATTTTCCCACAAATTCAGGGGATGATGAATCTTCTTTATCTACTTTGAACTTGATTGTGTCTTTAAACTCTTCTGGAGCTGGTGGCACAGTGTAAATTACTTGCTTGCCTGCTAAACTGTTATGCAAATGAAGATCATAACAGAATCTTCTTTTAATTGATCATTCAGTTATTTTTTTAATTTTTAGAAAAAACAATTTTATTGGGGCTGAAGAGATGGCCCAGCAATTAAGAGCACTGGTTGCTCTTCCAGAGGACCTGGGTTCAATTCCCAGGACCCACATGGCAGCTCACAACTGACTATAACTTCTGTTTCAGGGACTCTGAAACCCTCATACAGACAAACATGCAGGCAAAATACCAATGTACACGAAATAAAAACAAATTATTAAACACTGAACATATTTATAAAAATTTTATTTATTATTTATTTTTAATGTGATGAGTCTTTTGCCTCCAAGTATATCTGTGCACTGTGCCTGATGCCTTCAGAGGCCAGGAGAAGGTGTGGGATCCCCTGAAACTGGAGTGACAGGCAGTTGTTAGCTATCTTGTGGATGCTAAAAGCTGAACCCTAGTTCTCTGGAAGACCAGCCAGAGAGCAGCCAGTGCTCTTAATCACTGAGCCATTTCTCCAGCCCTGAAAATTCACTTACTGAACATGGACAGAGAAGTTTCTGTCACTCTATTTGTTATGGAGGCATTCACCGCATCATGAATAGTCTATGGATCTGATGTACCAATTTCTATATAAAAATGAACTCCATTTGCTTTCTTTCCTCCAGGATCTTTCTGGGATCCATCAAAGGCCACAGGGGCAGACATAGTCTTTGTTTCAATTCTGGAGCAAGGACTACAGCGGGAAGGACAGGAGTGACTGAAGGAAAGGAATGAGTTCTCTCTCTGGGCTGTCCAAAGAACTCCAGTGGCTTTTGCCAAAGGACTCCCAGTCACCTTCTAGCAAGGTTCTTGTAGGTTTGGGGCCACTGCAGTTTTCCAGAATATCTCTGTGGGAAGACTGACTGGCTCTGAGATGAGGGACTTGACTCTAGGGTGGAGACATTCTGGGGAATGGTTCTCTCTGTCCTTTAGCTCCTCTAAGCCAACGGGCTGTGCTTCCCATGGTGGAAGAGGATCCTATAAAGTCTTATTACAGCAAAATGAGGTGGGCAGAAGAATTGTGGGGACCCTTAGTGTGACATTGTTGTGCCTTTGATGCCATTCACCTTCCTCAGCTGTATTGCTTGTATGACTTTGTTACACTGGAAAGCTGTTTCCTTTTCCCAGGATCTCACAGGAGATGGAGAGGAAGATGGGGATGGTGAAGTGGGGGACAACAGTGCCTCTGCCACTCCAGTGATGCCCAGGGAGACCAGGACACCCTCTACAACCCCAGCAGTAAGCCCCTTCCTGCCGAGCCCGGGCTCTTCCCACTGCCCACAAACCTGCATAGAACATGAGGCTAAGGTAATTCAGCAAGTCTTTGTCCCACACCTGTGTTTAAATCTATAATTAAACCTTTAATTATATATAACTCTTTTACTCTTAGTCACATGTCTCTGTGTGTATGCCACATGAGTGCCTATGTTCTTGGGGGCCAGAAGAGGGCATGGGGTTCCTGGAGATGGCGTTACAGGCAGGTGTAAGCAACCGGAGGAGGGTGTCTAGAATGAAACTCAGGGCCTCTGGAAGAGCAGAAAGGACTTTCAACTGCTGAGTCATCACTCCAACCCCTAAATCTTTTGGTTAACTAGCTCCAGCTTGTTTCACTAAAAACAGTAAACAAATATAGCCACAGGATGAGGTCTGCTTCGCTTTCCTGACTGTTAGAGGAGCCCTAAGCCTGTGGCTTCACTCTTGGCCTGTCCCAGTTGGCACCATGTTGAGGAGGCAAGAATTCCCATGGCCCAGTTCTGGCTCACCTTGGAGCCGAGCTGAAAGCCACTGATGGTCATTGTGTCTTTTCCTGCTGTCTTGAGGCAACCCCAGCAGATCAAGCTCTTTCTTATGTTTTCAGACGCACAGGATCCAGTTAACCCGGGACCCTGCCCTCCCTGAGCTCAGCTTCAGAGCCTCTGGGCATAAGCTGTCATGCCCAGGAACCTTATTCTGATTCTGCTTTGGGGTCAATGACTATCAGCTCTGTTCTCATAAAACAAAAGGGCCCTGGTTTGTTTCTTCACCCTTGCTTGCATGGGATCTAACGGAGGGGGGCTGTTCATATGCACCCCCCATCTACTTTGCTTTACTGGGACTCAACTCTTTTCTTCTGTCTGCAGTCCTTAAGTTGGCAAGAAACCACTTCAGCAAGCACATCCTGGTTGTCCCCTGACAGCCCTTACCCCGTCATTGACCTCACAGATGAAGATGTGATACCCCAGAGCATCAGTATCCCATTTGTTGACTGGAGCCCAGACAGCCATCAGGAGGGCATGGATACCAGACAGGTGGATGCAGAGAGCAGAGATGGAGACGGCACTGAGTACCAGGTACCACTGAGATGGGATTTCTGCCTTAAGCCCCTGAATGTACAGAAGAGATAACACCTGTATAGTGATCGCCCTCTATGATTGACGTCATTTTTTCATACATTACAATCCTAAGTATTTTCCAAATTCAACATTGTCCTTCTCTGGCCTTGCTCTGCTCCTGGACACTGACATGAACGGTGTCCCCCCTACCCCTTCATGTGCACATGTATAGTGTATGCATATGCCTCTGGAAGCCAGAGGTTGACATCAGATGTTTTTCTCATTCATTTTCCCACTGCTATTATTGTGTATGTCTGTGTGCACGTGAGAATACAGGTGTGCACATGCCATAGTGTGTGTAGAAGGCAGAGGACAGTCTCAAGTGTCAGTCCTTGGCTTCCCACTGTACTTTGAGACTGAGTCTCCTGTTTTCCACTTTGTGAGACAGACATTAGCCTTCAGGCTTCAAAGAATTCTCCTGTCTCTTCGTTCCACTTGCTCTGGGCCTGCTAGGTTACAGACATTCGTTAGTGCATGTAGCTTTAAGTGGGTTCTGAACCCCAGTACTTACCCTTTCATGGCAAGCGCTTTATCCACGTAGCCCTCTACCTTATTTTATTCTTATTCCATGAAGAATTTAGTTTTATGTATGTGCATGTTTTGTTTGCACGTATATGTGTATACCATGTACATGCCATATGCCCTCAGAGGCCAAAAGTGGATGTTAGATCCCCTAGAGCTGGAACTACAGACAGTTATGAGTAACCACGTGGGTACTGGGACTTCAACCTGGGTCTTCTGGAAGAACAGCCAGTGCTCTGAACTAATAAATAATCTCTCCAGAGCCCTTCACCTTATTTTTGAGACAACATCTCTCACTGGCTCAGGACTCACCCATTGAGCTCCATTGGTTGGCCAGGAGGCTCCAGGGATCCTTCAGTCTGAACCTTCTCAGTGTTGGGATTCCAGGCACATGTGACACTAACAGCTTTCAGCGTGGGTGCTGGGGATCTGTGTGGTAAACACTTCACTAATGGAGCCATTGCCTCAGCCCATGGACACTATGCTCTGAATATTGTTTTCTTTCTTTCTTTCTTTCTTTCTTTCTTTCTTTCTTTCTTTCTTTCTTTCTTTCTTCCTTTCTTCCTTTCTTCCTTCCTTTCTTCCCTCCCTCCTTCCCTCTCTCCCCCCTTCTTTCTTTCTTTCATTCTAGAACTTGAACCCACAAAGATCCTCCTGCTTCTACCTCTCAAGTGCTGGGAATAAAGGCGTGTGCCAACTCACCCATCCAATGTTGTTTTTTTATTCGTACATATTCTGTTCATATGCAGACATGTATCCTGGCTTTTGCCACTTAAGCACTAGGGTGGACTCACTTTCAAGCATCCATTGCACATCCAGGTGTCGAGAGCATCACTGAATTAACCGATTGAGCTTGTATGTGTGCACTGTGACATGATGCCTTCCTACACATGGGTAGCTCCTGTGGAAGTCTTTTCTCTGCATGTCACTTCAGACTCCTTTGAACTGTAGCTTTGTGATTTTGTTTGCTTTTGGTTTTGTTTTAAGACAAGGTCTCACTATATAACCCTTCCTAGCTGACCTGGAACTCACTATGTAAACCATGTTATTCTTGAACTCACAGAGGTCCACCAGCCTCTGCCTCCTGAGTGTTTCACAGGAGAATGATCCAGCGAGCTGTGCTTTCAGTTTCAAACGAGTGCATTTATTCAGTGTGTAGCAAGCAAGGGTACACATAGCAAGCAGCAGAGTCGCAGCAGGTAGACAGATAAACATCCACATATCAGGTGCTCACAGAACACAGCTGAAACAGCTGGAGAAGCCCAGCTGGGTGAGCAAGCAGAAGAAATGTCATGAAACCACCAAAGAGAAATTACTTGGGAAGGCTGCTGACAGCATCAAGAAGCTGGACTTCTTTATGAAAAGCTTTACAGAAAATCTCATCTGTATGGATGAGTGTCTGTCCTTCAATCCTGACTGCAGCCATCTCTACCCCATGGGATAAACAATGGTACCCTCTGTTGAAAATGGTTTAACTTCTGGCTGTTCTTAAGGGTGCTATGTTTGCAATGCCTTCAGCTGTTTGCTCTTCTCCTTTCTTCCCTGGCACAGTGTTAGGGGAGCAGTCTGCCCAGAACAGGGAGGCTTGGAAGATGCTTGACAGAAGTGTACTTGAGTCTGAGACAATGGGAGGCCTTTCATTTCCAAAGCCAGCTTTCAGTGAGCCTAAGCAGCATGTGACAATTGACCAGTGTCACCAATGTCCCTGAGGCAGCAGTGATACTGCAGAATACGCTACCTAGAGGTGATGAGCTCTCTTTCTTCAAGCAGGGTCCCTTGGAGGCCTAGAGGAGGGGCTGAGGCCAGTTGTCTCTTCCCTTAGTGTGTGGACGGTTTATCTCCTCTGAGCCATTAGGCTCCCCACGACTCTCTTCCAAGCCCTATCAGCTTGTCCCAAGTGCCTAATTAGACATGTAAATTGCCATGGCCCTTAAAATAAAGAATGCTTAACTCCACTCAAATCTTCTTAGAGAAGGCGCAGCCAGAAGTCTGTTGTCTGAGACAAGCTCCAGGAGGGTAAGGTGAAACTGCTGGGCGCTTCTGTTTTAAGTAACAAAGCTGAGTTGAAACTCTCCTTTGGGGAGAGCTGACCACTGTGATTCTCCAGGGAAGAGGTCATATCTCTGGTGCCTGCCCTTATGGCCCATTGTTTCCTTAACTAGTCCCCTCAAAAGCAGACTTCTGTCACATAACACAGCCCAGGACAGCTGTCTAGCTCTGAAAGACACCACTGTTTAGGGAATGCAGGCCCCAGCAGGGGGAATCCCTGGATTGGCCCTGGCACATACCTCAATTGCTTGCTCCCATTCACAGACAGAGTTTGCCTTTATTTGTGTCTTGGCAGAAAGCCAGGGTGCGAGCTGGCAAGACCTTCCCCAGCAGCCCTGGAGACTCACTGGAGGACCAGCTGAAGCCCATGCTGGAGTGGGCCCATGGGGGCTTCAAGCCCGCTGGGATCGAGGGCCTCAAACCCAACGACAAGGAACCAGGTGGGAATGAACCCAGAAAACATGGCATTCCCTCACCATTGTTGACTGTTTTGTTTTCTTTGCTCTGCCTTGATGTCTTGATATCTACAGTGCTCATGGGAGAAGAATCCTATCTCCTAAGTTGATCTGAACCACTCATCCCCTTGTATGACCCTCAGGTTAACCGTGGGTGCATATAGAGCCTCCTATAATCTTTAGATCCCTGTTTTCCTTCTTATTTCCTTTACATTTGTTGTTGTTGTTGTTGTTTTGAGACAGGGTTTCTCTGTGTAGCCCTGGCTGTCCTGGAACTCATTCTGTAGACCAGGCTGGCCTCGAACTCAGAAATCCACCTGCCTCTGTCTCCCAAGTGCTGGGATTAAAGGCAAATGTTCCTTCTGTTTTTGTTTTTTGAGAGAACAGTGTCACTTTGGAGGCCTGTCTGGTTGTGTGCTGGAATTCTAAGCATGTATCACTACATTGGGCTTCCTCAAGGCTTTTTATGGGTATCTAATTGTCTTTTCAGTGTGTGTGTGTGGGGAAGAGTCAGATTCAACTATGTCAACTATGATTCAATAGGTTCAATAAAAATATAAATAAACGTTATTGAATGGGAGCCACAGAATGTAATTTGATTAGTTTCTAGTAGTTTTGTTGTAGAGAATCAGGTGAAATTAATGTTAACCATAAATTTTGACCTAATATTTTTAAAACAGCATTTTCACATTTCGTCTATATATGTTAAGTTAGTTCACTTTTCTCTAGGTACTGGTCTAAAAAATTATGACGCTAGGTAAAAGTTAAACAGAAATTAACAAATACTTAATTCATTCCATAAATTGGCCTAATAGGTTCAAGCTAGTCTGAATTAACCAAATTAGTAGCATCACTTGACGATTTGGACCCGACCCTCAGTGTGAAATCCTGTTCCTCCTGGCATTTCAAAGGCTCAGTAGCTCCATGCTCCTGTCAGCCATTGGAGGACATCACTGTATGTCACAGTATTGGCTTCTGCTCTGGGCCCCCCACTGGGGTTCTCTGTGCCCATCATGGGCCCCTGCTATGGATGCAGCTGGATCCCAGGCAGTACATGCTCTTGTCTAGGCCTGCCTTGTCTCTTAGACCCTTCTCTCAAATCCATCTGCTTCCCTTGCAGAGAACAAAAGTCGAAGACGCACAACCAATGACTCTGCTGCTTCTGAGTACTGTACCCCACCCAAGCGCCTCAAGACAAACAGCTATGGTGGGAAGGACCGAGGGGAGGATGAGGAGAGCCGAGGTGATTTAGGGGAGATGCTGAAAGGTCTGGAGATGCATGGTGCAGACCTGGGAGCAGCAGGCCCTCAGGACCACTGCACTATGGGGTACAGAGGTGCCAGGCTGAGAGCCAGGAGAGACTCCTCCCATCTCACATCTGTCCCCCTTTCCTCAACAGAACGGATGGCTTCTGATGTCACCAACAACAAGGGCAATCTGGAAGGTACTGTTGTCTGTCTCCTGTCCCTTCTTCTGGGGCTGCCCCAGCCCTGCCTTACCCTGGCTTTGCCCTTGTGCATGGGTTTAATCCAGAGGCCTGGGTACTGTCCTTAGTCAGGACCATTCTAGTTCCTTCTGTATTTGCTACTTTATTTATTTATTTATTTATTTATTTATTTAAGATCAAGGGTATGATTTGCTTCCATTTTTAACTGAATCTGATGAGGTGGCTTTCCAGGGTGCCTGGAGTTGGGGAAGGATGGAAGCTGTGGTACTTTTTGGTTAGTACCTGGTAACTTAGATCAATGGTACCTTGAACTTTCCATGCAATAAACACAGTTAGCTTTTAGGTTAAACAAAGCCATTGGCTCCTTCTGGAGCTAATTCTTGTCTCCTTGCCCCATCTGGGTACTGCACTGGGATTCAAAAATCTGCCATGGACATACCTAATGGAGTTTGGATATATGGTGGACTCTTCATTTGCAATCTTGGCCCAGTGTGTCTTAATCTTCAAATGTTTATCAAATAGTTACTCATTATTGGGTGAGAAAGCAGTCTTGGACCCAGGGCACCCTGGGCAAGCTGCAGTTTAGAGAAGTACTGACAATTTAGAAACTTTCAACCCAGGGTCATCTATGTACCTCAAGAGTGATCCACCATTTGTCCCTTTCCTGCAGTGGGACAGTATTGGTCATATAATGGTTTTGTCCCTTTGAACAGT
Organism: Arvicanthis niloticus; assembly: GCF_011762505.2. Lineage (NCBI taxonomy): Eukaryota > Metazoa > Chordata > Mammalia > Rodentia > Muridae > Arvicanthis > Arvicanthis niloticus. The sequence continues at coordinate 123,223,349 of NC_047659.1, forward strand.
GATTTTTTCCCCTGAGATTACTGGGATAGTAATCACATGCTGTGTTTACCAGGCATGGTTGAAGGCAGCCTCTGCATCTATCACCAAGCCAATGACAATCACTACTAGGGCCCCAGTGTCTGAAATTGAATGTTTATGAAACATGGAGATGTCAAAGCACTATTCGGCCTCTTGTCTTTCTGCTTAGCCAGCCCTTTCCCCCCTTGTGCTGCTTCTTGTCAGTTTGAACTGGTCTTTCCCAGACTATGAAGTGAAGATGGCACTTACAACATCATTGGGTCCATAGCAACCACCCTGAACATACCCGGTCTCTTCTGAGAGGCTGCTAAAAACAGTGAACACAGGACATAGCACATAGTTCTCAGTGCATGGCTAGCAAGAACAAATGATCAGAACTGTCAGGCCCAAGGCTAGGGTAGCTGATGTTAGGCCCTGAGTTTCCATAAACTCCGACACCCATCTTTCTTTCAGACCACTGTTTGTCCTGCGGTAAGAAGAACCCTGTGTCCTTCCACCCCCTCTTTGAGGGTGGGCTCTGTCAGAGCTGCCGGGTAAGTCTTCTTCCCCCTTCCTCCTGCCACATCTGTCCCCATCCAGGCCCCCAGCACAGTTCCTGCTCTAGGCACTAGTGAACTGCTTCCCCAGGCCACACCCCACACCCTTCCTGTTTGGGGGCAGGTGCTATGACAGAGAAGGCCCTCACAAGACACTCAGGTCACATGTGCTGTTGCTGGGGAGCTAGGGCCCCGGGCAGCTTGCTAGCCAGGCATGGCTGAGATCAGGTCTGTAGTCTCACATGCTTCTCTCTGGTGACCAGGATCGCTTCCTGGAGCTCTTCTACATGTACGACGAGGACGGCTATCAGTCCTACTGCACCGTGTGCTGTGAGGGCCGTGAACTGCTTCTGTGCAGTAACACAAGCTGCTGCAGGTGAGTGACCCTCGTGCGGACTGGACAAGTGGGTCTCTGGTGCCAGGTCGGACCCCACAGATCCAGCAGCCTGTAGTCAGCTAAAATCAAACAGAAACTGAGCAGCCAGTGGGTATTCCCCAGTGGGAATCTGGTGCTCACAAGCTTGTACTGGATTGATGCATAGTGCTGGGCTCAGGTCAGGTGTGCCTGTGAGGTCAGGCCTGTGAGCTTTGTGTTGGAAGGGCCTAGATGCAGAGGACTCTGGATGATCCATATCCAAGAAGTGGTTTCTTACCCTATAACTGAAAAACACTTGGAGGCAGGAGGATGACCATTAGGCAGGGATGGTCATGCCCCAGGGAACTTGGTCTGCAGGACGATTGCCTGGTAACCTTGATGCCCATTCTGTCTGGATACTGATACAGGTGCTTCTGTGTGGAGTGTCTGGAGGTGCTGGTGGGCACAGGCACGGCAGAGAATGCCAAGCTGCAGGAACCCTGGAGCTGCTACATGTGCCTGCCACAGCGGTGCCATGGTGTCCTCCGGCGCAGGAAGGATTGGAACGTGCGCCTGCAAGACTTCTTCACTACTGATCCTGACCTGGAAGAATTTGTAAGCCACAGGCTCTGCACTGACCCATTCAATTACAGGTCCCAGGAATCTGGAATCCTGTGAATCCTGTGTATATGTAAAAGCAAGAGTTAAGCCTTTAATCTGAGAACCTAGGGAGCAGGGGAGGGCCTATCTCTGAGTTCAAGGATAGCCTGGTTTACCTAGTGAGTTTCTGGTTAGTCAAGGCTACATAGTGAGATACTGTCTAAAAACAAGCAAAAGGTTGCAGTAACAGGCATAGTAAGAAAGGTTGAAGTCACAGCAGAGAAAGCTGAGCCATGAGCTTTGTGATGAGCTGAAGGGCAGCCTGATGAGGGAACAGGAAGCAAAAGTCAGGGCTGCCTGGGGCAGCTGCTCCCACACTGTAGGAGTTTATCTTCTGTTCTTAGAGGCCTTGGCAGTTACCAGTCAAACTCCTTATCTGTCTATGTGTGTCTGTAGGAGGCAGTTCTGCCTCCTGTCCAAGGACAGAATGGCCAGCCTGTGCCAAACACATTCTCACTGCTTCCCATCAAAGCTTCTGGGCTGGAGAATGGATGGACACTCTGGGTATCTCTCTCTTTCCTTATCTAGCAGGAGCCGCCCAAGTTGTACCCAGCAATTCCTGCAGCCAAAAGGAGGCCCATTAGAGTCCTGTCTCTGTTTGATGGAATTGCGACAGGTGAGTTTGATGCTCTGTTGGGACAATGAATGAAGCATCTAGGCAGGTTGAAGGTGTCTCCCATGTGGCCATTGAGAACATTCATAGCAGAGGTGTCATGAGTGCCTGTTTGTGCTGGACTCCATGTCCTCTCTGTCTTCCTCACACTGCTCTTGGGCTTATGTATGTGTGACTGTATGCCTGGGTTTGCCCTAGAGACACATGTGAGGATCAGAGACAACTTCTGTTTCCGTGTGGCTCACCCATGTATCAGGCTTGGTGGCAAGTCTCTGTTCCTGCCACATTCCCTCGCTGGCTCCACTGTCCAATTTCTAAAGGGACATGCATTTTGTTTTCCTTTTGTTCAAGCATCTGAGAGTTTGCTGGCCAGACATGCAAATGCTGGGGTAATCAGGCTCTCCTCTCCAGCAGGCAGTGCTCTCCTCCTCTCCAGCAGACAGTGCTCTCCTCCTCTCCAGCAGGCAGTGCTCTCCTCCTCTCCAGCAGGCAGTGCTCTCCTCCTCTCCAGCAGGCAGTGCTCTCCTCCTCTCCAGCAGGCAGTGCTCTCCTCCTCTCCAGCAGACAGTGCTCTCCTCCTCTCCAGCAGGCAGTGCTCTCCTCTCCAGCAGACAGTGCTCTCCTCTCCAGCAGACAGTGCTCTCCTCTCCAGCAGACAGTGCTCTCCTCTCCAGCAGACAGTGCTCTCCTCTCCAGCAGACAGTGCTCTCCTCTCCAGCAGGCAGTGCTCTCCTCTCTGGCAGACAGTGCTCTTCAGTCCTGGCTCTTTTCTGTTTTCTCCAGTTTGTATCCCTGCAGGAATCAGTCAACACACAGGGCACTCTCAGGTCTGCTGTGGCTCACGGTGCTCTTCATGCCTCTTTAAAAGTTCACACTTGCCTGGGCAGGGGTGGCACACACCTTTGATCCCAGCACTTAGGAGGCAGAGGCAGGCAGATTTCTGAGTTCTCTGGTCTACAGAGTGAGTTCCAGGACAGCCAGGACTATACAGAGAAACCCTGTCTCAAAAAACAAAAACAAAACAAAACAAAACAAAACAAAAAGTTCACACTTCTTAACTCTTGCATTCTAACTTTTATTCTTATTTGTTTCCTTCTACATGCATAAATACATTGATGGTCAATTAGGCCACAGCTACTTTCCTCACTCCTGGTTCCTTTCCATTTTGTGAGATTTCCCATACTTGGATTGAGACAGTCAATGTGGCCAATGCCCTGAGGTCCCCTGGAGTTGACACAGATCCTCTGAGGTGACAGGGATGGAGTGAGGGTCCTCATTGTGCTGAGGACACGGTGGGGCTCATGGTCCCACAACCTCACATTTCTCTTTGATCCTTTACAGGGTACTTGGTGCTCAAAGAGCTGGGTATTAAAGTGGAAAAGTACATTGCCTCTGAAATCTGTGCAGAGTCCATCGCTGTGGGAACCATTAAGCATGAAGGCCAAATCAAATACGTGGATGACATCAGGAACATTACAAAGGAACATGTGAGGGTGGCCTTTATCCTGGGAGTCTTCTCTTGCTTGTTCTTCTATTCCCTGAACCTTGATCTCATGGCATGCTGGCTCTTTCCCTCAGGCCCAGAGTGTGGGTAGAAGGGAACCCCAGACCTTTCAGAAAAAGTAGCAAAATAGGAATAATTCAGGACTAATTTCTTTTAGTGGAATGTGTGAGCACTCAGGCTTTATGGGCTGTACCTGGAGTTGCTGACTAAGAAAATTTCTAAATTGAGTTTTCTTAGCAACTTTACTAAGAATCTAAGCTTTATTTATTTTAAATTAAAAACAAATTTTCATTATGATGATGACGTGTGCATGCACATGTGTGGACATACATAGATATGGCTGCCAGTACTATGGCACATGTGTGGAGATGGGAAGACAACTTGTGTAGTATATAGTAAATGTAGTCTGCTCCTTCCACATTTATACGGGCTTCATGGGATCACACTCAGGTAGCCAGGCTTGCATGCCAAGTGCCTGCACCCTCCAAGCCACCTTGTGTACCCCAGAATCAAGGTTTCCATTCCCTTCCCCCTTAGGCTTATCCCAGCCTTTTGTGTTTTTTTTCTCAGATTGACGAGTGGGGCCCATTCGACCTGGTGATTGGTGGAAGCCCATGCAATGATCTTTCCTGTGTGAATCCCATCAGGAAAGGCCTGTTTGGTGAGCAGCCATTTGCGTTGGCTCACACAGATCTTACCACATCTGAGTGTTAACCAGGTGTGGTGGCCAGAGAAGAAGCTGTCTGCTTCTGTTCATTCTTTTGTAGCATCTTGGTCCTTATGTGCTACCTGTGCTCTTTGCAAATCCTCAGCCCTCAGGAAGATGTCAGTGAATAGTGCTCTGCTGCTCCCTGTGTTCTTGCCTGGTCATTCCAGAGGCCTGAAGGGGTTGGGATGTGTTGGCTTTATGGATGGGGTATAGGATTCTCTTGGTCTCAGGGAACTTGTAGGCTTGTACTGAAGCTTTTGATCAAACCCTGTTCTCGGATGTTCTTTTATGGATGCAGAGGGCACTGGCCGACTCTTCTTTGAGTTTTACCGCTTGCTAAATTATTCACGTCCTGGGGAGGAGGATGCCCGTCCATTCTTTTGGGTGTTTGAGAATGTGGTAGCCATGGAGGTCGGTGACAAGAGGGACATCTCACGATTCCTGGAGGTGAGTGGCCTAAGTGTCAGGACTACTTGGGTCAGCGAGTCCATGTCGGCAATGAAGGCTGTTGAGTGCTGACAGGTGGGAATGATTCTCTGGCTTGTGGCTAGATCTGAGGGTGAAGAATACAGCACACTTTCTGAATGCATTGGAGACACTTATCCCTAATGTAATCCTGTTCATGCAAGTCACCAACAATGACACCAACCTTTACTTCTACTCCAGACAGTTCCTTGTTTCCTCTTTCTTCTGAAAATGGTGGCTTTAAGAGTCACAGAGAAGCTAATTATCTACCACTTGGTGTATTTAAAACCCTGTAGTAGGTAGATTTTTGGATTTTAGTTTCTTTCTTTTTAAGTAAAATGTACTTATTTTTATTTCATATGCATTGGTGTTTTGCCTGCATGCATGTCTGTGTGAGGGTGTCGGATCCCCTGGAACTGGAGTTACAGACAGTTTTGAGCTGCCATGTGGTTGCTGGGAATTGAACCCATGTCCTCTGGAAGAGCAGCCAGTGCTCATTGATGTTGAGCCATCTCTCCAGCCCCCATGTTTGTTTGTTTGCTTAAGACAAAGTCTTGTGTAGCCTAGGCTTGTCTTGGTCTTTTGGTCTTTTTGTCTCCACCTCCACAGTGCCAGGATTACAGGAGTGTGCAGCCATACGTGGACCGTGCCTTAGTTTTTTTTAGAACTTCACAACTTTGGCCTCAGAGGTGATAGAACTGGCTGTTTTCCATCTGTCATGTGTACTTGTGGCCGTGTGTCCTGAGCCATGCATTGCCCATACCTGCCTTTCTACAACTAGAGTTTGATGTATAGGACCTCTACCTTTGAGCACATTCTGCCATTGGCATGACTCATAGTGGATAGGTCTGATGTGACTTGTTACTCAGCATGACTGAAGCAACTATTGTAAGAAAAAACATTTAATTGGGGCTTGCTTACTGTTTCAGAGGTTCAGTCCATCATCAGCATGATAGGAGCATGATGCTGGAAAAGTATCTGAGAGTTGTATACCCACATCCACAGGAAGAGACAGAGAGAGCCTGGGCCTGGCCTGGCCTTTAGAAACCTCAAAGCCCACCCCCAGTGACACACTTCCTCCAACAAGGCCACGTCTCCTAATCCTTTTAAACATATCTGCTCCCTGGTGACTCATATTCAAATCTATGAGTCTATGGGGGCCATTCTTTTTTTTTTTTTTTTTTTTTTTAAGATTTATTTATTTTATTTATGACTATACCGTAGCTCTCAGACACACCAGAAGAGGGCATCAGATCCCATTACAGATGGTTGTGAGCCACCATGTGGTTGCTTGGAATTGAACTCAGGACCTCTGGAAGAGCAGTCAGTGCTCTTTAACCGCTGAGCCATCTCTCCAGCCCTATTTGGGCCATTCTTATTCAAACTATCACATTCTACTCTTTGCCTTCTTTAGGCTTGTGGTCATATCATAATGCAAAGTGCATTCAGTCTAACTTCAAAGTTTTCCATAGTTTTCCATACTTTCAACACTGTTTAAAAGTCAAACATTAATGAGACTCCTGGCAATCTCTTATCTGTAACCACCTGTAAAATCAAAATAAAAAAAGCAGATCACATACTTCCAACATACAGTGACACAAAATATGCATTACCACCCTGAAAGAGAAGAAAGGGAGCAGAGTGAGGAAATATTAGCAAACTCCTAATTCCTCATCTCCATGTTCCATGTGGACGTGCTCCTCAGATCTACATCTCGTTTTAGCTTTGTTGAATACAACATATTTCTCTCTCTTGGGCTAATGTCACACCCAGTCTACAGCTCTCTTTGGCAGGTATCCCACGGCAGATATTGTGGGTTCTCCAATACAATCCAGGCTTCACGTTCACAGCTTCACGTAATGGCCTCTCTGGGCCTCTCTGCAGGGACACCCCGACACACTTATCCTCAGTGGTTTCTCTGAATCATAAAGGAAGAATCCATAACTCCTTTCTTTATTTTAAATTCTAAAGCCAGAACCAAGTGACTGAAGCTGCCAAGTTCTGCAGCTTTGTGGAGCTGGAACTTGGCCCCACTTTTCAGTGACATCTATTATCCATAGTTTCCTTTACCATCTAAACTTTTCTTTGATTCCTTTTCACAAGTTGGAAATGAGGTTGCATGGGGCCTTGCTCTGAGGTCACCACCCCCTTTATTCCATTTAGCATTAGGCTTTTCTTTAAACTTTTTATCTCCTTGGGCACTGGATTTAGCTCCATTACACTTCCTGGTGCTTCTGGGGGTTTTTTTTTTTTTTTTTTCAGACTATACATATTATATTTCTCTTTATCCAGCTTGTTCCTTTTCATTATAGATCTGCATAAGAATGATTACTGGTAACTACACTACTCAGTCATCTTGAAATCCCCTTTGTCAAAGGCTTTCATCCAAAAACTCTTCAATTTAGCCTCTGGCAGAGTTTTAGGACAAGAGCAGAAAGCGGCCACATTCTTTGTCAAAACAACACAAGAATGGTCTCTAGACTAGTCATTGATATTCTCCGCTTCTGAAATGTCTTGAGCTAGGCCCACATTGCTCTTGGCATTGCTGTCCATACTCCTACTAGTGTGCCCCACTTTTAAACTTTGGCATTCAGGTACTTTTTTATCCAAAGTTCAAAAGTGCACATTCTGCCAACAAGCAGCATGGTCAGGCCTGTTACAGCAATACCCAACTCCTGGTACCAACTTCTGTCTCAGTCACTGTTCTAATGCTGTAAACATACGTCATCTCTGTTCCAGTGTGTAGCTAGGAAAGCCTTGTCACTTGACAGGTCACACCTGTGCTAAGGTGACACCTGAGCCTTGGTGTCTCCAGCAGCTCCCCTCTTCTTTCTGTAGTGTAACCCAGTGATGATCGATGCCATCAAGGTTTCTGCTGCTCACAGGGCCCGGTACTTCTGGGGTAACCTACCTGGAATGAACAGGTAAGAGCCTGAGAGGGGTAGATAACAGACAGCAGTTATATCTAGGTCTTCTTTGATATTCCAGCCTTCTAGAAAGTCCTGGTTTGGGGTTGCTCTGGATAACTGGAGCACTGGGCAGGCAGCTGCCTTGTTCCAGCTTCAGGGCAAGTGTTTCTCAAGGTCCCGCCAAGGGCTGTGAGTACTGTCAAGACTCCATGTTTTTGCCTTCTGTGCTAAGGCTTCCATTGGCAAATGTTAAACGTCAAAGACACTATTCCCTCTGTCCCTGAGATGAGGTGGGCCCTGAACCAGCCCCTGGTGACCAACCATAGGCACAGCTGAGTAGCACAGTTACTGACTCCCTCCAGTTTTCTCAGTCAGGAACATTTCCCACTCTTAAGGAAAAAAAATATTTTTTTGAGATTATAATTTATTTATAACATTCCTCCCTTCTCCATATTCCTCCCTGCTCTCCTTCAGACTCAAAGCCTTTCTTTTTATCAGTTATTATGGCATGCATATATGGACTTGTGTATACATATATATTCCTAAATATAATCTGTTGTGTCCATATAACTTGTATGTGTGTTTTCAGGGCTGACTGTTTGTTCTTGGACAACCAATTGGTGTGCTCTCCTCTGGGGACAGCCACCTCTCCTGCTCCCGGCTCTCCTCAGTTGTTTATAGCTCTCTATGTAGGGTTGAGGCCTCATAAACTTTTCTTCATCCAGATTGGCGTGTTCACTGGTGTTGTCCTTGTTCACCTCACATCTGGTCAGTGTTTAGTTCTCAGTTTTAGACATAAAGCAAGGGGCTCTGCACAGGCCTCCTTATCTCTTCCTTTGTGATTTCAAGAACAGCTTGCTAACTGAGATACAAACTGAGCCTGTAGTAGCCATCCCAGATATGCAAATGAAGTGAGCTGGGAAACACTTTCAGAAGGCTGGAGTAGAAGCATACAATTTTGGGAATTTGTCAAAGTGTGGGCAGAGGTCAGAGGGTCCTGAAACAGCTCTTAAATACTGTAATTTTTTTTAATTCAAATTTTCAAAATTTTTAATTCAAAATAATATTGTTTTTGTCTCTTGGATAGTTAAGTTTTATTCAGCCAACCAACTAGTTAAAACATACCATATTCTGTTTGGGATCACATGGGCTGGTTTATTCAACGTTCAAGCTGTCCTTATCAAGCGCTGTATTGCTGCTGATTCAATGGGGGACACATGATGTTAGTGGCTCTTGTAGAGCAGACATATTAGAGGGAGGGGCAGAGAACACAGTGAGTGATTATATGTTCAAGGTTGGGGAGGTGGCAATGGAAATTAGGGTGGGGAAAGGAGAAGCCTCATCCAATGGAACTGAAGGAATGAAGCCATTTCAGGTGGAAGAGAGGACTCTGGGATAGATGGTGGATGGGTATCCATAGACCAGCTACGAGTATCAGTGTTCTTAGGTTAAGAATGGTTTGGAAAGAGAGATGCAAGTATCTCTGACTAAATAGTGTAGGCTATGCATGGTGCCAGTTAGTTGTACGTGGGCATAGGGCATTCCAAGAGATGAATTGGTTAAACTAATTGAAGTTAATTTAAGGTATACAATGTCTATAGAAGGAAATAGAGCAGATATGGGGGTGGTGATTGCAGAAGGAGCTGAGATAGTCGGTTATTATGCTGTGTCCCTGAAGGAGCCATCCAGTGAGAAAGCAAATGAAGGTGCTGGTAGTGATCTTTGTAGTTTGTAGCATGGCCGGATATTTGAGCGTTTGTTTATGCATTTGGTGGCTTCCAGGCTAAGACGATGGGACGTTGTGCATGAGCTCTGCTGGGTGACAGAATGGATGTAAGAAGTGTCAGATTGAGGCCTGGATCATCCAGTCTGTGCACATCTTTTTACTCTAGCCTTGGCTGGCCTGGGACTCTTTCTGTAGGCCAAGCTGGCCTTAAACTTACATAGATCCTTCTGCCTCTGCCTCCTTAGTGCTGGGATTAAATGCATTCACCATGCTTGGTGTTTGTATGCGTCTTAATCTTTGAGTTTATATAACAATGAGCTTTCTGTGTTTCCTTTCTCCTGACCCCTTACCTCATTTAGGTTCACGGGAGACACAAAAGGGGATAGGGAGCCAGCGAGATGGCTCAGTGGGTAAAGGAGCTTGCTGTACAAACCTGATGGCCTGAGTTTGATCCCTAGACCTCCTGAAAAGGTGGAAGAGAGAACTGACTACAAAATTGTCCTCTGACCTCCAAACATGTACTGCCAAATATATGTCCATACACATTAGACATACATTTACACATTAGCAGTAAATACATTTTTAAAGATGAATTAGGTCTAGCATTGGACAGCTGGAGGGTGTGGTCAAGGGAGATGCTTGGTGTGAATCCTCAGGCCTCTGTGGCATTCATTCTTTCTTTGTTTTGACTTTGAAGTTCCCACCTGGGGCCATTGTGATGTTGTCCCTGGTGCAGATGTTTGTGAGGACCTCTAGTTCTTCCCCTGTCAGCTTGTCTGTCTCTGCATTTGCAAAATGTTACCAGAGAGAAAGTGAAAAGTTTGCATTTCCTCCCCCCCACCCCCAACTCCCCACTGGGTGGCACCCAATTAAAAGCTTCCTGAGTTTTGTTGCCAAAGTGTGGGATACTCTTCTGAAGGTGACTCACCGACATCTAGGTCAGTGGTCTTCAACCTTCCTTATGCTGTGACCCTCTAGCAATAAAATTATTTTATTGCTACTTCATAACTGTAATTTTGCTACTGTTATGAATGGTAATGTAAATATCCACCCTCTCTGTGAAAAGGTCATTCAACTCCCAAAGGGGTCGAGACTCACAGGTTGAGAACCACTGATTTAGACCATGCACCTTTATCATGCTTTGCTGTCCCTGTGTGGGAGCCTAGCCTTGTCCAGTACTAAAAGATGCAGTTCAGAGAAGCACAACCACTGGGCATGGGGTTGTACTCTCCAGGGACTAGTGGACCCTTGGCCTGACCAGACTTGTATGTTTTCATCCTGTAATCTATCGAGCATTGGTCATTGCCAGAGTACACTAGCACGAAGCAGATTTTCCTCTTGTCTGACCGGTGAGGTCTCTCACTCAGACCTCCCGCGCAGACGCTGGACAGTAACGGGTTTTGGCTGTCCCTAGGCCTGTGATAGCTTCAAAGAATGATAAGCTCGAGCTGCAGGACTGCCTGGAGTTCAGTAGGACAGCAAAGGTAAGATGTGCAGTGCTCCATGACACTGTGACCTTGGCTCTGTCCACGTGGTGCCTGCTCATTCCCTCACGGACTCCTGGTGCTGGGCCTCTTTCCCTACAGACCTGTTCTGTCTCTTCTTCTGGTGCAGAGTAGGCCATGTTCTTGATAAGTGAGAACCAGATGCCGCTGGACTCTGCAGTGGTTAATGTTGGATGCACAGAGGCTGTGCTGCAGGTGCTCTTTGGAGTAAGGATAGTGGCGGATGCTACCGCAGAAGGCTCTGTGCTGTGAAGTCACAGATTCATGGGAAGGCCTCCATGTGCCTGCTCCTCCATGTCTGTACAAAGCCAAGGCCTACTGCTCAAGCTCTGGTTGTCCATGCTGAGTCTGGATGGTTTCTGTTCTCCCAGGATCAGTAACTGGTGTCTTGGCCTCATGTGATCCTTCATGGTCTCTTTGGGCTAAAATTTCTGTGTGTCTGGTCCTCCCTGTGATTAACTTGGCATGTGTGGGACACATGAAGACTTCCTTCCAGTCTGTCCTCAGCCCGCTCCGGATGCTTCTGAGCCTGAGCCACTTGGAAGCCTTCTGTGCTCACCCTGCGATGTTGTTTTGTTCTCCAGTTAAAGAAAGTGCAGACAATAACCACCAAGTCGAACTCCATCAGACAGGGGAAAAACCAGCTTTTCCCTGTAGTCATGAATGGCAAGGACGACGTTTTGTGGTGCACTGAGCTCGAAAGGTGAGCACATCAGTTACTTTTCTATTGCTGTGATAAGACACTAGGACCAAGGACATTTCTAAAACAAAGAGTTTATTTGTGCTTATGGTTCCAGAGAGATAAGAGTCCATCATGCAGGGCTGTAGGAAGCATGGCAGAAGTGGTGGCTGGAGTGGCAAGCTGAGACCTTACATCTTGAGCAGTATGAGAACAAGGAGAGAGAGAGAGAGTACCAGAGATGGTGGAGTCTTTAAACTCACCAAGCTCTTCCCTGCTACAGGAAGGCTACATCTTCTAAACCTACCCAAACAGCATCACCCAATGGGGGCTGTATTCAAATGTTTGAGTCCATGGGGGGCTTAACATTCTAATCCCCACAGTGGGCAAGGCTGTACATGGAGAGGAATCTGTGGAGACAGAGACAGGAAGGGAATGTGTAGTCAGAGCCAGCAGCGCACAACAGTTGCTTGTCTCAGTTCCTCGAGGCCCCACTGGCCCTAGGTAGTGGGGTCTGCGTAATAATGCCTTTTTTAGAATTAGCTTTTATTTCTCCACAGAAATGGTGATACCTTGGTGATGAGAAATCTCAGGCATAAGGTCATTAGATAATGCTGCCTCTCTGCCATCTGCACTGCACAGACAATTTTCTGTCCCAACCTTCTGGGCTCTTAGGAGAATGGGAATCCCCATGGCTCGTCTGGACACATTCCCCATGGGGCAGCTGACCCCTCCATGGTCACAGTCTGTCTTTAACCTCTTACACTTTATTGGGCTAAATTGTCTATTGTCACATGAAAACCATCTCTTGTATTTCAAGTTTTTTTTTTTTTTTTTTTTGGTTGTTGTTGTAACTTTGTTCTGAAGACTTTTATATTGATTATTTCCACTATAAATTTCAGTTCTGGCTTGATTTCCTTTTTAACAAGTAGGTTTAATAGAAATGTAGTTTTTAGAGTGGGAGGCAAAATCTCACTCCATAGCTAGACTACCCAGTAGCCATCCTTAGTATGTAGCCTAGGTTGGCTGCAAATTATCTTGCTTCAGTTTCCCAATATTCTCTTCAGTGCTGCACTATATGCACAAACTACATATAGCCTAGAAAGCCAATTTCTGGGCTGGTGAGAGAGATCAGCAGGTAAAGGCACTTGTCACACAAGCTAGAGAACCTTAACTGGACCCTGGAAAGTTGTCCTCTGACCTCCATACACCTTCTGATACATATGTACCCAAACACATATGCACATGCATATACACCAACTAACTAAATCCAAATAATTGAAAAATAGCAATTTCTGATTCGTAGAAAAACTGTAGGTAACATTGCTCAGTCTCTCCATGAAGTGGAATCTTCCGGATCTGGAAAGCCTGGCATGAAATGTGATTTATGTGATTGTGATACTATGTGACCACAGACCTGTGATTCTGAGGCTTGGTGCAGAACGATGATACAATGTTGCTGTCAAAGCAAAGGAGAACAATCCTGGGTCAGCCACTGCCCCATTGGTGCTGTTTCTAGAACTGGGTTATAAGCATTTCTTTCTTTCAAATGTTATCACATGTGCATTGCTGCTTTCCCTCTATATGTGTCTATGTTTGGACAAATGCCATAGGCACATTCTGAATTCTAAGTTGTACTAAACTGAACTGGGGTTGAAAATCTGGTCTGGTGTGTGTGTGTGTGTGTGTGTGTGTGTGTGTGAGACATTGTTTGTTCTTAAAGAAACTGCAGGGCTGAGGTGATGACTTGTCAGGCAAGTGTGTGGATTTGAGTTTGATCCAAGTATAGGAGGTAGAGCAGGAGGATCCCTGGGGCTTGTTGGTCAGTCAGTCTAGCCTAATCTTCTAATTTCAAGAGGCCCTGTCTCAAAAAAAGGCGAGGGGTGTATGTCCCTGAAGAATAACTCCTAAAGACTGAAGATACCTCTAGCCAAATGTACACAGACATGTACACACAAACATCTCTCCACCCCAAGAAGTCACTAAACTTTTCTCATTGTGTTTTGAAGCCAAATACAAGTCTTCTGGCTGACTGGCAATCATTTATGGATTAACTCACACCAGACCTTTAAGAATGGTCCCTGGGCAGCAGCACATAAGGATCAGGGCACTGTCCCTGTGCAGGAGACACCACCAGTGCCTTGTGACTCAACGACCAGCTGTCAGCAAGTGTTCTCCGGAACCAGAGGAACTGGTAGTCTAGAAGGGTTCTTTAAGCCCAATAGTCCTGACAGAAGGCATGGGGAAGCGTAATTGTGAACAGAGGCAGTGGCAACCTGATAGCTTTCCCAGGCGTGGACTTGTGGAACACAGCTGTTCTTAGTGTGCTGGGGACATATATGGACTTTTCTAACCCACGTCTTTTCTCTGTGTACTCATCCAGGATCTTCGGCTTTCCAGCTCACTACACGGACGTGTCCAACATGGGCCGTGGCGCCCGCCAGAAGCTGCTGGGAAAGTCCTGGAGTGTGCCAGTCATCAGACACCTATTTGCCCCCTTGAAGGACTACTTTGCATGTGAATAGTTCTACCCAGGACTAGGGAGCTCTGGAGTCTTGGGGTTAATGCCAGAAATTAGGAGTCATACTGAACCTTGAAGCACCCCAGCTCTGACCTTCCTTGACTCATCTCTGTGGGGTCTTACTATACAGTCTGGTCTCTCCTGCTCAGTGGTAGCAGAGCCTCCAGGTTCTACAGGGGAACTAGCTTAGACTAGCATCTTAGAGCGTCCCAACATGCTTCTCATGTTTTTCTCACCTAAAACTTTAAAACCAAGCCAGGTGGTGGTGATGCACGCCTTTAATCCCAGTATTTGGGAGGCAGAGGCAGGCCTCTGTGAGTTCAAGGCCAGCCTGGTCTAAAGAGCAAGTTCCAGGACAGCCAGGGCTACACAGAGAAACCCTGTATTGAAAAACCAAAACACTACAACCAACCAACAAAATAAAACAAACAAACAAAAAAAACAAAAACAAAAAAAACAAAAACAAAAAAAACCCAAAAAAACCCTAACAAAACAAAACACAATAAACAGTAGGAGAGCCATGTGGCACCATGGAAAACCGTGCTTTGTTTCACAGTTTTTGCTGCAGTTTAGGCTGAAAGATGGCAGACACATAGTTTACCGTTTCATTTAATTAAAGTCAATATTTCTCAACAATAATCTCATCTGCACTTTGTTGTCCTGTGGAAGTGTGCTCTTGCTTATCCATGCATCATGCATAGGGATGCCTGTGGTCCCCAGGGTCTCACGGAGCTTGAGATCTATTTGCAATGTCCTTAGAACTCCACCATCAGCATCCCCCAAGGGGCTCCTGACATCCTTGCTACTAGCCCCAACCACAGCCTCTGCTTCATTTGCTGTTGCTCCTGGGACAACAGTGGGCTACAAAGGCCTATTGGAGCCTTGATATTCTAGTTTTATTTCCTGTTGCTCTTGTCTGCTGGGCCTAGTAGCACAGCTTTAATCTCAGCATTGGGAAGGTGGCAGAGACATGAGGTTCTTCAGGTCTACATACAAAGTTCCAGCCCAGCCATGGCTACACAGTGAGACCCTGTCTAACACAAAACAACCCCTCCCCCCAAAGAAAACAAAAACAAAAAACAAAACAAAATCCTACATTCTGACCAAAAGCAACTTAGAAAGGGCTTATTTGTCTTACGTTTCCAGGTCGTGCACCATCATGGAGAGAAGTCAGGGCAGGACTTCCTCTCAAACCATGGAGAAATGCTGCTTACTGGTTCAGTCACTGGTTAACTCAGCTAGCTTTCCTATACAGCCCAAGCCTACTTGCTTAGGGATAGTACTGCCCACAGTGGGCTGGGCCCTCCCATACCAATCACCAATCAAGATAGTCTTTCACAGACGTTGCCACAGACCAACTGATCTGGGCACTCCATCAACTGTGACTCTAGGTTCTGTCAAGTTGGCAATACAAACTAACTAAGACTTATCATCATCATCATCATCATCATCATCGTGTGTGTGTGTGTGTGTGTGTGTGTGTGTGTGTTTAGCACAGCATGTGTGTGGAGGTCACAGAGCAACTTTGTGGAATAGGTTCTCTTTTTGCCTTTACATAGGCTCTGGGCATCAAATTCAAGCCATAAGGCTTGTATGGCAGGCACCCTCTGAGCCATCTCACAGGAACTTAACATAATCTTTTATCTAGACTGTGATTTACAGTGAGTTGAATGCCCAGACTATCATCATACTTATTGACCATTTAAAAATGTACTCATTCCTTCACACTTAAAACTGCAACTGCCTCTGGTAGCTCCTCCTTAGTTTAGCTGGAGCCAGCTAGCATCCAAGGTATCTTAGTTAGGGTTTTACTGCTAACTAAGGTCATGACACCATGACCAAGGCAACTCTTAAAAGGACATTTAATTGGCCTGACTCATAGGTTCAGAGGTTCAGTCCATTATCATCCAGGCAGGAGCATAGCAGCATCAAGGCAGGTATTGTGCAGGAGGAGCTGAGAGTTCTGCATCTTCATCTGAAGGCCACTAGGAGAAGACTAGCTTCCAGATAGTCTGGATGAGAGTCTTAAGCCTATGCCCACAGTGACACACCTACTCCAACAAGGCCACACCTACTCCAACAGGGTCACACCTCCTAATAGTGCCACTCTGTGGGCCAACATATACAAACCATCACATTCCACTCTCTAGCCCCCATAGACTTGTTCAAACATATAAGTCTATGGTGGCCAAACCTAAACATAGCATGACGCAAAATCCATTTAGTCCAACTTCAAAAGTCCCCATAGTCTACAGCAGTCTCAACTGTGTTAAAAGTCCTAAGTTCAAGGTCTCTTTTGAGATTCATCCAACCACTTAACTGTAATCCCCAAAGCAAGACAGGAAACCAACTAGACAAACTCCAGACTCTGCATCTCCATGTCTGATGTCAAAGCTGTCTTTAGATCTCCAACTTCTTTTTGACTGTTGTTGACTGCAACAGACTTCTTTCTCCTGGGCTGGTTCCACTCCCTGTTAGCAGCTTTCCTCAGCAGATAGCCCATGACTCTGGCATCTTTAACATTTTGGGGTCTCCAAGGCAACTTCAATGTTATAGCTTCTTGTTCAATGTCTGGAATTCACACATAATCTTCTGGGCTTCTCCAAAGGGCTGGCATTACTTCTCCAGCTCTGCCCTCCGCAGCACTCTAAGTTCAGGTTGATCTACTCCACTGCTGCTGTTCTTGGTGATCACCCCATGGTACTGGCATCTGTAATACACTGGGGTCTTCTGCTGCAACTAGGCTTCACCAAGAGCCTCTCATAGGCTCTCTTCATGGTGCCAAGCCTCGACCCCTTTGTATGACTCCTTGAGTCCTGGGCTGTCAAATGCCACTGAGGCTACACCTTCACCAATGGCCTTCCATGGCCTCTCACAGAACCAAGCCTCAGCTGTTCTTCATAACCCCTTCATGAGACTTAACTAGAGAACAAAATCTCTGCTGGGCTTTTTTGACACTTCCTTTGTCGATGCAATTAACATAAATCTCTTCATCTTAGCATCAGGTAGACTTCAGAATTTCATACTGAAAATCTTTTCCTCTGAAACCTCTTGGGCCAAGTCTGTACAGTTAAAAATTCCTCTCAGTAACAAAGTCTTCCATATTCCTACTAGGACAGCCCATTAAACCCCACTTAAAGGATTCCATGGCTTTCCAAATCCAAAGTCCCAGAATCTACATTCTTCTAAACAAAAGCATGGTCAGGCCTATCACAACAATACCCCAGTCCCTGGTACCAATTTCTGTCTTAGGGTTTTACTGCTGTGAACAGACACCATGACCAAGGCAACTCTTATAAGGACCACATTTAATTGGGGCTGGCTTACAGGTTTGGAGATTCAGTCCATTATCATCAAGGCAGGAGCATGGCAGCATCCAGGCAGGCATGGTGTAGGAGGAACTAAGAGTTCTACATCTTCATCTTAAGGCTGCTAGGAGAGGACTGGTTTCCAGGCAGCTAGGGTAAGGGTTTTAAGCCCATGCCCATAGTGACACACCTACTCCAACAGGGCCACACCTCCTAATAGTGCCACTCCCTGGGCCAAACATGTACAGTACAAACCATCATACAAGATGTCACACATCCAGAGCCCATCATGACATGCTCCTGACTTTAGTTAAGAAGAAGGGGCCAGGGAGAGCATAGTTCACTTACTAGCATGTAGAATAGAGGGTAAGAAGTACATGGGGGTGCATGTGACCCTCCTATCAAACTCACACTGATCCTCTGTGCCTCATGATGTGACATGGTTTGTCATGGTACCTTCATAGGCCAGGGTCTCATAGGGTCTGACTCAGAGGGAACTACTGGCAGACAGGGTGAGGAAGAAGCTTTGCAAGTGGAAGGATGGGAAACCACAGAGGTTATTAGAAAGTTGCCCCTGGCTAGAGCATCTCTGGGGAGATTTGCCATGGTTACACAATAGACAATTAGCAAAAGATGAGGCCTGTACCCTTTATTCCTTGAGGATTCCAGACCCGAGGGATGGCTGCCACACAATCAAGGCATCTTGTATACAGTACTGTATCAAATGCCAGGACAGGATGAAGCAAAATAAACAGCTCCCTCCTCAGAACCTCAAGAGAAGAAACCGACAAGCCCTCCAGGTGAGGGGCTCTGGGTATCTCGGCCTGCTTGTGGGGCAGATGACAGAGGTCTTGAGGGGGCTGTTGTAACTTTTCTCAGAATGGGCTAGGCTTGAATTTGAGTGATCAGGGCTGTGTGGCTACAGGAGAATATGAAGATATTGCAACAAAGCTGGGAGTTGGCATCCTGTGTAGGTCTTTTGTGGGTTTGTGTCTGGGATCTGACACATTGCTGTGTTGCCTGGAGCAGATGCCTTAATTTTCTGGAGTTTTAAAATTCATATTTGAAAGGTGGGAATGGTACACCCCAAGTACCTTAGAGGTTAGTGAAGTCCATGGGAGAGATCTGGAGAAAATGCTTTGCTTGGTGCCTGGTGGGCAGCAAGGCTTACACTTGTGATGGATGGAATTAAGAAAATGAAAGCCATCTGTCATCTAGGTGTTAATAGCAGTGAGGATGGTGGTAACGAGGGCAGCAAGCAGTGATTATGAATCATGATGTCCTTAGAAAGGATGGGACAGTATTGTCCAGATGTGCAGCAGCTGCCTAATGATGCCACTGCTGGCAACAGCGGGCACTGCGGTCTTTGTGGCCCTTCTTAGGGAAGAAGTGAGGCTTTGGGTGCAAGGCAAGGATCTTGTCTGGGTTTCAGACCTGGTCCTGGGTCAGTCCCATGGCTGTGTGATGATGGTGGGTTGCAGCAGGCATGCGACTCTCCCATTCTTCTTACATCCTTCTTGCTTTCTAGTTAAGTGGACAAGGGTCTGCACTGGGTTGTTCTTGGTTCTCTATTCCTCTCTGGAGTCAGATGATCTGGGTTCCTGTACTGGTGGCCCATCTCTGCGTGTGAGCAAGGGGGATTCTGGTGTCTTCTTAGGGTCTCTCCATTCCCCAGCTATGGATTCTCAGCCTTGCTGGGCTGGTATGTGGCTCAACTGATTGAGTGTTTGGGAAGTATGGCTGAGAGCTGTTATTTCCTGCAGTTGAACTCTCCTAGCAACTGCTGGGAGGCCTGACCACTGCAATTATAGAAAAGAGAGCTGGGAGAGGCCCCTTCACGGGGTCACACAGCTGTTGGGCTTAGGGGTAGCAAGTAGAAGTTGCCTCCCTGAAGCCCAGCTATCTTTGTTCCTTGATTCTGCCTGTGACTTGTCTTGCCTGGTTTGGTGGAACTTAAGATTTCGGGCAGCATTTGGCACTTGTACAAGGTTGCCCTCTTGCTACTTGTCCACGTTTCATCCATTTCCACTGTTCTCCTTTCTTCTTTCCTGTCTTGTTTCCTCCCTTTCTTCTTTTCCTGTCAAAATTGAGTTTTAAAAACTTGGAATTAAATATATTATTATTAATTTTTTTTGAGACAGGGTTTCTCTGTGTAGCCCTGTCTGTCCTGGAACTCACTCTGTAGTTCAGGCTGGCCTTGAACTCAGAGATCTGCCTCCCTCTGGCTCCCTAGTGCTGGGATTAAAGGTGTATGCCACCACCACCCAGCAAGCTAGTTTTTTGTATGTATTAATGTGTGTGTTGACAGCCACAGCCTATGCCTGTGTGTGAAGGTCAGAAGAAACTTTTGGGAGTCAGTTCTCTGCTTCTATGATGTGGGTCCTGGGGATGGAATTCAGGTCATCAGATTTGATGGCAAGTGGTTTTGCCCATTGTGTTGACTCATTGGCTCTAAAACTTGGAGTTTTAAAATAATTTTAGACTTACAGTCAAGTTGTAGGCCTATTTACAAAGTCACTAAATGCCCACTGCTCAAACTCCCACAGAAAGCATTCTGTAGAAATGTTCTGCTCTGCCATCGATTGATAGATCAATTCCCATTATGCATGAGGGCCTGTGGGCATGTATGTGCATGTGTGTGCGTGTGTGTGCACATGTACATGAGAACATAGAGACCAGAAGTCAACATCAGTGTCTTCCTCAATCACACACCACCTGGATCTGGGCTCACAGATTCATATAGACTAGTCTGTAGGGGTACTCCTGTCTCTTGCTCCTCCTCATTGCTGGGATCATAGGAACTTCCTTCCATGCCCAGCTTTTACTTGCATGCTGGGGCTCTGAACTCAGGTCCTCATGCTTGTGCATTAAGCGCTTTACTAAATGACACTATGTTCCCATTCCCTGCTTTTTGATTGAGTGTGGATTTTGAAGTCTCTCTATGTAATACATCATGATAGCCTGTAATCTTGGCACTTGGGAGGCAGAGGCAGGAATATTTCTGCAAGATGGAAGCCAGCATGCTCTATAGAGTTAACTCCTGCCTGGGCTACATAGTGGGGCTCTGACTCCAGCAGCAGCAACAGGAACCAAAATGTTGTGGTGTGTGTGTGTGTGTGTGTCAGGACACAGTAGCGTGTATCACAGATTAGCTTTGCTGCTGCATCCTCTTGTCTTCAGCTGTAAAGTGCTGGGATTAGAGGCTGGGGTCACCATACCCAGTTTCCAAACCATTTCTCTGACAGGATGGAATCCTCTTTCCCACGTATTTTCTGATCAACACGTAATGAGATGAAGTTAAGCTTGGGTGTTAGTTACTTCTCTAGTCACTGTGTCAGGACAGCATGGTGACAAGCCTCTCTGCTGAGCTGCAAGTGTGTGGCAGTGTATTTCTATCCCAGCAGCAGAGGAAAGAGAGAAAGGGTAATGGCAGCACTCAGGTGGCTTTCTCCTTTCCCTGTTTCAGTCTACCACCCCAGGCTGTGGGAAGGTCCCTACCAGGCTCAGCATGGGTCTTCCTTCCTCAGTTAAACCTCTTGGAAAATACCCTGCCCTCACTGTCATGACAAGACTCTAAAGATGATCAAATTGTCACTACAGATTAATGGCGGACTGGTCAGGCCAGGAGCTCCTCTCTCTTCTCTATCTGAGCTGTCGTGGAGTCTACGTGAGTTCTATTTTACAAGCTTTGATTCAGACACCTCCTGAGACTCCCTGTGTTTCTAGAATTGAGTCTATATTTCACTCCTGTACTAGAGGCATCCCCACCTCACCCCAGATAAGAGGATATTGCTGTGTAGCCCAGGCTGCTCTCCAACCTCAGCTCCCAAATGTTAGGATTCCAGGTGTGCACCTCCACACCCCTCTCAAGGTACTGCTGGCTTTCCCACTGATCTCACCCCCACATCAATGGCCTCACTTCCTAAACAAAATGTCTGTAGAGAATGAAATGATACAGTTGTACAGCTTGATAATTGACGTGAAGGGAAAGGCCTCAGACCTTACTAACATTTATTGAGCAATTACTATGTGCAAGGTGCTAAGAACTTTACACAGGGCTAGGGTAAAGTGCTTGCCACTCATGCATGAGGAACAGTGTTTGGATCCTCAGCACCCACAAAATAACCTGGTGGGTAAGCAGCCCATCTGTAACCTCAGTACTTGGGAAGCAGAGATGAGGATCATCAGGGTAAGCTGATTGGCTAAACTAGAAAATTGGTGAGTTCTGGGTTCAAGTGTGAAACCCTGTTTCAGTATATAAGGTGAAGCGTGATGGAGGAGGATACTTGATATCAACCCTGGGCTTTTGTACATGGAGATACACATGCATCCACACGTACAAACATGCATGCACACACATATACACATGCATAAAAATTAAATGCACAAAAGAAAAAAAACTTACACAGACTTATTTTCTCCCAAGGGTGCTGGGGAGGGAACCCAGGGCCGTGTGTATGTTAGACAAGTACTCTGCTGTTAAGCTAGGATCCCAGTCAGCGCAGACCTTATTTAATTTCAAGTCTGAGCAGAGGCAGGGCCTAAACCTAGATCTACTAGATTTGCTACTTAGGATATGTCTTCATATATAAAATGGCATTATCACTGTTGCCCCAAGGCATTTACAAATATTTTGGATAAATTATTGTTATTGATGCTTCATTATAATGTTAATTTTTAAAAAGAGAGTCTCATGTAGCCTAGGCTATACATGGAGTTCCTGGTCTTCCTAATCCACTAAATCCTGAGATCACAGCATGCTCTGCTGTTTCCTCTTGCTTGTATTTCTCTATATTACCCCCCCCCCCCTTTTTTTTTTTAAATAAGGGTAGTAGCTCATCTTTTGGGACCAGTGTCAACTCTGGGACCTCTTCCCTGCTGCAAAGTGAAGTCAAGTCTCTTGTGATATGCTTGGAGTTCTGTTCACGATGGAAACGGGCAGTGTGTGCGGGCTGGGAGTGTGTGGCTGGCAGAGTGCTTGTTGAGCATGTCCAAAGCCCTAGGTTTGATCCCCAGCATCACATAAAATGGGGATGGTAAGACACAACTGTAATCCCAGCACTCAGAGGCAGGAGGATCATCAATAAGTCATCCACTGCTACCTTCTTGGATTCCTAGCCATTCCTAGGCTTCAGCAATTGGGACTAGGCTCAGACTTTCTGGGAGCCTGGGCACACAATGTAAACACTTTGCTACACACTACCTTTGCCTAGCCCTCAGTCTGTTCTGTTAGTAAACCAAGTTTCAAGTCACTGATGTGTCTACTTTGCCTCCTTTGCCAGAGTAGAACCTTTAGGAGGTCAAACACTATGTCTAGTTTTAGCTCACCATCAAATGCTTAGGGTCTGTCTGCCTGTTTGGTTAGAGAGAATAAATGCTGGCAGCCAGGCTTGGTGGTACAGACCACACCAGCATTTGAAAAGTAGCAACACCAGGGTTAGGAGTTCAAGGTTATCCTCAGCCACATAAGAAGCTGGAGACTAGTCTGGGATATGTTTGACCCTGTCTCAAAAGAATTATGAGTCTTATAAATAAGTGGTATTGTGGCAGAGAAAGCATTCTGTGACCCGGATCCAGCTCTGTGATTCTGGGCAAGTCACCTGGCTTCTCTGAGCCTGCTTTCTCTGTTGTGAAGTGGTGCAGTTCATCCTTTCTTCCTACACATAAGCACTGAGATATAGTCTGGAGCTAGAACTGGAAATCGCCTCCATGAGAAAGCAGGAGATAAAGGCATTAAAAAGTGAGAAAACGTCTTTTGCAGTGCTAAGAATAAGCCAGATGATATTGCAGGTGCTCTTCAGTGGTGACTTAGGTTTTTTTTGTTTTTTTGTTTTTTGTTTTTTTTTTTTTTCGAGACAGGGTTTCTCTGTGTAGCTCTGGCTGTACTGGAACTCACTCTGTAGACCAGGCTGGCCTCGAACTCAGAAATTGGCCTGCCTCTGCCTCCCAAGTGCTGGGATTAAAGGCGTGCACCACCACTGCCCAGCCGACTTAGTTTTTGTTTTTTATTAAGATGCTGTACTGGGAAGTTTTATGTCACCTTGACACAAGCTAAAGTCATCTGAGAGGAGGAAACCTCAATTAAGAAAATGCCTCAGCCGGGCCAAAAAAAAAAAAAAAAAAAAAAAATGCCTCCAGTAGGTAAGCCTATAGGCAAGCCTACAGAATGTTTTCTTAGTCTTCAATGGGGGAGTCTCATCAGCCCACTGTGGGTGGGGCCACCTCTGGGCTGGTGGTCCAGGATTGTATAAGAAAGTAGGCTGAGCAAGCCATGAGGAGTGAGTCAGTAGCCAACATCCCTCCATGGCTTCTACATCCAGTCCTGGCTCTAGGTTCCTGCCCTGTTTTCCTTCAGTGATGAACAGAGGTATGGAAGAGTGATATTTTATTTATTTATATTTCAAATGTTATCCCCTTTTCCCCTCCCACCGCAGAAGCCCCTTATCCTGTTCCCCCTCCTGTTACTTCTATGAGGGTGTGCCCCCACCCATCGACCCACCACGTTGCTTTGGTCATGTTTCATCACAATAATTGTAACCCTAACTAAAACAGGTGCCTAATCTTTTTTTACTAAAAGACACTGTGTAGCTCTCTGGCTGGTCTTGATCTCAGAGATTAACTTGTCTCTACCTACTGAGTCCTGGGATTAAAGGTTCACACCACCACAGCAGGCTAATTTATTTGTGGGCATATCTCTGTGTGTGTGTAGGCATGTGAGTGGCACCGCACATATGTGTTAGTCAGAGGACTACCTGCAGGACTTGGGTCTCACCTGTCAGTGGGTCCTGGGGATTGAACTCATGTTGTCAGGTTTGGGGGCATGCACCTGCTAAAGCATTTTGAATACCCCTTTTTCTTTTTGGAGACCAGAACTCGCTGTGTAGTTATGCCTAGCCTGCTACTGTAGACCAGGCTGGCCTTGAATAGCCCGGCACTCCCAGTTTATTCTTTTTTTCTTTCTGAGACAGGGTATCGTGTACCTCAGGCTGAACTCCCAGAGAGGTCTGGGATGATGACAAAACCATTTGCTGGCAAGACAGGTGTGTTCCACTACAGCCGGCTTCTGTGGTGTTGAGGACAGAAACCAGGGATTCATGCTTGCTAGGCGAGCACTTTATCAACTAACCTTCCTCCTGAGCCCATTCAAAAATCCATCTCGGTCAAACCAATTTTCTTCTGGGCTACGGCAAACCAGAATGTGCAACTGGGCTCCGCCCTCCGAGAGGACTCACACGTCATTGGTTGCAACTGACCACGTGCCCAACAGGCTTGCTCCCCGCCTCCGGGCACGCCAGCTGTCGATCAAGGACTCGGCCCCGCCTCCGGCTCGCGGGCCAGTCTGTCTCTATAAAAGGCCGGGCTGGCGCTGACGAGCCCCTGCGTCGGCGCGTCACGGCGGGGTGCGTGTGAGGTCATTGCGCGCGGGCGGGCGGGGTCCGACGGTTTGAACGAGACGAAGACGGAACCGGAGCCGGGCGCGCGGACAGCGGACGCGAGTCCTGTGAGAGCCGGTGAGGCGGCTGGCGGGCCCGGGAGGCGGCAGCAGTCCGGAATTCACGGGAGGCGGCTCCTCGTGAGCGGTGCGGAGCCGCGCGGGCAGTGGGGGGGAAGGGCGGGGCCGTGACCCGGTGCGCGGCCTGGGCCGGGGGCGCGCGCTCCGTTGTCCCGGGGGCGGGGCGTGGGCCGGAAGTGGGGGCTGCCTAGTGGTGACCGGCGAAATCCTGGCTTTGCGGCTGGGCCCGGAGGGTGTGTGTACACGGGCGCGCGCGGGCGCGCGCGCGCGAGGGGCGCGGTGGAGACCCTCGGTGTAGGAGGCGTCGTTGCATAATGGGTGGGAGTTGGTCCGCGGAGTTGGACCTTAGAGTGCGACCTTAGGCAGGCGCTTCAGCCTCCCCGTGCCTCAGTTTCCTCATCTGTAAAGTGGAGACAGTAAGATTAATCATAGAAAGGTTTCAGCGCAGTCCCTGGCAGAAGTAAGGCGGGCCGCGGGTGTTTTTTTGAGTGCCTAGTAAATGCTAGGCCCGGTTCTCATCTGGGAGTAGACAGGCAAAGACATGCTTTCTAGGAGTCTGCATTGTGAGTAGAGAGCTAGGAAGCAAGAAAATGAATACATGGCCAAGATAATTTCTGTAATTACTGTAAAAGGGTGATACCAGTACTGCAGGGTACAGCCTGACCTCTGCACCTTGGCGATGAGGATGCTGCGGCCCATTGAGGGAAGTTAAGCTAGGCCTGATGTCTGCCCGTGATGGGATGTCTTGAATAGCATTAATCAAGATAGCTCTTTAATGGGCACTTGTGTATAAGGCATTGTGTTAAGAGCTTGATGTAGCATTGTGTCATTTAATAGTCACATTGTCTTGAAACGATGCTATCTTCATTTTCTTTCTATCCCCTCTGTTGTAGTTTGCTCATTTTATTTTCTCTGTGGTGTTGGGAGTTGACTGCAGTTCTCCCACTGTGTCGCTGAGCTGCTCATCACCCTTTTACAGGGGCGAGTCTGAGACTCTGGGTACTGAGATGACTTGCCAACTCCAGAGTCATATCCTGTGTGTTACCCCTTCTTCTCCATCTAGAAACTGTTTCATACAGACGTGACTTTTGTTGCGGTGTCAAAGTGCCAGCAAAGCTTGGGAGGAGGTGTGCTTTTCTGTTAGGGTTGATCACTCAGATTCTTACTTAATCCTTACCACACCTCTGTGAGGAAGGTAGGGTCTTACCCACTTTACAGGTGAGTCATTTCTGAGGAAAGGAGACATGTTTCATTCAGGGTCACATAGCTTTTTTTGGTGCCACCTCCCTCCTGCCTTTTCATAGGTCTCCGGATGGTACTTGGAGAGGAATAGAATGTACTTTATCCTACACTGAATTGGAGTGAGTTAGGGAGCCAAATGTGGACATGCCTGTAGTCCTTACATTTGGGAGGTAGAGGCAGGAGAATCAAAAATTGAAGGTCATCTAGCTAGGTCATGAGATACTGTGTGGGAAAAGCAGAGTAGAACGAGTTAGGGAGAATCCCAGGAGAGTCACTGAGGGGAGAGATACTTGACTAGACGGAAAGGGGATTTTTCCTTATGGTTGTATTTTGCTTAGCTCAGAGAGCCCTGAAAGCGTAGGGTATGTGTTGAACTGTAGGGTTCAACTTGCACTGACTGAGGCTAAGCAGTGGACTTTTTTGTTACTTTATTTTGTGCCCTAAGTTGGCCTAGAATGTACTGTGTGTCCCACACTTGTCCTGAATTTAGAGTGGTCTCTCTACCTAAATTTTTTGAGTGCTAGGTTTATGGGCATGGGCCTTCACTTCTGGCTCAAACATTCTTACCAGAAAGTGAGAGAGAGCTTGGCTGGAGAGGTAGGCTCTGTTTTGACTGCCTGGAAGAGCCAATTAATTGGTTGAGTGAGTGGATGTTTATTGCACATCCACAGGGTGCCTAATCCCATGTATTTAGTGGCCACAGAGCTTGTGGAGCACATGGGACCTGGTATTAACGTACTGCTAATGAAAGAGTTTGAAATTACATGATGGTGAAGGGCCATTAACCTTTTCTGAGCCGGGGTGTGGTCAGGAGACACATGTGGCTTTACCAGCTGCTTTATTTTATGATAGCATGACACACAATACCCAATGAGTAGGGATATACCCAAGCTAAATGGTAAGTGCTCAGTCTGGGATCACGTCATTCAGTTTGGATGGCTCTCATTGGTACTTAATAATAGCGTTCTGCACACAGTATGCCCTTACTTGTTCATCCAGAGATTTTTAAACAGAGAAATACCTCATGCGATTTGTGATTCAGAAAATTCTTTCTGGCTGCTGTGTAGGAACAGATTGAGATAGACTAATTTGAGAGCTTGCAGGGCATCTTGAGAGGTGTTGGCAGCAGATATCAGGCATAGTTTTTAGCATTGAAGATAGCATAAAAAAGAGGCAGTCTCTACCCTGACCCCGTTTGTTCCTATGGCTTATGTTTGATATGATGCCAGCTCAGTTTCATTCCTTATTTTATACAGCTCACGGTGAGACCCTTTTCAGATGGTTGTGTTAATTTAGAGCTGAGGTACACTGAGTTCAGTAACTTGCCCAAATCACAGCTAATGAAATGGACTGGTGTTCAAGCCCAGGTCCTCCAGTTGCATCCTGGCCTTAATCTGGTCTGGGAGGCTCAGAAATGGAGGGATAACGTCAGTTTTAGTATGATAATTATAGTTCCAGAGGATTGAATGAAGTGTTCTGGAAACGTGACTAATAGTTTACCTGTTGAGTGAGAAACTAAATTGTGCTGTTTTCTTGTGTGGTACTTCTGTCATCTGATTATTGGAGAGTGTATAGAGTGTTGATTGTTAGCTTTCTGAAAAGTTTATGTACCTTTTCTTCCTCCACAGTCTGAAACAAGTAACGTTTACCCAGCACTCACTCCATTTAAGGCACTGTGTGAGGTGTGGGGTTGTGAAGGGGAGGGGAAGGACAGGGATATCAGGGGCATAAACTGTCCTGTGTCTGTAGACCTAGGTACCCTTGCTCTTAACACAAGCATTGGGTGAGGAAACCCAGTCTTCTGGCTCTCCGACCGGAGTTATATGACCCAAGGCTTGCAGCAACTCCATGCAGGAGATGAGTGTGGGACAAGCCCCTTGCATACTAGTTACTAAGTGGAGGGAGTGAAGCTTCCCAAGAGAGCTAAGGGCTGGGGTCTCATGGTTGTTCTAACTTGCTGTGAATTTTATCCCTTACTCCATTGGCAAGTTTGATGTCTCAGGGAATAAGAACAATTCTAAATTTCTGGGTCACTATAAAATCTACTGTTTGGGCTGGTGAGATGGCTCAGCAGGTAAAGGTGCTTGCCAGCAAGCCTTGCCAACTGAATTTGATCCCTGGGAGCTACATGATAGAAGGAGAGAGAGTCAACTCCTGAAAGTTTTCCTTTGACCATTACACACATGCATATTTGTGCACATAAAAACACACAACAAAAAATACAGAGAATGAGGGAATGACAGACCTGGTGCTCAAGAGTACAGCACCCACATTTCCTAGCGTTTTAAATGAGATTTTTAGTTGACTATAATGATTGGTGCATGTAGTCCCAAATGCTTCCAAGCCTGAGGCAAGAGGATAACATAAGTCTAGAAGTTTGAGGCAATATGGCGAGATCTGTATTCCAAAATAAAAAGAGATTATTTCAGAAGTTTGACAGAAAGGTAAGGGGCAGCATTTTCTGAGAAATGGGAAAATAGGGCTGAGCAGGCTTGCCTGTAAATAGTCAGGGTCTCCTTTTCTTCATCCTTGAAATGAACAGAGTAAAGTAAGCCTTAAAGAGGATTGTCAGTTCAGTAACAAGGGTCTTCAAAAGGTCTCATACTTGGTTGGTGCTCAGATACCCTCTAGTTTCTAGGGTGTGCAGCAAAGAATACTAGGTGCCAAGGACTTTGAGAGGTTGTCACTTGACCTCACCTATGTACAGTATTAGGCTGTTGAAACCTGTGAAAGTAGATAGCCTTGCTAGGGATGGGCCCAGGGTTTGGTGCATAGGTGCATACCAGGCAAGCAAAGCACTCTTGGTGAGCTATGCTCCCAGCCCTGGGTTTGTGTGTTGTTGATGATGACTTGTGATAAAGTCTTTGTAGCTCATGCTGGCCTGGAACTTGAGTCCTTCTGCCTCAGCCTCCTGAGTATGCATATGTTACCACCACACCCACCTTTGTTACTTATTTTTTGTGGTATTGAGGATTGAGCCCAGGCATCAAACATGTAAAACACATGCTCTAACCCCTATTTGAACTATTGAACTATTTTTTTTTTTTTTGAGCAGAATGTTTGTGTACCAGCTTCTCTTTATAAAGTACATGTTTGATCCCTTAGTGCCTTTTGTGGCTTGTAATTGTGTGCCAGTCTTATTAACATGAGGTCTAAATATTAGACTGGCTGGTTTGGGGCCATTTATTTCAGGTCATTTTATGCATGGAACTCTGTCTTATGACTGGAATCCTAGTATTTGGTTTCACCCCTCAAGGAATAAGGCTGCACTTAAAATTGAATATTTGTACAGGTTCTTGGTAACCGTGGGAACTGCTTGCCCTCATTTTTATGCTTACTATAACAGGAGCCTTCTCTCTTTTATTACATGTTGTAGAAGATGGCAGTGAATGTGTACTCGACGTCAGTCACCAGTGATAACCTAAGTCGACATGACATGCTGGCGTGGATCAACGAATCTCTGCAGTTAAATCTGACAAAGATAGAACAGTTGTGTTCAGGTAAGCCCTCCTCCTCCCCTCCCCCCCCTTTTTTTTCTGGTCACTTATTTTTTTTTTTTTATTATCAAACCATAATTTTTACTTTTTAACACAGGGGTTATAAACACAAAAATGCAGGATGTGGGGAAGGGGATGACACAGGAGCATAGGTGTTCACGGGGAGTACAGATATCTTTCAGAACAGGGTGTCAGCTGGGTGAAGGTTCAGGGGACAGGTCACTATGACTCTGCTTATGATTCACTTGTCCTTATCTAAGTTGGTACTACCCTTTTCTTTTTTTAAGACACAGTTTCTCTATATAGCCACGGCTGTCATGGAGCTTACTCTATAGACCAGGCAGGCAGGCAGGCAGGCAGGCAGGCCTTCAACTCAGAGATCCACCTGCTTCTGCCTCTTAGGTGCTGGGATTAAAGGTGTAGGCTCAGGAGACCACTTTTTAAAAGTATATGTGGCTTTAGGGTTTGCGTAGGCCTCTATGGAACCACCACAAAGAGATTACAGATTTTTTTCTTTCAGCTTTACCCTGCTGAGTGCTAGGATGTGTGGCTCAGTTGATAGAGTACTTGCCTAGAGTACAGAGCTCTGGGTTTGATTCCCAAGGCTGCCTGAACCTAGATGTGGGATCCACCTGCAGGATGATCAGATGTTCAGAATTTTGCTTTGGCTGCTTAGTGAATTTGAGGCCAGTCTGGGGTACATGGTGCTCTGTCTCAAAAGTAAATAAATGAATATAGTTTTTAGAAGAGCACACTCCTGGCCTGCATGTCCACTGCCTTTTGCTGAGGCTACATCTCCTGGCCTAGCTTCTCACTCAGAGCTCATGTGGCCACGATTGAGGTTTATTTAAGGTCAGAACTGTAATAGTGCTCTTGTGTTAATTCTACTTTTTAATTTTTGTTGCCTGAAATTGAATGCTGAGCCTCACATATGCTAGACATTGCTTTATCACTGAACAGTATACCCAGCCAGCTCTTTTTATATTAATTCATCAGGTATGTTTTTTATTCTCAGGGCCAGTTTCCTCAAAGCTACCATTTCCTAGAGAGGCAATGAGTGAGAACAAGAGCAAGATGTTTCTGTGTAAGGATTGGACAGTGTGCAGGAAAGTGCTGGGAGGGAGGGCTTCTAGGAGTCCTGTTACTCAGAGCCTCACTAGTTACCTTGTGTATGTATGTGTCATACGTTCCAGCTTTGCATGGGGTACTCTTCAGTGTTGGTAACTTAGAAGTGGTTATTTTGAAGAGCTATATGCTATATGCTCTTTCTTTCCATGTTTTTTTTTTTTTAAAGATTTATTTATTTATATTATGTATATAAGTACACTGTCATTGTCTTCAGACACACCACAAGAGGGCACTGGATCCCATTACAGATGGCTGTGAGCCACCATGTGGTTGCTAGGAATTGAACTCAGGACCTCTGGAAGAACATTCAGTGCTCTTAACCACTGAGCCATCTCTCCAGGACTCTTTCCATGTTTTTAATGTAGTTATTTGCTCTGGTACTCATTTTTGGTCATTGATTTTTTTTTTTCCATTTTTTTCTTTTTATTATTATGGCATGGTTAAGTACCTTTTAATATTAACCTTTTTCCTGCTATTTATTTATGTAAAGCAGGATCTCATTCTGTAGCCCACAGGCCTGGAACTCACTCCATGCAGCCTAGGCTGTCCTCACACCCTTGGTGGTCCTCCTGCTTGATTCTCTTGAGTACAGGGATTACAAGCCCATGCCACCACTCCTGGCTTCAGAAGTCATCTGTTTTCTCAGTGATTTCTAGAAGTGGGATGCTGGAGCAAATGAAATGGACTTTATGCTCTCAGTAATTACTATTTATCACAAATGTGCTTATCTTTTTTTTTTTTTTTATGTTTTATTTTTTGTGCTTGGGTTTTTTGCTCATATGTATGTATGTCTGTGTACCATGTGCACACAGTGCCCATGGAGGCCAGAAGAGAAGATGAGATCTCCTCCCTGGGACTAGAGTTACAGAGGTTGTGACCATCATATGGGTACTGGGAATCGAACTTGAGGTTTTTGGGAGA
The DNA here is from genome assembly GCF_011762505.2 of Arvicanthis niloticus. NCBI lineage: Eukaryota > Metazoa > Chordata > Mammalia > Rodentia > Muridae > Arvicanthis > Arvicanthis niloticus. Next base: position 123,255,158 of record NC_047659.1, read on the forward strand.
GCAGCCAGGGCATGTAACTGCTGAGCCATCTCTCCAGTCCTCTGTCTGTGTTTCTGTCTGTCTTTCTTTCTTAAATACAAGTTTTTGTTATAGTTAACTTATTTTGTAGTCTTGGTAACAGTGGAACATGGCTTTTGTGTAGAAGTCAGAAGACAGCAACTTCCCTCCTAACATGTGGGTCCCAAGGGTTGTCAGGCTTGAGGGCAAGGACCTTTACCTGCTAAGCCATCTTTGAGGCCAGTTTAATCTTTTACTGATCACTGACCTGTATTTCTTTTTTTTTCTGAGTCAGGTCTTAGGTAGCTCAGGCTAGCTTCAAACTTGATTATATATGAATGTAATCTTGAATCTTTCTGTCTTCACCCCAGTGCTGGGACTATAGATGTGAATGATCACACCCAGCTTTTTTAATGACTTAGAGAGGTCTGCTAACTTTGGATACACTAAAGAGCATGTCAGTGTGTGTGTGTGTGTGTGTGTGTGTGTGTGTAAGAGAGAGAAAGAGAGGGGGAGGGGTATTCATTGAAGGGTGTGGGTCAGAGGGTGTGGGTCTGTGTACTTGTATGTGGAGGCCTTCAGTATCTTGTCTGTTGCTCTTCCCCTAGAATTGCCTTGAGACAGGGTCTGACACTGAACTGGAGGTGGAAACTTGTTTTGACTAGGCTTTCAGTCTGGGATAGGCTGACTGATGAGGTCTTAAGATCTGTTCTACCCCCTAATACTGGGGTGACAGGCATGCACATCGTGCCTGTTTCTTAACATGGGTGTTGGGGATTCAAACTTGGATATAGTCCGTTGTGCTTGTAGAGCAAGTGCTGTTACCTGTTGAGCCATCATTTCCCCTGCCTTGCATGTCATGGCTGTTGAAACTGGATCTGCCATGGTTAGTAGATGAGGTCAAGAATATGAAAACACGTGTACATGCATACATACATGCATACACACACACACAAACACACACACACACACACACCATAGCTCAGTGTGGTGGCACATGTTTTTAATTTTAGCATTTAGGAGACAGAGACAGGCAGATCTCTGAGTTTGAGGCCACCCTGGTCTATATCGCCTACATAGCAAGCAACCAGGTCATCTAAGGCTACATGGTGAACCCCTCTCTTAAAAAAACAAGGGGCTGGAGAGATAGCTCAACAGTTAGGAGCACTATCTGCTCTTCCAGAGGTCCTGAGTTCAGTTCCTAGCAACCACATGGTGGCTCACAACCATCTGTAATGGGATCTGATGCTCTCTTCGGGCACAGAGGTGTACATGCAGACAGAACTCATATATAAAATAAACAAATAAATCTTATTTAAAAACAAAAAACAAAACAAACAAAAACCCTTCATGGGTAGGGGGAAGGAGAAGGAAGAGAGGGAGGATTGGATATTTTTCTCCAACTACTGAAATTCTTGTCTTGTGGGTGTGGATGTAGTTGTAGGTAAAGAAAGCATGGTTAACATGCCCAAGTCTCTGGCTTCGGTCCCCACTGGGGGAAAGTGTTGATAATGACACAGTATCTGAATCCTGCTTCTTTTAGTGAATAACTTTTTTTTTTTTTTACTAGTTAGTGGTTAAAGACAGGAGTTAACAAATCCTATACCAGTGCACTGCCTCTGAGCCCCAACCCTTTGTAAGTTAAATTTTGAGACAATGTTTTCCTAAATTTCTCAGTCTGCCTCTAACTCACCCTGGAGCCTATAGTGTATGACTCTTCTATCTCAGCTTCCTAAGAAGCCAGGGTTTCAGACATCCTGTACCACCAGGCTCAGCTCTGTAAATGATGCTTCTCAAACATTTCCATTTAGTTCCTTGTGTATTTCCAAGAGGAAGTACAGATACCTCTATTTTCAGATGGAAAGATGGCTTAGAGAATTTGAGTAATGAATTGGCATATAGAACTAAGAACAATGGGATTGAGCCTTTTTCCAAATGAAGAACCCATATTCTTCGATCCCCACATCCTGTTTCTATGGACTTTTTCTTAACTGGTTGGTGCCTGCCCTTTGGGTTGATCGAAAGAGGCTGAGGCTGCCATTCCCTAGCTGCTTCCTGAGGCCTGAGGCCTTTGGACTTCCTCTTTTTTTTTTTTTTTTTTTGAGGGTGGAGGGACTCCTAGTCTTTGTCTTGGAGGCAACAATACATGAAGAATACAGTGACCAGTTGTTCCCAAGAGTGTCTTTTATTAATCTTATTTTGTTATAGAATAGTCTTAGATTTGTGCTGCTGTCCTCTGTCTTCTGTTAATTTTCTCAGCTTTTCATTTCTGTGTCACCATTTTTTGAAGTCCTTTAAAGCACTTGTTTGCCCTGTGATCTATGAGTAATGTGGGAGTGAGGTCATCTTCGTTTTCACTGGAGGCTGCTTTCTCACCAGCAGTTTTTCCCTAAAATTTATTTCTGTCTATAAATACAGTCCACAATATTTTTCACTTAATTAGAAGATGTTTCTCTTTCTGTGTAGATAATCTGGCCCCAGGCTTTTTTCATGTAGGCAGTGAGCTGTCATGGACACGTCATGGCATGAAGAGGCAGACTATTCAATAACAAAATGTGTTGTTTTTCAAGACAGGGTTCTTATCAAACTCTTAATAAGCATCAGATCAAAGACTAGAAATCTTCACCAAGCATAGTCTTTAGAAGGCAGGGATGGGTTTTTCTCTAGAAGTACAGAGCTGGGGCCCTGCCCTAGTAATGTGCTGCTGGCTGTGAAATGCTCCCCATAAGCCCACTGACTAAGGAGCCTTGACTTGGCTCTGGAAGTGAGGAAGTGTGACGAAAATGTTGGTAACACTGGCAGGTTGACTCGAGACATCCTGAGTTCTGTCAGGTATCAACTCTGAAGCACTAGGTGTTGCAGGTATGTTGCAGGTACCATCAAAGTGTCTTCATACAGAATGATTTTGACAGTAGGCTTGCTTTTGTCCAGAAGGAGCCAGGAGTTGCTTTTTGCCACCCTGTGTCCATTGGGAAATACTATTAATTTCTCCTTTTGGTGGATTGGCTGTGTAGTTTGTTTCTAGTTTCTTGCCCCTCAGAATGTTAACGTGAGTAACACACAAGAAAAAACAAATTATATAATTCTATTTATTGTTTTAAAATCAAAATAGCATTTTTTCTTGTTTAAAAATATTTTCAGCTTGCATTTTAAGGTCTGCATTAATATCCACCCTCCCCCAGCCCTCTCTGCAGATTTTATTTATATCTAAGATGATAAGTTTTATGTGCTGTTTGAAGCCTCTATCTCTTTTAGTAGTCATGTGTGTTTTGTTATGTTAATATTAAAGCGCTGGAGCTATTTATTTTGTGTGTGATGTATGGGTGTGAGGACTCCAGTGTGCCGTGGTGTACATGGGGAGGGCAGAGGCAGGTCTTGAGTTGGTTCTCTTCTACCTTGTTGAGGCAGAGTCTTTCTTTCTGCCACTCTATATATTCTAGTGTTGCTGGGCCCTTGGCTTCTAGGTGATGCCCTGTGACCCCTTCCTGTCTGCTCTAGAAATGATAGGATTACATTGTGTCTGGCCTTTCCTGGGTTCTGGCTGGCCTTGAACTCATGATCCACTTTTTTTAGCTTCTGGGATTACAGATGTATATCATAGTATAAGGAAATACTGGCTATGATTTTCATTATATTTTTCAAAAGTGCTCTGAACTGAAGCAGGTTGAACATCAGTGCACTTGCAATCAGTTCCCTGGCATTGTATTTTGTGGTCTTTGTTCACAAGCAGAGCCTTAGAGTAGAGCTGTGACAGCCTGTGGATACTCTGATACTGCTTGCCTCAGCCTCCTCCCATCAGTCCACATTGTCAAGCCACAGACTAAGTGGACTTTGCTTGCTGAAGTTTGTTGGGCCACTGAGGCAAGGTCCTCCTCAGTTGTCTTGAAGCTATGCTTGAGTTGTCAACTTTTGCTCTAGTCACAGCTGCATTTGTCATTCAGGTAGAGACTGGAAAGGATTCCCCCCTTTTAACTTTTTTCCTCCTATCTGAGATATTTATGAAAAGGACAGAAAGATTGGGCATGGTGGCACATATCTGTAATCGTAGCATTTGAGAGTTGCAAAATGGAGGATTTATTGAGCGTTTGAGACCAGCTTGGGCTATGTACCAAGGCCCTAATCAACCAACCAACCAATCAACTAACCAGCCAAAAAACCCTTAGGAAGCTTTCTACTGGTGCACTCTATCACTACCTCTTTTAGTGGGACTGTCTTAGGGTTTTATTGCTGTGAACAGACACCATGACCAAGGCAACTCTTATAAGGACAACATTTAATTGGGGCTGGCTTACAGGTTCAGAGGTTCAGTCCATTATAATCAAGGTGGGAGCATAGCAGCATCTAGGCAGGCATAGTGCAGGAGGAGCTGAGAATTCTGCATCTTCATCTGAAGGCTGCTAGCAGAATACTGGCCTCTAGGTAGCTAGGATGAGGGTCTTAAGGCTATGCGCATAGTGACACACCTACTCCAACAGGGCCATATCTAAAGATAGTGCCACTTCCTGGGCCAAGCATATACAAACCATCACAGACACCTTATTAATTAATTAATTTTTAAAAAAATTTATATATATATACATATATATATACATACACACACACACACACACACACACTGATTGGATCAATGAGAGTGTAGCCTCGTGAAATACTCCTTTTCTAGAAAATTGTGCTTTTTTCAACTGTATGGTACCTTGTAGGCTGCTAATGTGATAAACAGCCACACATGGGAATCAGGAGCTCAGTGTAATGCCATGGTTGGTCTTTAGCCTCTGTGGTATTTACTGGGCCACATATTTTGGGCCTTGTTTTTATTTTATTTTTTCTCTGTGTTGGGGCTTGAACTCAGATCCTCATAGCTCCATCACTGAGCTACATCCCCAGCTCCCATGTCTAGTTTTTAAAAGTTGTAATATTTCTGAGGATTCTTTGAGTTCTAAAATAAAAACTAATGATCCATTGAGCAGACTTACTGAGAGTCAGGTAATTCCTGATGCCAAGTGGTTTGTTAGTATATTTGTTTACTATTTTGCTCTAAGAAAAATTAATATGCTAGGTGTGGTGGTGCATGTCTTTAATCCCAGAATTTAAGAGTCAGGAATGGGCATATCTCTGAGTTTAAGGCCAGCCTGGTATACATTATTAGGCTTTGTCTCAAAACAAAACAAAACAACAACTGTGTGTATATGATGGATGTCTGTGGTCAGGCATGGGCCAGAGTGGAAAGGAGCAAGTGTATATCTTTGTGAAGACCTAGAAAATGTGTTGCCTCTCTTTTTCTTTTTATTGTTCCGAGCATTTTTCTTTCTAGTATTTATGACAGTTTCTAGCAAGTGTTAGACTTTCATAGTAACTTTCATTTTCTGCCTATTTCCAAATTGAAAGTATGTTGCAGAATTTGTCAGATAAAATCAGCTTTGACTTAGTACTCTGGAGATTGAGGCAGTGGGATTGCTATCAGTTCATGGCCAGCCTAGGCTCTGTAGTACATTTCTAGGTCAGCTAGATGTACAGAGCAAGATCCTATTTCTAAAACCAAACATAAGACCCCATTTTGTTAATATATTTTTAAAAAATATTCATTATTTATGTGTATGAGTATTTCACTTGCATGTATGTCTGTACAGCACATGTATGCCAGGTACCATTGGCACCAGCAAAGGGCATTGGATCCCCTGGAAACTGGTATTATAGACAATTGCAAACTGCTCTGTGAGTGCTGGGAATCAAACCTAGGTCCTCTGCAGGACCTCTTGCTCTTAACTGCCAAGCCAGCTTTCCTAGCTCTTTGTTAATAGATTTCTAAAATTTTATTTTGCATTCATATATATTTATTTCTATTATTTTAAATTGTGCGTATGTGTATGAGTGCGTGCAAGTGCGCACAGAGGTGTAGATTCCCCTGGAGCTGAAGTTGCAGGTGGTTAAGAGCCACCTGACATGGATGTTAGGAACTAAATTGGGGTCCACTGCAAGAGCCATACATACTCTTAACTGCTGAGCTGTCTCTGTGGCCCATCTTTTTGGCTGTTTATGGCCTTCTGTAGAATACTTGCTTAGTATACACAAGCCCTGGGTTTTATCCTGAGCGCCACACATATAAAGGGATGTGTTGTTTCTAGCTTAAAAATCTCAGTACTCTGGGAGTGGAGGCAGAAGAATCAAAAATTCCAGGTTATTCTCAGCTCCATTGACATGAAACTTGTCTTTAATACAATTGTATTTGGGTGCCCATGCTTTTTCACTAGTAGCATTTAGAGTGGGTCATAGTGGTACATGCCTTTAATCTCAGTACTCAGGAGACAGAGGCAGGCCAGCCTGATCTACATAGCAAATTCTAGGCCAGCCAGGGCTGTATAGTGAGATTCTGTCTGGGGGAAAAGTGGTACTCAGTGACCCACAGTTTATTGAATTTTTGTTTTGTGTTACTGTTGATTCAGGGGCTGCATACTGTCAGTTTATGGACATGCTCTTCCCTGGCTCCATTGCCTTGAAGAAAGTGAAATTCCAAGCTAAGCTAGAACATGAATATATCCAGAACTTCAAAATACTACAAGCAGGCTTCAAGAGGATGGGTGTTGACAAAGTAAGTAAACTTTATTCCTTTGTTTAGGTTACTTTCTTATATTTAAACACTTTTACTTAATTTTTAATTATCCTTTACTAAGAGGTGTGTGTGTGTGTGTGTGTGTGTATGTGTGTGTATGTATGTATGTATGTATGTATACACGCATGTATGTACATCTGTCCATGCACATGCAAGTGCATTTGTAGATCTACAGACAACTAGAAAATCAGGTCATTATGTTTAGCACCATGTATCTTTACCTGTTGAGCCATCTCTCTTTCCTCTTCCCTTTTTTTAATAGTCTTTTTGAGACAAGTCTTTTTGTATAGTTCTGGCTGTACTGGAATTCACTATGTAGACCAGGCAGGTCTCAAACACACAGAGAATCTCCTGCCTCTGCTCTCAAGTACTGTGATTAAATGCATGTTCCACCCCACCTGGCCTTGCTGGCCCTTTTAAAATTTATTTTTGAGAGTCTGTTTTGCTCACGTTGGCCTTGAACTCTCACTGTGTAGCCCAGGCTGGCTTTGAATTCATGGTGATCTTGCTGTCTCATCTTCCTGAGTGATGGGATCATAGGTATGAGGAACTCTCCCTGGCTATTTTAAAGTAGTTTTGGACATTTTCTCTTGCCAATTGATGTTACTTGTTTCTAGTTAACATGATGAGAGGTTTTCCTCTACCCTTCCTCCCTGCTTTCCTCACTGTCTTCTTTATTGTCTGAATTTAGTAATGGTTTGGGGCAGTCAACCTGTAAATCTGAACCAGTGATTAACAGTTTATTTTGAAGAGTTTCATTTATTCTATGTGTATGAATGTTTTGGTTGCATTTATGCATTGTATCCTGTGCGTGCCTGATTCCTGTGGAGGTTGGGTCTCCTGGAGTTAGAAGTTGCAGTGAGTCGTGTACTAGGAACCAAACCAAACTCTGCAAGAGCAACAAGTGCCCTCAATCATTTAGCCATTTCTCCAACCCTAAAACTTTTTTTTCATCACATTTTATTGGGGGGGGGAGGGCGGAGAGAGACAGAGAGACAGAGAGACAGAGACAGAGACAGAGAGACCGCACGCGCGAGAGCGCTTGCGCACATGAGACACGTGAGTGCACTTTACCCATCCCACTGGTCATATATCAGACTAGTGTTTTAAGTATTATTTAATCTCTACTAGTATGATGTCTAACTGTTTTAATTTCTAGATTTATTTCTATAAAAATATACTGTACTTGATTCTGCACCTTGACTACTTGGTACCCTCATCTCCTCTCCCTCCCTTTCTAATAATTTATTTATTTATATTTTCTGTGCATTGGTATTTTGTCTGCATGTGTAATCGTGTGAAGGTGTAAGATTTCCTGGAATTGGGAGTTGCAGACAGTTGTGAGCTGCTATGTGGTTGCTAGGAATTGGAGCTAAGTCCTCTGGAAGAGCATCTTCTTAACTGCTGAGCCTCTCCCCTCCTTTTTTAGATAGTCTTACTGTGTAGCCTAGGTTAACCTCAAGTTTGACATGTTCCTGCCTTAGCTCCGGGACTGTTCACAGACCTGTGGCACTGCACTCAGCCAGGGGATTTCTCTTCATGGTACAGTGAAGTTGCTGTCTTTCATCGTGTCTTGATATGTGTGTATGACTTTGGTGATATACACTTCCTTGGTATATATGACTTCCTCTGTGGTGCTGGTATTCAGTACAAGGCCTTGTGCGTGCCAGGTAGGCACTGAACCAGATCCTGGTCCTTCTTCCTTTTCTGTTCAACATTTTTTCTTAGGCGTTTGGAGGACTGGTTAGGGATTGGTTCTGTATTGAATGCTAACTGATCTTAGCAAACTGATCTAAAACATTTTCTCCCTTTGGCAGAGCTTTGTGTTGTTTTGATGAGTGGACAGGGTTGATGTTTGCCAAAGCTCTCTGTTTTGTTCTGAATGGTCTTGATTTTTCTCTGCAGATAATTCCTGTGGATAAATTAGTAAAAGGAAAATTTCAGGACAATTTTGAATTCGTTCAATGGTTCAAGAAGTTTTTTGATGCAAATTATGATGGAAAAGAGTATGATCCTGTAGCTGCCAGACAAGGTCAAGAAACTGCAGTGGCTCCTTCTCTTGTCGCTCCAGCTTTGAGTAAACCGAAGAAACCTCTCGGCTCCGGTAGTGCAGGTAAACAGAACCTCTTCCAGTAACTCCACTCATGCAACACTGAACCAGAGGTTTTATTCTTAAAAAGAAAAAAAGTTGGTGGTGCTTGGGCATAGGTGCACCATACAGAATTATGCTGTAGCTATGAGTAAGGAGCTTTGCCGTGTGCTTTTGATAGCAATGTGGACTCTGGCATGTGGCAGCTATAGATACCTGTGCTCTGAAGCTCTGTGGGAGCCTCTTCACTTTGTTCCCAGGTCTTCCACCTCTGTAAAGTAGGAAGTTAACACTTGTCTCTGGCCTGGATGAGTGACTATGCTGTTTTACCGAAGGGCTTTTGTTGGTTGCAATAGAATTTCCCTACTTTAGCTTATGTACAAGAGCTTTAGCTACATGGGAAATTGGGGCACTTTATAAACACCTAGGAGGTAAGTAAGTTACAGTTAGGTCTGAAGTTTAGGACTCAAGAGCTTTCTCAGTCTTTGAGGGATTCTTCTAGGCTGTCTGCATCATTTTGCCATCAGTCTGTAGGCCAGCTTTCTGTGCCTGATTCTGTGTTCCTTCACAGAGGTTCAGCATGAGAGCTACTTGTAGTTTGCTTTGCTGCTAGCAGGGCCTAGGAGGGAGGGGGAAGTGGTTTGTAGAGAGAGTCCTGAGAATGTTTGGGCTTGTTTGGTTTCCAGGTGTGTTTTTGTAGTATATTCATAGAACATGTGCCTATGTTGTGAGCCACCACTCCCTGCTAATGATGGAGGTCTCTTTTTGAGACAGGTCTCTGGCCTAGGCTGGCCTTGAATTCAGTGTGTAGCCAAGGATGACCTTGAACTTTGTTCCTCCTGAATAGCTTTATTGAAAGTTCACACACCATATATCTTTTACCCTTTTCACTTAAAAACAAATTAATTTTTTTTTATGTGTGTGGGTTTTTTTTGTTTGTATGTATGTCTGGATCACATCATGTGCCTGGTACCCTTAGAGACCAGAAAGAGGGTGTTCTATTCCCTGGAACTGGAATTAGAGATGATTGTGAGCTATCATGTGGGTGTTGGGAATTGAGCCAGATCCTCTGAAGAGCAGCAAATGCTCTTCTGAACCATGTGTGTGTGCATGCAGGTGCATTTGGAGATCAAAGATAACTTTGGGTATTCCTCAGGTACCATTCATCTGTTTTTTTGAAATATCTCATTGGTCTGGAATTGGCTTAATAGGCTAGGCTGGCTTGCCAAGGGAGTCCCAGGGATCTGCTTGTCTTAGCTTGGGATTACAAACATGTACTGTTACATGGATTCTGGGGATATAACTCAAGTCTTGAGACTTTCAAGGCAAGCATATTACTGAATGAAAACCAGGAAAACCAGTAAAGCCTAAAAAAGCCCTCACTTTTTTTTTTTTTTTTTTTTTTTTTAAATTTTCTTTCTTTATTTAGACAAGTCTTACTATGTAGCTCTGGATATTCTGGAACTCACCATGTTGACCAGGCTGCCTTCTGCCTCCCAAGTGCTGGGATTAAAGATGTGTATGCGCCCCTCCCCGTTTTTTTAAATCAAAGAATTTTATAACCGTTATTACCATAAACAGTTTTAGGATATTTTGATCACACAGAAAGAAACCCGTTTGTGTTCAGTATTGATCACTTCTCACTTCCTCCAACTTTTATCCTGTCCCTAGCTCGAGGCACTCACTGATCTGTGTTCTGTCTATGACTTCTGGTTTTGGACATTTTCTATATATACAAACATAGAATATGTATTATCTTTGTCTTTGTGTCTGGTTTCTGTTCTCCTTCACTGCTCATAGCCCACTCTGAAGCCAAAGGCTCACACATGTCAAGAGATCATGTCTGATCATAATGGTTTAAAGTTCATCCGTGTTACAGCTTTTTTCTTTTGAGACTGTTTCACTATGTAGCTCTGGCTTATCTGGAACTCACTATATAGACAGAGCTGGCCTTAAATTTATGAGACTGGTCTTTGTGTCCCAAAGCTGGGATTAAAGGCATTCACCACTACACCAGCTGATACTTTTTCTTGTGTGTCTGCCCCTTTCCCCAAGTACCTGGGTCTCACACATGTCAGGAAAGCTGTGTACTTCTGAAGCATACCAGGCTCCACGAATACCACTTGCCCCCTGATTTTTGAGACACGCTCTTAGAAATGCCCAAATTGGTTCTTGAACTTGGATATTCTTGCCTTATCCTCCCAAGCAGCTTAGCTTAGTACTTGATTGTTTTTTTATTGAAGGATAATGTCCATCATCTGTCAGTTGATGGTCATTTGAGTTGTTGCTAGTGTTGGGCTGTCATGAGTAATGCTGCTGTGAAGTTGAGGTGTAGTTTCTGTGGGGAATACATTTTCATTTCTCTTTGGTGAATACCCAAGAGTTTATTTTGAAGCCATATTCCTAGGCTACATAAAAGTGTTCACAAAACTGCCTGTTTCTTCCAAAGCAGCTATCTATTGCCATACCATCACCAGTGTAGGAGGTTTCTGATTGCCCTCAGAAATGGATGCTTTTTATTCCTTATCTGTTGAGATGCAACTATGTAGGTAATTTTAGATATAGCATATTTCAGATGCTACCAACAATTGAGTTGAGTCTTGCAGTAAACATTCAGTGTTCAGGATAAGCAAGTACCAGAGAGCTCCATTCAAAGGAAATGCCTATGATGTGGACAAAAGGTCTGTAGTTGTAAATTTTGGGTGCTAGGAAGTTGAGTGATTTCTAAGCCTGGCATTATATCTATGTTTTATAGAATAATGAATTGTTAGGTGAGTAACCAGAGTGAGGAGTGTTACATTTATCTTGAAGAGGAGCCCTTTCTCAGTTATGAAAACTTGCAGATCCTTTTCTGTCACTGTTTTGTCTGCCTTTGTCTGTAAACACAGAACGACCTGTACATCTCTTCTGACTCTGTAGACGTCAAAAGATGAGCTCTGAGTTACAGTGGACTCTGTTCCTACCTAGCCTTTGTGAGCTCCTTCCTTACGTAGTCCAGTGAGTCTGAGGTGATGAGTTAGAGGGAGCTAGTTTTCCAGATGGGGCGCAGAGTACTGCAGTGCCAGCTGGGATTGTGATCTCTTGATACAAGGTTTGTCTTTGATCCATGAAGCTGCTTTGCCTGTGAGTTGAGGTCCATCATTGTTGTAATATACCAGAATGATTGTACCTTTTGTTCACTGCATCAGAGTGAAGATCTTACAAGAAGACTATCCCCAGCATGAAGGAGCCTGCCAAAATGGTTACTTAAGGCTACTGCCAGGAAAAGAACTACTTTGGGCAAATGTATTGGGGATATTGTGCTGTTTATATCTGGGCTCTCTAGTATGGATTCCCTTTGTTGACCTGTCTGTGCAAAGTAGTTAGTTGATCACTGACTTCTTGCTTTTTGTGTATTTGTCAGTTTTTGACATTTCTCCTGATGTGGTTAGTCTTCTCTCAGCCCCACAGAGACCCATTGCAACACAGAGGACTACTGCAGCTCCTAAGGCTGGCCCCGGGATGGTGCGAAAGAATCCTGGTGTGGGCAATGGAGATGACGAAGCAGCTGAGCTGATGCAGCAGGTATGCCCTCCTGTGTTCACATTGTCACTCTTGGTTCTTCTCATCCCTTATAAAGGCAGGGCCTCTCTGCTGCTCAGACATGATCTCTTGACATGTGTGAGCCTTTGTCTTCAGAGTGGGCTGTGAGCAGTGAAGTAGAACAGGGGTCAGGCTTTCCTAGTACCACAGAAACCTATGTCTGTCTGGAACTCAACTTGTTAAAAAAAGATGTATTTATTTTTATGGGCATGTGTCTGTGTGTCTGATATGTGTACAGAGGCCACTGGATCTCCTGGTGCTGGAGTCATAGGCAGTTATCCTCAGTATGGATCAATGTGGATTATAATGAGTTCTTGATCCTCGTCAGAATGCCCTTGGGGTCTCTGGGATTCAGAGAGTGAAAGATAACAGAGAGTTGCTTTATGGAGCTGGAGAATGGAAGTGGTAGGAAAGGCCTGCTGCTCTTCTGGTTCAGTTCTTCACAGTTCAGTGACTGGAGATAGATTAGAAAAACAAAAGTGGACCGTTGATTTTCTTTGTATTAACCTTACCTTTGTTCATTCCTTTCACAAGATTATTTTGACTCAGTCACCTGCTGGGCACTGTTGCTTTGAGTCCTTCCCTAAAACCTTAGTGCAAGCAGTCGCAGAGGAGATAATACAAGAGCAGAAAGAGTGGTCAGCCGAGGCCACATGGCTGGAATTGACCCTGCATTCTAGAGAGCCTCCTTCATGATAAGCATAAGGAGGACTGAGAGCAGCTCTGCCATTACCTCACTTACATTTACCAGTCAGCCTTTCGACTAAACACCTCGTGTGAGGAGGCCTGATAATTTGTGGGTGGATTTTTATTGTTTTTTATTTATTTTTTTTTATTTATTTATTTATTTTTTTTTTGAGACAGAGTCTTACTTTGCAGACTAGGCTGACCTTGAGCTTATAGCCATGTTACAACCTCTGTTTCCCAAAGGCTGAGAGTGCAGATGTGTACCATCTTACCTGGTGGGAGCTAATTCTTTGCTCACAGTAATTGAGATGTATGGAATAGGGTTTGGTGCAGACTCCATTGAGATAAATGCCACTGCACAAAAGACATTCTTGAAGTCTGGAGAGAGTGGAGTGGATGCTGCAGGGTCCTTTAAAAGTTCATGTTTGTTAGAACTTTTTAGCTTGTGAGAAATAAGAAATGAATAAGAAAAAGGAGACTTCCCTAAAACTTTTAAGAGCAGTGGTTCCCAACCTGTGGGTCATAACCCCTCTGACAAACCTGTCTCCAAATATATTTACATTATGATTCATAACAACAAAATTACAGTTATGAAGTAGCAATGAAGATAACTTTATGGTTGGGGGGGTCACCACAATCTGAAGAACTGTATCAAAGGGTGCAGCGTTAGGAAGGTTGAGAAGCACTGCTCTAGAGGAAGCAGTTATAGAGAAAAATACAGGAGCATAAAGAGTAGTCAGAAATATAGAAACTACCTAATATTTTTATAGTTGCTCATGCCACACACTAAATACATTATAGCTTTTTGGCCACTTTGTGAGCTTTTGCAGATGAACACAGTGCAGGTAGGATTTGCATCTGGCTTCATAGCCTAGGCTTCATGCTGGATGGGAAATTGAGAAGGAGGCTCTCACGTGTATGAGGTACACTGAGGTTCTTTTCTGGGGTGCACTATGTTGGAGATTGGTATAATCATCATTGCTCTGATGTAAACATTGGAGAGAATTTCAAAGCATAGAAGACTTTGCTTGGGCCTGTACATGTTTCTTGAAGAAGTTAGAGACAGTTTGTTTGGTGCTAGTCTGTGATCCAATCCTTGATAAAGGTCGTAGAAAGTGAGAGCCCTGCATACTGCAGAGGTATGTGTAACTAGACTCTGGGAGATGTCATTTCTTGCAAGCATCCAGGGTGAGTTGGTTTGGGTGGCCAGTGCCATAGGTTTCAGTAGTTGAGATTGGACAGCTTGTGGTTTTGAAGAGAAAGCTCAGAGCTCTGGGTAGTTGTGGGCCTCTGTCAAGTGTGAGAGGTCGGGAGGCTGACTTTCTACTAATCAGTCAGTTTTTTTCTTGATCCTAGAAAGTGAGGATCATATACTCATACCCAGCTTCTCTGTACTTGCTGCAGAAACACTTTGGTCTGATATATGTCTTTTTTTTTCCTCCCTTCTGTTTTTGCTAGAGTTTCATGTAGTTCTGGCTAGCTTGGACCTCAGCCTCCTAAGTGGTTGGTTTATAGATGTTTGCCAATAGACCTGGCTCTTGACCTGAATACATTTTTTAAAAAGTTAATATGAAGGATTTCAAGCTCTCTTCAGGTTCTGTTACATGTTCTGTCTGGCTGCCCTGAAAGCATTTGAATTTGTAGTTATTGATACATGGGAGAAATGGAGCCAGATAGGTTTGTTAGGCTGAGAACAGCACTGTATTCTACATAAAGTACAGGTGGTTGTGAGCCACCATGTTGGTGCTGGGAACTAAGCCCATATCCTTGGCAACAGTACTAAGTGCTCTTATACAAAGAGCCATCTCTTCAGCCACAAGATTTATTTATTTTATCTATTTTGTCTGTCTTTCTGTCTGTCTGTCTGTCTGTCTGTCTCTCTCTCTCTCTCTCTCTCTCTCTCTCTCTCTCTCTCTCTCTCTCTCTGTTTTTTTTTCTTTTCTGAGACAGGGTAGCCTATCTGTGTAGCCCTAGCTGTCCTGGAACTCACTCTGTAAACCAAGCTGGCCTCAAACTCATAGAGAACAGCTGCCTCTGCCTCCAGAGTGCTGGAATTGAAGGCGTGTATTACTACGCTTAGCTCTAAGGTGTAGTCTTGCAGTCTGCCCTTTCTTGGGAACTCAGAGTCAAGACTGCCATGAACCAGTATATATTATTTATCTGAGGCTGAAGAAAATTGACATTAAACTGAACTGGAATTTTGCTTATGTTTATTTTGATCAAAGACCATATCATTTTGGGGTTTGATATTTTGTTGGTTCACCAGTGCTCACTGTTTTCAATATCTTGTACAGGTCAAAGTATTGAAGCTTACTGTTGAAGACTTGGAGAAGGAGAGAGACTTCTACTTCGGAAAGCTAAGGAACATTGAACTGATTTGCCAGGAGAATGAGGGGGAAAATGACCCTGTACTTCAGAGGATTGTAGATATTCTTTATGCCACAGATGTACGTGTTTACCTGAAGAGAGTTTCTTTCTATTCTGCCACCTAAGAAAGAAATGTAGGGTTTACCAGAAAATTTCATTTTTGATTCCCTCCAAGGTAGCCACAGAACATCTTCCCTAGCTAGCCTAGAGTCCCTCTATCTTTGCTCGAGGAAGCAATAAGCTCAGGAAGTGACTGGTTTGCCCAGTTTCTATAGTTTACAGACCACCTGACCTTTGCAGCTTGGCTGGAGGTGTTGTTGCTATTATTAGGACTGCTGGCATGTTCTTGGTCCTTGATGTTTGTGCCCATAGATGCCAAGGTAGGCCTTGCATCTCCCAGGAGCTTGCCTGGCTCCTTTTGTAATTTTCTTTGGATTCATGTTTATTATGCAGCCTTTAATCATGACATTAGTTGATCAGAAAAGACTGATTTTCTTCCCCTATGTTTAACGTGTCCACTGTTTAACAGTATTTGTAGTTATGCATACCTCACAAGGCCTGTGTCATACTATACACATGTTCAATAACGAGAAGATGATGATATAGGAGTCTTTGGTCTTACACTGAAAGGACATCTCAACTAATTTAAGTTATACAGATTGAGTTGAAAAGACAAGTCTAGATGGGTTTTTAATGGAAGAGCGGTGTGGCTGTTCTGTGCTATACAGTGAACAGGGGGAGGGCCCCCAAGTCTGCCCTGCTCTTGGCTTCTCAGCCAACATTGATACTAGACCAGTTCTGTCATACTGTTACAGGTACTTTGGTTCAATACTTGTGTTCAGTATAACAAAGATATCTGAAGGCAGAGTTGATACGGGCAGACTACTAAGCCTTCTGTTTTTAGATAGCCCAGGCCAACCTTGAATTTAGCAGTTCCTCTGCGTCAGCCCCTCAAGTGTTAATTACAAGTATGAGCTGTGGCACTCAGGTTAGGATACTGAAATTGATTGGCAACTAAAGGTTTTTATTTTGGTCCCTCCTACCCCCGATTTTTTTGTTTTTGATCAAGGCTTTCCTAACAGGTTGGGATTGAACTCACTCTGTAGCAGATGACTTTGGACTCCTGTTTGCACATGCTGCGCTTGGGGATTGATTACATGTCCATGCTACTCTGCTTGCTTAAATGTCATTTACTTTTTGTTTTTGTTTATGCAACTGGGGATTGAATCCAGTTTTGTCTTGTGTATCATTAAGTGTTTTGCTACTGGAGCTCTGTTAGGAGTTTTTTGAGATAGGGTCTCATTCTACTCTGAGGTACCCCAGAACTCAGGTCTATAGCTCCAGCCTTATGACCGTCTACTTACTACTTACTATTGAGAGCTGATGTTACAGGTGTAAACCACCATTCCTGGACTTGAGGGAATACACATTTTAAACATACATTTAGATACAAATATTCACTACTTCTTAATGCTGTGAGAATAATATGTATAGTTTTTGGCATTAAGGAATGGTGCTGTTGCTGGGTGTGGTGGACATCCCTTTAAACCCAGCACGTAGAGGCAGAGAGGCAGGACAGTGGATTTAAAGCCAGCCTGGTTTATATTTAACTGAGCTCTAGGCCAGGCAAGGGCTATATAGGAAGACCTTATATCAAAAATCAAAACAAAGGCCGGGCAGCGCAGTGCTGGCGCAGGCCTCTAATCCCAGCACTTGAGAGGCAGAGGCAGGTGGATTTCTGAGTTTGAGGCCAGCCTGGTCTATAGAGTGAGTTCCAGGACAGCCAGGGCTACACAGAGAAGCCCTGTCTCAAAAAACAAACAAAAACAACAACAACAACAAAATCAAAACAAAAAAGAAATGGATACTATTGTCTAAGAAATACAACAGTGGTCACCTGGTCATGCTTAAGTGCCAGGTGTGTGGGAGACAGGGAGGACTGCCTGATGTGAGGCTTCAGTTATGAGGTCAGTGAGGCGAGGGAGGAGCCAGCACTGGGCTGAGTAATAGCTTTCCTCTCTTTTCATTTTCTCGTGTCACAGGAAGGCTTTGTGATACCTGATGAAGGGGGCCCACAGGAGGAACAAGAAGAGTATTAAGCAGCCTGGACCAGCAGAGCAACATCCGAAGTCTTCACTCCAAATCATGTGCTTAACTGTTAAATACTCCCTTTTATTAATCTTAGAGGATTCACTGGTTTCTTTTCATAAGCAAAAAGTACCTCTTCTTCAAAGTGCACTTTGCAGAAGTCTCACCTTTTCTGATGAGTTTGAGTTAGGAGCTTTTGCCTTGTAGCAGAGCAGTATTAACATCTAGTTGGTTCGCCAGGGGAACAAGAGGCCAGCCATGGGGCTCTTGATGTGGATGCTGATCACACTGACTGACTAATGGAGAAGGGGGTTTATGATACAAGAGGTGACAACCTCAGAAGTGTAAAGACTGAATTGAATTCTAATCTAATGTGAAATTCTGGCAGAGAACGTTTTAATAAATAAATGCCTTAAGAGTATTTAAAATATGCTTCCATATTTCAACATAGAAAGTATACCATGACAGGAGATTTTATGTGTCTGACATTGTGTCTGGGAAGGAAGGGCCAGACTTTAGACCCTTTGGAACCTGCTGTCGTAGGCCTTTTAAGGCTGCTTGAATCTTACAGATGTAATGTAGACTTTGGCCCAGAAGTAAAGTTTGAAAAGTTCTGTAAAGCCATTTTGTGTCATTGACCAGTTGCATCCCTGCTATAAAAGCAAGCAGCATGGTTGCTTGGGTGATTAGAGGGTGTCTCAGCCCTGCAGCGAAAGCTCAGAGCTCAGCTGTCCATCGAGCGAGCTGTCCTCTGATTTTTTTCAAACTGTCTCCCAAGTTCCTGTGTATTGTGTTTCTGGGACCTGCCCACATCTCTGGGATTTGAATGGGCATTGAGTCCCAGCATACTGTCTTTTAAGTTTACATTTAATACGTTCTCTTCTCTGCTCCCTTTGACCTCTGGGAACTCCTCTGGCTTTTTAAGTTTGCTGCTGAGTGTTGTAAATACAGCAGGCAGGTGATCGTGCTGCAAGTTCTTTCTGGACCTCTGGCAAAGGAGTGATCAGTGAAGGCCAGTGTCACCTTGAGCTCTGTGAGGCTAGGGTGCTCGCTGTCTGCTGATCACAGCTCCCCATTGTCACCTGAGTACTTTGCCAGTGCACTAATCTTTTTGGAGATAAAATTCTCTAGTGTGTTACTAAATGTTAAAATTTTTTTTTAAAGAATATACAATACCATGACTGAAATATTAATATTTAAAATACTTCATTCCTTAATTCTCCCTCATTTGCTTTACCCACAGCCTATTCAGTTCCTTTTTTTTTGGCAGAACTCTGCAAAATGTGTTACCCACTACTGAGATTGTTCAGCCCTGATGTGTTTGTATTGATTTGTTTCTGGTGGTAGCTTGTCTTACGCTGTGTGTAGAAAACAGGTATTTTATGACAGATTGTTATGTAGTGCATGCTCTGTGGAATTCAGAGGGAAATCCAGATTCAGTGATTAACAATGCCAAAAAAAAAAAAAAAAAAAAAAAAAAAGAAAGAAAGAAAGAAAGAAAAAAAAGCAAGTAACTAGCCATTGTTCAAATGACAGCGGTGCTGTTTCTCCTCTGTGGCCTTTCAGACTTCTGTTGCCCCCAAATTCCATTTTATTGGGAAACCATTTTCCACCTGGTCTTTCTTGACAGGGTTTTTTTTCTACTTTAAACAGTTTTTAAATAAAAGTCTGTATTTCAAGAGTGTCCTGTCTTCTGAAATGTGTCCTGCCTCCGATACAAGCTTTTAATTCTAGAGCTAAGGCAGCTGTGCACCATCCTCAGCTGAGCTCAGCAGAAGAGAAATCATTCCTGCTTTCTGAAGTAGGACTAATCTTTTAAATCCCTCACTTTGTTCAAGCTAACCAATCTGGCTCTCCCCTTCCTTTTTCCTCTCTCCTCCCCTCCCTCCCCTCCTTTTCCTTTCTCCCTCCTTTTGTTTTTTTGAGGCAGGGCTTTTACTGTCATCCTGAGTAGCTTCAGATTTGTTGTAGCCCTTCCTCATCCTCTTGACCAGGGGGATTATGTGTGTGTGTGCCGTCATGCCTGGCTTAGGGATTATGTGTGTGTGTGCCGTCATGCCTGGCTTAGGGATTATGTGTGTGTGTGCCGTCATGCCTGGCTTAGGGATTATGTGTGTGTGTGCCGTCATGCCTGGCTTAGGGATTATGTGTGTGTGTGCCGTCATGCCTGGCTTAAACTTGCTTATTTTGAATTCTTTCTTTAAAAAAAAAAAAAAGTTACGTTTTTTAGTCTTCCATTGTTTTAAATTCCTGTTACCCTGAGAAGGTTTTCCTCACAGAAGCAGAAAAACCCGACCTAGCTGCTTAAAGCTGTTAGGCATGCAGCTGGACAATATTTGGCAGATGATTTAATTGGAGGTAATTGTTTCCTTGTCCTGAAAATGAATTTACAAAGTCAGTTAGTATACTCTTACACTGGAAAGTAAAGTTGTTGCCTCTTTCCTGTTCTGTAAAGTTCTACGCCTTTAAAAATGAGTTGAAAATGTGATCTGCTCCTGTTTTTTGTGTCTTGAAATGCTATTCAAGGTTAATTCATCTAATCTTGAGAGTACCTACAGTAATGGCTGTTCTGGAAGAAGAGTTTAGTGATTTCGTGAGGTTTATACTCAGTGCTACCCCTGGAGGTTGATGGCATGATTCCATTCCAGATTAGTCCCAGTTTGGAGAAGAATCTGGCAATATCCGTATTCTTCATCTTTTAAGAAGACACCCTGAGGGCATGTATGTTGGGTGTTGTCAGCTGAGAGTTACTAGGTAAGAGATGAAGTGGAGTCTGTATCCATTGGCTTAGCTGTATAAAGCCTTAGTGTGACTAATTCAGGTTAGGGTGACAGTGTAGCTTTGAACATGCTGTTGGCCAGGTCTGTGGTATGTTGAGGAACAGGCTACTGCAGATAGATAGGGATTCAGGATTGATTCTTCCCAGTTTCTTGGGAGCGTGTTTGGTGTAGAACATTTAGAAGTTCATCCCTAGAAGTTCTTGAGTTGGGAGATTATGAATCTGCATTTTAATACGCCCCTCAGGCAGTTTAGACCTGGGCCCTGCCTAGATGGAGCTTTAAGTCTTAGTGTTTCAGTGAGACATCAGATGTGAGGGTTCTAATCCAACTCTTTATTTTTTCCTTTGCAAATCAAGGGCTCTGGTGTTGGCTGAAGGGCCTCCCACTTGGCATGTTTTTTTGGATCAGAGGAGACTTTTTGCATTATTTCATAGCCAGAAGTTGTTTATAGATTAGAGGAAAAAAAAAAAAAAAAACAGAAAAGGGTTTTTATGGCCTGAAAATTCAGAGCATGACTTTGGGTATTTTGCAAGAAATACTGAGTTCTTTTATTGGCTGTTTGTCAGCTTGGTGGTTGGTGACATCAAGCTCCTCTGTCTTCAGGCAGTTTTCATCCTGTTGTTCCCAGGTGAAGGACTAAAGACATGCTGTGTTTCTTGTAAATGAGGACTTGATGACTCCCAGTTCACTGGTTTTAAAAAGACCATCCATGATTCAAGAATTGTCCTCTAGGATGTACAGTGAGGACAGAAGCAGCTTTCTTTTGTTGTAACCATGGGTCTCCTCAGGGAAGTGTTCCTTTAAAGGTTACAGCAGTGTTAGTGTGAGGAGCTTTTTGGGTGATTTTCCCATAATTCATGGTTTGCTTAGTTCACAAATCAGGCTGTGGGCTTTAAACTTGACAAGCCTGGCCAGATTAGCTTGCTAGTATGTGTGTGACCCAAATCTTACTGTTGTCAGCAGGGAGAGTGAAAGGAACTGCTTTCAGCCAAGCTAAATGATAGCTTGTGACCATTGTCCATGAATCACTGGCTATTTTTCATTTCTGTTACTTTTTGTGGGTGATGTTTATAAAATTTCAGAACTAAACAACATGATATTCATGTATCTTCATTATGTTTACTGACTCTTTTCATAGTGTTTGTGTTCTAACTAGCTGGGTAGGATTTTTTTCAAAGATCAAGAGGATTCTGTGCTTTTACTGAACTGACCATAGCAAGAACCCTTGACCTAGATGGCTTTAGTGCTGCCTACTTGTAACTTGTGAAGGTCAATCTTTTCTTTCTTCTTTGATTTAATGTTCTTGTAGTTTAGGGGCTTTCTGGTAACATTGTTGCCAGGTAGCTTCATTAATTTGATTGTCTAGGTGAGTGGGTCTAACTTTAGAGACCCATTTCTAGTTTCCTTAATCCAGAACCTTAAATCTTGTTTTAAGGCAGGGTCTCATCTATTCCAGACTGTCCTTGCACCTACTATGTATTCTAGGGTGACTTTGAACGTTGGATCCTCCACCTTCTGAATGCTGGGATTATAGGCATGTATTACCATGCCCACCATCAAACCTAGGGCTTCATGTCTGCTAAGCAAATACTTTATCAGCCAAGCCATGTATTTAGCCCCCGAGTGTTGTTTAATTTTGAAAATTTTCAACTGCTTTTGAGGATGATAAGCTATGTGGCTTATTTTATTTATTTATTTATTTTTATACAGATGGGTATAGATGCCAGGTTTGTGTCACCTCACACCTCAGTAATTTTATTTCATTTGTGAGAGGGTTTCACTATGTGGCCCTGGCTGACCTTGAACTTGGGATGTAGATTAGGTTGACCTCGAGCTCACAGCTGTCCACTTGCCCTGCCTTCCAAGTGCTGGGATTACAGGTGTGCACCACCATGCTTGGCTTGCCTATTAAAGATTTTGGCAAGTTACATAGCTGAAAGATCAAGTTATGGCATTTTAGAGTCCACAGTGAGGGGAGAACATTGATGATGCTGAATGTGCATGAAGAGGTGTCTCTGAGGGTCTGCGTCTGCTATGGTTCCTGCCCACCTGAGGGCCCTTTTGGTGATCAGCATGCCCTTGGATTAGATCATGTTTTCAAGGGTGTTCTCTAGGTTGTATTGTCTGAATTCTTCTCAGGTAGGCTTTGAACTTTTCCTGAATCATTGTGCTGAGATTTATCTAGATTTTCCTTCTATATGCTTTCCCATATTTTTAAAAAACTTGTTATTGATTATATTTTGACTCTGTTGAGCTTTTACTAAAATGAATACACTGTAACCAAGTCTGTTTCTCCTCCCACCCGTTTTTTCTTCCAGAGAAGGGGAAAATTATTTCCTGTCGTATTTTAGCTATATTAAATACTGACAGTTTAGTCAGTGAAAATAGGATATAATTTAAAAAACCCTACCACTAAGTTAGTGTGTGTCATTGGACAATTAGAAACTGTCATAAAAACAACATTCTATAGGGACAAAACCCCCCTCCCCCCAAAAAAAGAAAAAAGAAACATCAATTTTGTGGGTTTTTTTTTTTTGTTTGTTTGTTTTTACTATAAAAATCTCTAGTTTCAGGCTGATGAGATGGCTCAGCAGGTAAAGGTGTGTGTTGTACAAATCTGACAACCCAACCTCAATCCCTGAAACCCATGGTGGAGGGAAGAGCCAGCTCCTGATAGTTACCCTTTAAACCTCCACACGAGCCAACCTGAACTCCCCTATACATACACAGGCCACACAGTTTTTATTTAATGCGTATTGTGTTTTGCCTGTATATATGTCTGTGCATCATGTACATGTACCCAAGGAGGCAGAATACAATAGGGCATGAATTGGATTTGCTGTAATTGGAATTAAGAGCCTTCTATGAGTCACCATGTAGGTGCATCAAACCTGGATCCTCTGGAATAACCATCAGTGCTCTTAACCACGGATTCAACTCTCTACCCTCCACCACACCCCTTGCAAGTTAAAAAGAAAAAAAAATTCCAGCTTCTGCATACCTAGCCAAACTATTTGATGGTTTTCATCCATGGGGCCTTGCCTATCCAGCAGTATGTTGGATGTGTGTGTTGATTGGCTGTGTCAATGTTCTCTGTTTAGGCCCAAGAGAGAAGCTTTGTCTGGTAGTGGTGGTGGTGTCTTGACACTTTGGTCATGTTCAGTTCCTTACACTCTGGTGCAAAGATCTGGAATCCATGGTCCTAGCAGAAGTCTTGCTTAAAAGACCTTTTACCAGCTGGCTCCAGCATTTCTGCCATGGTGAAGGGTGATGAAAATATCAAGTCCAGGTCATCCCCTATCTCGGATGCAATGCTCAAATAACAGGCTGATACAGAAATTGGGGTGTTTGTGTCAGAGAGCCTTTGTGACATTTGCTTTCTGAACTGGGAGAACCAGTTGGCCTTTTTGGTTTGGAGAGGCTGCTTTACCGTAGGGCTCCCTGGTGCCCCTGAGAGGGAGGAGGCTCTCTGGCCAGTGCTTGTCCTGTGGGTTGCTTTGTATTCACATTTGTCCTGGGGCTCTGCTGTCATGCTCTGTGAGCTCAATTTCATTAATAAAAGGTCTCAAATTGGGTGAAAAAATGGCTGTGTTTGGTTTATGGGTTAGATTCTGACGTCCCCTTTTTGGTGTGTGTGTGTAATTTCCTCAGTTTCCTGGTACTAAATTTGACTGGTTGACTCTGGTCAAATAGAAGCCCTCTGCCCCCAACTAAGGGATCTCAGCCAAGAGGTTACAAATGAAGTGAGAGTTGAAAACTGGTAGCAGTCTGGGTCAAGCTTAGCTGTAGAGATCAAATCGGGTCAGGGTGAATGCCCTCGAACAGGACACCTTGGCCTTCAGTCATTGGCCTAACTCTGGGACTGAGTGGGAACTGGAAGTCTCTCTTCATTTCTGGGACGTTGTCCTTAGCCTTGAGCCATCTGCCTGACAACTGAATGCTGACCAGTTACAATGTAACAAGTCAATTGTTCCCTTCCTGTGCTACCGTGCCCCCACTTCCCACTTCTGATCTGTACCTCCTCAATCTTTCCCCTCTCTTGTCTATTCTGAACAGAACTTTTGGGTCTGTTAAAGCAGCGGGCATGTCTTAAGATCTTACTTGTTCTCTGATTCTAAATATAAATTGAATGGCCTGTTTCCTCCTTCCCTCTGGACTTCAAGTTCCTCTCCCCCACCTTCATTTCTCCTTTGTTCCTCTTTCCTCTTTGGTTCTGGGTTGAAATGCAAAGGTTCCTGCATGGTAGGCATGTGTTCTCCACTGAGCTGTGCCTCCAAGCCCATTTCCATTTCTTCTGAGTGGTCTCTCTTGCCATTGAACAATATCGTAGTCCCATTTGGTGCTTTGCCTCAGTTTATGACCACAGGCTCATGCTCTGTCTTCTGGTTAAATACATCTCTCTTTTTTCCCAACAAAGTATAACAAGAAAACAAGAACCATCATATAGAAGTTGAACAAGATGAACTAAGGATAAAGTAAAAGAGCCACAAGGGCGGGCATAAAAACAAGGGACCCACTTGTTCACACATTCAGGAGTCCTGTGAAAGCACTACACTGAAAGCTGCAGTGCCTCTGCAGGGCACTCGGTGCAGACCTGCGCAGGCCTGTGCTTGCCGTTTCAGTTTCCCTGAGTTCATAGGAGCTCTGCCCAGTTGTTTTAGAGGACTGTGCTCTGGTGTCCTCCATTCCTATCTCTCCCACTCGGTCTTCTTTTGTGGGACTCCCTGAGCTCTGAGGGGAGGGATTTGATAGAGACATCTTGTTTACTATGTTCCCAGGTCTCTCCCTGTATACAGTGTGCAGCTCTAGGACTCTGTATTTGTTCCCATCTGCTGCAGGATGCTCTTTGATGATGGCTTAATAAGGTACCAGTCTATGACTAGCAGAGTATCGTTAGGACTCATTTCATCCTGCCCCTCAAATGCCCTTCCCCATTCCCTCTCTCAAAGCCGTCTCCCTTCCCGTCTCCCACCTAATCCTCCCAGACTCATTCTCCCTCCTCCTGCCCTGAACGCATTTTACCCATAAGCATATTTTCCTCTCCAGGGAGGTCCATTTGTTGTCCCCCTTGACTCCCAGTCCCCTTCTTGTTACCTGTCTTCTCTGGGTCTATGGATTGTAGTTTGGTTATAATTTATTTCATAGCTAATATCCATATAAAAGTGAATATATTCCATATTTATCTGAGTCTGAGTGACATTACTCAGGATGATCTTTTTTCTAGTTTCATTAATTTGCCTGTAAATTTGATGATATCATTTTTGTTAAACAACCAAGTAATGTCCCACTGTGCAAATGTACTATATTTTCTTTATTTTCTTTATCTTTCCATCAAGGGACACCTAGGTCATTTCTAATTTCTGACTATTATGAATAGGGCAGCAGTGAACATGGTTGAGAAAGGTCTCTGTGGTAGGATGAAGCATCGTTTGGGTATATGCCCAAGAGTGGTATAGCTGGATCTTGAGGTAGATAAGTTCCCATTTTTGTGAGGAACTGCCATACTGACTTCCACATGGCTTTAAAAGTTTGCACTCCCATCAGCAATTGAGGAGCTGAGAGTTCTATCTCTTGTTCTGAAGGCAGCTAAAAGACTGGCTTCTAGGCAGCTAGGGCGAGGGTCTTGAGGCCCATGCCCACAGTGACATACCTACTCCAATGAGGCCACACCTTCCAATGGTACCATTCCCCTGAGCCAAGCATATTCAAACCACCATAGTCTCTCATTAAACCTGAGGTGTCTGTTTCAGCTAGCCTTGCTAGCCAGTGAGCCCCAGGATCCGCTTGTCTTCACTGAGCCCTGCCTGGCTCTGAGGTTACCTTTATGTGTTCAGTGTCATCAGTCTTTTACATGGATGTTGGGTATCTGAGCTCAAGTAAGTCCTCAGTCTTGAACAGCATGACTTGACCCAGTGAGCCATTTCCTTCCTTTTTGCTTTTTGTAGGTTTTCTGCATAGCTCAGGCTGTCCTGGAACTAACTGTGTTGCTCATGCTTGCCTTAAAATCACACATCTGGGCTGAAGAGATGGCTCAGTGATTAAGAGCAGTAGCTGCTCTTCCAGAGGTCTTGAGTTCAGTTCCCAGCAACCACATGGTGGCTCACAACCATCTCTAATGGGATTCGAAGCCTTCTTCTGATATATGTGAAGGCAGAGATAGTGTACTCATATACATATAAAAAAAAAAAAACCTTTAAAATCACAATCCTTCTGCTTCAGCTGGAGTACAGGTATGTGCCACTCACATCCAGCATGCCATTGATGTGAGTACAACCAGTTGTGTCCTGCAGTCTGGGTTTGTGGGTTTTTTTCCCTCTCATGATTTGATTTATACATGGCTCTATCATCCCATCAAGGCATGCCATCTACCTCTGTCATTACTGATGCTATTTTTTTTTATTTTTGAAACATGGTGTCATGTAGCTCAGGCAGGCCTCCAGAGGAGGGTGACCTTGAGTTTATTATCTTCCTGCCACCCTACCTCTTAAATTTTGGAATTACAGACATTCACACATTTAGTGACTGTTGTATTGCTGTGAAAAAACACTGACCAAGGCAGCTTACAAGAAAGAACATTGAATTGAGGCTTTCTTACAGTTTTAGAGGGCTGTTCCCTATCCCTCATGGCAGGCAGCATGATGGCTCTGGAGCAGTAATCTTATCCATAAGTTGCAGAAGGCAAAGAGGTACAGCCCACCAACTGGGAACCAGACATTCATGTATATGAGCCTGTGGGGGCCACTCTTCTTCAAACCACCACAACCACCAGGCCGGGTTTTATGTAGTCATTTGGACTGAGCCTATTGGTTTTGTGTGTGCTAGGTAACTCTGAGTGAGTGTCCTTCTGATTCCCTAGAGGTCAGCTAAGGGTTTAGCCCAACAACAGAGCTCACCCTGATAAGCATACATATACATTCTGACTTCATACAAGTCACAGGTAGGCTTTTTTGTTTCTTGGTGGTCGTCTTCAATCCTTGTTAACCTTCGACTCCTAGAAATCCAGATTGACTTCTTAACTTGGGAGTATGCCCCTGTCCCCAAAAGGAGCCCAAACTTCATCTCCATTCTGACAAGGCCTGCTTGTCTGGGGAGAACACCCCTACTCTTATAATTCGTATAATATGTTAAATTTAGGCAAAAAGGACCTGCCCTGGGCCCAGAGCTTTAGGGGAATCTTTGCTATCTTGTCTTTTCTCTGGCTGTGTCCTACTTAACTAGCAGAAGATTCCAGAAGCTAAGGAGACATGGCCAACCAGAGCCAACCCTCTATTTCATTCTGTGAACATTAAGACTCAATACCAACCACCCTGCCCATGCCAAAGGGGCATCTTTAAATCTTAAAGATTGTGATGAACCTTTTTTTTCCCCAATTAAAAATTAGGTTGTGGGTGTGGTGGTACACATACGTAGTTCCATCACTTTGGAGGTGGAAGGGAAGAGTAGCAAGTCATATATGGCCATCTTTGGCTATATAGGGAGTTCAAATCACCTGAACTACGTGAGAACTCATCTTAAAAACCAAAAACCAGGCTGGAGAGTCGGCTCAGTAGTTAAGAGCACTGACTGCTCTTTCAGCGGTCCTGAGTTCAGTTCTCAGCAACCACATGGTGGCTAACAACCATCTATATAATGGGATCAGATGCCCTCTTCTTGTGTGTCTGAAGACAGTGACAGTGTACTCATATATAAAATAAATAAAATGTAAAAAAAACAAAAGAAAAAGCCTGGATCATTAGATCTCTGGTGTCACTCCTGTTACTGGCAGCTCCTAGCATTTGCTTCTAGCCAGTCGTAGGCAGAACCAGGACGGTCCTCATCCTTGATCACCAGCTCCAGTGGTCACCAGTGTGCATTCTATAGCTCCACAGAGAATGAAAACGAGCGTTTGGAAGTAGAAAACCAAGCCCAGCTGGCTTTGGGCCTCCAAACAGGAAAAGGTTGGACCTGAGAAGCAGGCTTTGGGTCAGTCTGGCAACCGTGCTGCTTAGGAGTGAGATGGAGCCCAGCGAAGCACCAACACTAACGAGATCTCTGGCCAACCAAAAGGGGATCAAAAACAAGGGTCCTGCCAAGAAATCCACCCCAGCTCCAGAGAGAAGAGGAAACTTCCAAAACGAGAGGCGAGAGGCGTTAGAAGAAACCAACTCTCTGTAGTCCTAGGCTAAGGAGCAGGAGAAACCCCTCTTCCCTCGCCCCTCCATCCCCTGCGCTACTCCTCCTCCCATGGCCCCGCCCCTCTCACCTACTCTTGCCTACCAGTTGCAGGGCTCTGCTGCCGTCGCGTGGGGAGCAGTTTTCCTCCAGCCTTTCCCACCCACGTGCACATTTATCTTCCCAGACAAGGTTAACGCCTCGTCTCCCACAGCTGTATCTCCTGAACCCCTCCCTTGGAGACTTTGTTCTCTGTGGCCCTCTTTGGTTCTCTGCTTTTCTTGATTTTCATAGAGGAGCTTGAGAGTGCGCCCCCCCGTCCCTAAAAGGGCTCCAAACCGTATCTTCATTCTTCCAAGGTCTGAACTGGCATCAGCAGCAGGCTGGACAGGGCAGATAATGCTTAGACCCCAGGATGTCCCCGGCCAAACTATCACCAGCTAGGGTTCCCACCTTACCTAGTGCCTTAAACTAGGATGGGCAAGTCCTTTGGGGCACAGGAAGGATGGATTGGGGCCTACCCATCTTCCCTTCACGCAGGATTTGGAAGCTAGTGCGGTGACAGATGTAGGCAGATATTATCCGTCATCTAGTTGAGGTCCTGTGACAGCTGCCTAAGGCATGCTGGGGCACTCTCCCACCCCCACTTCCGTATTGCTGAGCTGTTTCCCATCATCCACTGGGATACTCATAGCTAGGAGCTAGCCCTACCCCATCACCTTCTCTTCCCCACCTTCCTTTTTTCCCTTCTCTCACGAACTACTTTCTGGACAATTGTGTTGTTTTTCCTTCAGTGTTCACACTTAGTCACCAACCACTTCTGCTGCTGCAGCAAACATTCATCTTCGACCATCCGGTTCTGTCCGCATTGCCTTCCTCAAGGTACTCTGTGGGGAAAGGGGACCCCAGTGCAATGGGTTGCATTACCGACCATCTTGGTTTAAGGGAAGGTAGGACCCTCCCCCCTTTACACTGCCACAGAGTGAAACGGAGGGCAAATGTTGATGACCAAGGGTGTAGGGGCCACCTTCTCCCTTTGTTCTGAGGAGGTGGTTGTTTTTCCCACTCTGAAAAAAATAGATTTTTTTCCCTCTTTCCTCCTCCCCCATCACTCTGTGTGTCAGAGGAACACATGTTTAACAGGTACCTCCACTTCTGCTTCTGCCACAGATAACTGCCATTAACCTTAAGGCACACTTCCCCAGGTCTTTTTATTTTTTATTTTATGTGAATGAGTGTTTTATCTGCATGTGTGTCTATGCACCGTGTGTGCAGTACTCAAGGAGGTCAGAAGAGGACATCAGATCCTCTAGAACAGCAGTTGCAGCCAGTTGTGGGTTGCCATCTTGGGTACTAGGAGTTGAATGCAGGTCCTCTGCGGGAGCTTTTAACTGCTGGGCCATCTCTCCAGTCCTACCAGGCTCTTTTCAAGGCACGTGCCAACACAATTCGTATAGTTAACAGAAATGTACTTACAGATGTACTTTTGCCTTAGGTTCCTGCTGTTTTCAGTTGGCTCTTTTTCACTGCCACATCCTGTCTCCTGCATTTCTCTTTTCTGTTCCTTAAATGTATCTATGCCCCAAACTTATCTATCAGTCCCCAGATTTCTAGAGATTCAAGCTTTACTTCTAGCTGAGTGGTCATCACAACTTGCATCATGTCCCTGTCCCTAGGTGCCCCCTTTTCTGGAGAAGTTTCTGCTATTTCCCTTAGTTACCCTTACTTTTGAGTTGTCAAGACACCACAGGGGAGGACAGTGGCCAGTCTCCCTCCCCATTGCCTTTCTCGTGTGCCTACTGCCCCCCCCTTTTTTTTCTCTTTTCTTCTCATGTTCCCTCTCTCCCTGATACCTCCTAGGACCCCGGTGGTCCAGAGTCCATGTGTGGCTTATGTGTCAGTCCCATGGGTATGTCAGTCTCTTCTCCTTCCCTGCTGTCTATTCTGCTTTCTGAGATGCCTTCCAACTCCTGTCAGATCTGGGGACCCTGCTGGTCTGGTGCCCCAATATCTTAACCTCTTATTAGAAACATGCCCTTGACATGAAAGAGCTCTCTCCATGTGTTCTTACCTGATCTCACTGGGGAAGGTCCTGTCCCCAAGGGCCCTGGAGGGGGTTGGGAGGATGTATGCAGGGGAGGGTTACATGTGTGTCTACCTCTGGATCTGCTTCTCTCAGTAGTGAACGGCTTTTGGGATCAGCATATGGCTTGATAAGCCCCTGGACTCTACAGATTCTGGATTTAAGCTAGGAGTAAACCTGAGAATCTTCATGGCTTAAGTGGGCCAGTTTCTTTCCATCAGTTCAGGAAGGCTCCACTGTAAACTTATGGAAGGTCTCTGTGGGAAAGGGGATGCTCGTGAAATCCTTACTAGGAGGAGCTGTGGACAAGGGTGGCCATCATTGCCTTTGACCATCTCCGACTTTCTGTGGTTTGGCTAGGTTGGGTCTGTGGACTTGTGTTAAAGCAATTGTGATTAGCCTTTTTAGGCCAAGACGCATGTCTTCTCAGGAGTCGGGAGAGAGCCCCCAATCTCAGAAGGTAAGAACCTAACAGAGTGAAGGAAGGGAGACCACATTTGGGAGCCACACAAATGTCATTTACCAGTCCACTGGCTTCCAAAATGTCACTAGCAAAATGTCTGCTAGCTTCTGCACCAGTCTTGCAAACTTAGAAATGTATAGGACCAAGTGGTAACTTAGAGGAAGGAGCCTAACAAGCAGGCCCTCTTCCCCTCCCCTCCCCTCCCCTCCCCTCCCCTCCCCTCCCCTCCCCTCCCCTCCCCTCCCCTCCCCTCCCCTCCCCTCCCCTCCCCTCCCCTCCCCTCCCCTCCCCTCCCCTCTCCTCTCCTCCTTTCCCCCCCATATTAAGAATGGAGCCCAGGTCTTGAGTAAGCTAGGCAAGGCTTGTAATACTGATAACTCCAGCCCTACTGCTATTTATTTATTTATTTATTTATTTATTTAATTTATTTATTTATTTAAGGTTTCACTGTATAGCTCTGGCTGGCCTGGAACTCACTATGTAGAGCAGGCTAGCCTCAAACTCACACAGATCTGCCTACCTCTGCCTTCAGAGTGCTGGGACTAAAGGTACACAAAGCTAGAGTTTTTTTTTTTTTTTTTTTTTTTAGAAGCCCAGGCTGGCCTCATATCTGGCAGCCCTGCCTCAGCCTCCCAGGTTCTGGCTGGGATTTCAGGTGTGGCTTTCAGAGTCGCACATTTGCTTGGCTTCTTTGAGAGCACAGCACGGGCCAAATGCCACACACATGAGCATATCAATTCACAGTCTGTTCATGGCCTCTACTTGATTTTGTCCAGCAGAGTGGCAACAGTGGTGAGGTGGATTATATATGTTTGCAAGCCAGCATTATCTGTTCAGTGCATGGGACCAAGTAATGTAGAGATAATGCAAATTCCGATTAAGTTAGCTGAATGTTTCTCTCCTCGTCCTTAGTCTCATTCTGAGATGTCATGAGAGTCATTTATTGTAAAGTCACTTTCCTGGGCTTCATGTAGCTTTGCGTGTCATTTAGGTCTTCAAAAGTCTGCAGTCTGGGTGCCATAGATTTCTGTTTTTTGGGGTGGATAAATCTGTGTCTCAGAGAGGAGATGAGAAATGCCCTAGATAAAACAGCTTATAAGTGGGAGAGCTGGGTGTAACTCTAACCCAGAGCTCAGGACTCTGCAGCCTTGGGCTTCCTCTCATGCCTGCTGTCTATGCAATATAGATGGGAGACACACCAGAGTGGAGGAAATGATCAGAGCCTGGGGAATGTTAGGGGTGGTGGAGATGGCTCTCAACTGAATGTCAAGGAATACGCTCCTTGGAGAAAGTGCTGGCCGAGTAGGGTTTAGCCGTGAGGAATCCTGTGCATAGCGTTCCGTCTGAGAAGTAGAAAATATGCTTTGTTGGACTGGTGGGGTGCAGTTGGTGTGCCTGGGACATGGCGCGTGCCTTGGAAGGAGGAAGCCTGTTAAAGCTAGGAAGCTTGGAAGGGCTGTGGATGCTAAGCTTAGGAATGGGAAGAGTGTCAGAGGCAGGCAAAGTCAGGACCACATTTTGCCTCCTAGGAAGACTGACAGATATCAGTGTTGAGAGTTGGATTAGAAAGGAAAGGCAGACCCTGGTCTTGAGGAGGGAGGACTCATTGTGCTAGAGCCTGTCATAGGCCAGAGTTTGGGGTGAGACAGGGGCTGGGAGATGGTTATCAGGAAGAATGACCTAGAGGAGCATAAGATGGGGCAGGGAAGAGAGGGAAGGGCTGAGGCAGTGCTGCTGTTCCGAACCGGCCTTGGGTGGATGGTGTCAAGTCTGCTTGCTCTGTGAGGCAGGATTGATTCTTTGCTTTGTTCCTTGTTGGACCCAAAGTGCCTGGTGCTTGGTAAACGCGAGGGTGTTAGTGGACACTCTAAGAGCCCAAGCGTGTTTGCCCCTTGGCTGGGGCTGAAGTCCATTAGAGAGTTCTAAGCTAGATGGGATGGTATACTCCTGAAATCCCAGCATTTGGCAGGTTGAGGCAGGAGGATCTCAAGGCCAGTTTGGGCTGCCTGGTGAGACCCTGTCTCAATAAACAACACAAACAAAAAGTTAAAAAACAGGACAAAAAAATGAGCCCATGTCCTCTAACATTGCTGACCCAAACACAGCATCCATAAGAGGACAATGGTTACTCCCCATCACCACAAGAAGGGCCTTAGACCTTTCTTCATCTTCATAGGATTAAAGTACATAAGGAATAGTAAGGACAACGTATCACTTTCAGCAATGAGCAACATTGTGCACTCAGCCGCTTGACAGATTTCCCTTTGCATAAGATGTGCTGACACAACACACATCTGGCTCGGAGAACTCAGTTCCTTAGTGCCTAGTTCTTGTGGTCATATTTGTCCCAGATGACCCAACCAGGTGGAGCCCAGGAGGAGACCTCCAGATCCTTTCCAGCAACAAGTTCCATCAGCCAGAACAGTGAGATCAATCAAGGCGCCCAGCAGTTTTCCGAGATGCACCTGGCTGACCTACAGAAGGTGTTTGAGAAGGAGGCAGACGAGAATGGAGGTACAGCCATGCCAAAGGCTGGTTTCTGTGACTCCTGCCTGGGTATCAGGGATGTGTGGAGGGATCAGACCTGGTGCATTTTTGCATCTGGTGTCTTGTTTAAAACTTCTGTCTGGGTAAGTGGCGCAAGGATATTGAAGGCTATTTGGGATCTAAGACTTTTTTTTTTAAGGTCCTGCTAGTCCAGATACCCAAGTCTACCATGCAGCATTTTGGTGGGTTTCCTCTAAGCATTTCCAGTCTGTGGTTTGTTATCAATTGGTGTGTGACAGTAGCCCCATGGTCTTAGTGGCTTAATTCAACATGTGCTTATGACTTCATAGTTTCCATGAGTCTGGATCAAGGTCAGGACTGAGCTGCCTTCCTGGTCAGGACTTCAAAAAGCTGCAGTTCCATAGTCAGCCGGGGCCATAATGTCATCTTGGGCTTGAATGGGGAAGGACTTACTTCTGAGCTTACACACTCTGTTCCAGAATTCAGATCCTTGAAACTGTGGTATGGTCACCTTTCATTTCTTTCTAGCTGTTTGTTGCAAGGAGGTTGCCTTCAGCTCCCAGAAGCCATCCCATAATGGCTGACCATGTGGGATTTGCCAACATGGCAGATGGCAAGGCTTGAGCCAAAGGCAGAGAAACACTCACAGGAGTCACGATCTTATGGTCACTGTAGGCAACGGTGTGGTGCCCTGTTGTGTAAGAGCAAGTCAAAGTTCTCATCCTAAGGAGGAGGGAACCATAGGAGGGTGTGTGTGGGTCTCTGTAAGTATCTCCAATCTTACTCTTCAGATACTAATTTGGAGTAGAACATCTTCTGAGCTGAGGAAGCATTTCACACTCAACTGAGCAAGCACTAGCTTAGCCTCCCTTACCAAGATGTGCTCAGAACACATCCATAGCATCTGGTTGGGTAAAACCAGCTAACATAATGCATATGTTAAAATAAAGTGTGAGATATCTCATGAAAGCAAGAAACAGTAATGAAATAGGTTTGCAGGTACAGCACTGTAAAGTGGAAAATCCCTGAGCTGAGGACTGTGTGTTATTACAGGCCTTTCTTTCTTACTTCCCTTTTATATCTGAAGGACTTGGCATGGTGCCCTGGAGACTCCTGGACAAGCCTGACTAATGGGTCGAAGGCTAATGCAGCCATCCTTCTGTTTTGCTTGTTTATATTGCATGGGCTGTAAATGGTGTTTTGAGGATACCCTCTGCACACCAGACCTACTCCCTCCTGGCAGCTTGATTTCTGTCCTTTGCAACGGTACCCCTGAAAGTCAAGTGGGAATAAAGGCATCTTCAGAGTCAAGTTGCTAGACTGTAGATGTTAGTGTTGGATCCATCCCCTCTCCTGTTCATTGGGCTTTCACACCTAGTGTTTGGAGAGAGAAAGAGCGAGTGGAGAGAGACCCAGAGAGAGGAGACAGAGACAGACACACAGAGACAGAAAGTGTAAATACACATGGCAGGGCTGGAAGTTGACATCAGGATGTCTTCTGTTGCTTTTCACCTTATTTGTTTGAGACAGGGTCTCTTCACCAGATCTGAGGCTTGTTGTTTTGGCAAGGCTGGTGGGCAGAAAGCCCCAGGATCTGGCAGCTTTTGTCCTACCCAGGACTGGGTTACAGGCATATGCTGCCCTGCTTGGTTTTGAACATAGGTTCCTGGGATTGAACTCATATCCTTATCCTCATACTTGCAAGCCAAGTGCTTTCCCCTGCACTGACTTCCTGAGCTTTTTTTTTTTTTTTTTTTTTTCAATAATGTTAGTTTGGGGAAGGACAATTCCCTCTGCATCGATGGAAAGTTAGAAAATCAGAAAACCAGGCTGACTTTTCTGTTTAGACACCTTCAGCAAGGCTATCGAGGACATGGGTGGCATACCATTTCCCAGGCACCTGGATACCAGTACTGGTGGCAGAGAGTGAGGCCATGTCAGTGCCTTCCCATTCACTGCGTGTCCTCCAAGCCGGGGCAGGGGACCCTCCTTCCCCTCTCCTGAGGCTTTGCAAGCGCAGACGCAGTCCCGCTTCACCTATCTCTGAGAAAGGCCTGCAGTGCTCACAAACTGCCCTTGTCCCCATCAGTGCATGGAAGGACGGTGGCACACCACTCACAACACGGAAGCCTCTTGGCCCCAGCTTCACACACTTAAATGGGCGTTTCTCCCAGCAAGTCCTTGTTGCCTGGGCTTTTGTTTGACTCTCAGTCTAGTGTGACAGGGACAATGGCATGGTGGTGGGGAGCCCACGAGCTCTGGGGACAGATGCTGACATTCCTATCTGTCACTACCAACCTACTGGCTGTGTGACTGTGGGCAGGCAGCCTCGGTTTCCTCAGAGCCCCCCTTATGTTGCCAGCATTCATAGGGTGCAGATCTGTCACTTCCTAGTGCCCAGAGAAACTTGGACCAGTGTTTGTTGAGTGACAGAAGGGATCTTGTGTATTCCCAGAGGTCATGGTGGAGTGGGAGACGTAGGAAAGTCAAACAGTGGGGATGGCAGCCTCTCAGATGCTCCTTAGGAAGAAAAGCATCCTGGTAGAAAGAGTGACTTGAACTGCAGGGAGAGGCCATCCATGCTGTGCAAAGGCCCTGTGGTGGGTGCGGAGAGGTTCTTATAGCTGGAGCAGAGCATGAAGGGATATGGTAGAAGATGATGCTTGCTTAAAGGAGACAGATACTGCATGACCTTCCAGCCATGGCAAGGGTTCCAGTATTTGAAGGGGTTTTAGAAATGATTTTTGAAGACAGTAATTATATTAAAAAATTAGACTTGGCCAATTGACACCTTTGCAGACAGATTTCCTTATAGCTATAGAGGTCAGTTCAGGGAGAAAGTATTTTATGTTTGTCTTACCTCTTCCTTTTTTCCCCATCTCTCCCTCTAGGCAAAGGATGTTATTGTTGTTGTTGTTGTTATTGTTATTATTATGATGATGTCTTATTATTATTATGATGATGATGTCTTTTTGACACAGGGTCTCATGTAGCCCAGGCTGGCCTTGAACTTGTATAGCCCAGCTGGCCTTGAATACCAAACCCTCCACAAGCTGGAATTACAGCCATACACCATCATACCTGACTAAAAGTTTTTGTTTTCATAAATTGCTCTTAAACGATGTACTCAACAGGCTGCAGGAAGGCTCAGTGCTGGAGCGCCTGCCAGCATGTGTGTGGCCTTAGGTTCAGGTCCATGGCACCTGCTCTCTATTTCTTTTCCCTGGGCAACAGTTGCTGCTCCTCATTTGCACCAGAGGCTACTGACTCTGTTCTGTGGGGAGTTGTTGCTTTAGTCTGTATCCCTTGATGGGAAGAGGGACCTGGTCTTCTGAGAACCTCCTGCTCTGGGGTACACACAGTGGTAGGTGTTCATGAAGAATGACTGAGTGTGGGCAAAGATGATGGGGTGATTGCAGAAGCATCAGGAATCAGTGGGCCTGCACTAGGGTGGATGCTGGAGTCCTGAGGGAAGAGTAAACAGGGGCAAGCTCATCACTCATGGGAGGGGCTTGGGGAAGGGCTGCCTCCTAAGGTAACACAGCTCTGGCTGGAGTTCTCACATCTGCCTCCCTTGAGGGGTCCAACTGACAATGACAAGCAGGTAGCAGTGAGCGTCTGGAGTGGGGTGCCTGCAGCCTGCGGCCCATGAGGGCCGTGCGACTTGTACCTAAGCACTGATGTTCCTCTCTCTCGAAGCCCTGAAAAAGGATGGCTTCATCAAGATCATGAAGGGGGTGCTGAACAACATGTCGGAGGAGATGCTCGAGGTCCTGTTCTTGAAGGTGGACTCAGACTGCAATGGCTTTGTCACCTGGGTAAGAAGGGTGCCCTGCAGCCTGCCACAGGAAGCTGGGAGAGGCTAGAAAGTCTGGCCTGGTTCTCAGTGGAGCAAGCAGAGGCTTGAAAACGGGAGGCAGCAAGTATCAGAAAATCAGTGTGCACTCTGGTATCAGTTGGGGTGCTTGCCAGGTAAAGGAAAGCTTGGTGTCTCTGAATGATCTCCCTTGAGACTTCCGTGAGATGGACTCGTTCCCCTCATCGAGACTTTCTCACTAAGCATTCCCACTGAGGTACAGCTAGCTCTCCTCCACGTCGGAGCCTCCCATCCAGTGTAGGGGGATCTTTGTCAGTACCATGACAGATCATGGCCTTTCTTGTCACTCAGGAACAGGCACGCTCATGGATGTTGAATCTGGAACTGTCGGGTCTTTGTAGCGTAGCAATGATGCTGACCTTAAAGAACTCACAAGGTTAAACAGAGCACATGGCATTAAGCCTGTAGAAATGTGCCGAGCCTTGTTGGAGAGACTGATAATGTAAGATGACGCTGAAGTACCATGTGTCTTCCCCTGTTGAAGCCTCACAGGATTTAGAACAGGTAGCAGCTGGGAAACTGAGGTACAGAGCCATTGGGAATGTTGTTTTAGTGTTACAGAGCTGGCTACCAGCTGAGCCTGTGTTCAGACCCAGGGAGTGTGCCTCAAAGGTCTGTGGGCTAACTGCCAATGAATACCTCCTCGTGGTTTGGGTATAATATTCCCAGCATTCTTTGTCCATCTACAATGGTGCTTGCCACCTTTTGTTGAACTGGGGGCCTTAGGAATGCTAGGCAAGTGTTCTACCATTGAGTTACATCCCTGGTTTCTGTTTCTTGCCATAGCTTCAAATATTTGGACCTTGGCTATGTTTTAGTGAGGCTGGTCACTGGAGGCCAGAGTTGCAGATATTTGTAGGGTAAATGTACCCACATAGCTGTGGACCCTTAATTTGGTCATGGGCTTGGACAAATCAGACATGGCACCTCAGTTGGATTATTTTCTCTGTGAAGCAGAGGTGACCAGTAGCTTTCCATGGGCGGCCAGGTGATGTGGTTGTGGCTGAGGGGTGCTTAGTGTTACAAACCATGCTTGTCACATTTGAGATTCAAGCATAGGCCGGTTGCTTGGCTAGTTCCTCAGTGAGTGCAGCCTTCAGAGCCACTTAGAGGGGACTGTAGAGGGACAAGGGAAGACAGTGTATGCTGGGCTTGGGACCCTAAAGGCAAATGTCAAGACTACGCCAACAACTCCTCCCCTTTGCTTTGTCTTTCTGAGACAGCAGAAGTATGTGGATTATATGATGCGTGAGTTCCAGGGCAAGGAGGAGATGAGGAAGAGCCAGTACCGCCTGCGCTTCCACCTTCCCATGACCGTCATCCCCCTGTAAGAGCCTCTTCCCTGAAGCTGGGGTGTGATGGAAAAGTGCTGGCACTGAGCCTGCAGGGTGCCCCCTCCTCAGTGTGTGAGCCACCCTGCAGGCCCAACCAAGGTCCTAGATGGCCTCTTGTCCCTTCAGCTTGCCCTTCATAATCTGTAGGTGGTCATGGTGACAAAGGTAGGTGACATGATGGCTTGTCCCCTTATCACAGATGAGGGAGCCAAGGCTGGGAGAGGCCAGACTGATGACTTGCCCAAGCTAACAGGCAGAGAGTGGTGGGGGCTGTTCTTCACGCTCTTCCCCACTTCTGCACACTGCCAGTCTCTCTTGCTTCTCTCTTTGGCCAGTGCTGAGCGGATCTGGCAGTTTCATCTCCATAGGCACAGATGGCTCACATATGTGCAGCTGGGATTCTCCTGGGAGAAAGCTACTCACAGCCTCCATGGCCAGGCTATGAGGGCCTTGTAGAGCCTTGTTGACCCTCAGGAGGGGGTGGTGGTTGAAATGTAGTGGTCCTGTTTATCTTGGCTTTGCCTGAGCTGCTACTCTCTCCACTTGTGGTCCCTTCACCCACAGTGTCCCCTGGAGCTTGGACCTTGGAGGACTTCTGTAGCTGATGACCACAGGAGAAGAGTAGACATTTGATATCTTGTTTAATAGAAGTTTTACAGTTTTGGGAACCTTTCCAGAGAAGTGAAAGCACTAGAAATTGTAAACCCCTGATGCTTGTGCGCTAGGTTTGAGAAGAGTGGAAAGTTATGGGAAGATTGAGTGTTCACTCTTTGAGATGACATATAGCTCAGGCTGGCCTCTAACTCCACACGTAGGTTGAGCTTTTGATCGTCCTCCTTCTGATTTTTTGAGTGCTTGGATTATAGGTATGCATCATGTGTACTAGCCAAGCACTCATCCAACTCATCTAAATCCCCAGTGCCTCAGGGAAATTAGGGCAACAGAGGGAGGGGTCAGATGCAATAGCTGGAGGTGACCTAGCCAGACCGTCCACCCCCATTCCCTTCTGTGTCCTTGGCCTTTCAGAAGTAAGGTTGTTGCTGAGAGTCCGGGTACACACCTGTAATTCCAGCATCCAGGTGGTAGAGGCAGGAAGACCCAAAGTTCAGGGTCCCCGCCACTACATGGTAAGTTGGAGACCAGACTGGTACACAGGACACCATGCTTTAGGAAAGAAAAAGAGAAAAAGATAAAAAGATTACGCCCACCTGGGATCTTACAGCCCAAACCAACTGCTTCTCAAACACCTTCAGCTGAAAATATTCAAGAGTCCAGAGTGCCACGCTTTGGACTGACATGCCTCAAGTTTCATCAAACTCTTCCTTTCTATGCTGTGGCCCTGTCTCCCTTGTCGGCATCCCTGCCTCTAACTCCTTAAGGACAAGAGGTGGTTTGTTGGCTTGCAGTGGTTCGTAGCCTTCCTAATTCGGCAGCCCTTTAATACACAGGCTCTTCCTGTTGTGGTGACTCCAGCCATGAAGTTGTTGTTGTTGTTACTTCAGAAGCGTAATTTTGTTACTGTTCTGAGTCATAATGTAAATATCTGATATTCAACCCCCTAAGTGGGTCGAGAACCACAGGTTGAAAACTGCTGGCTTGGGGCTTGCCCCTCTGCAGTGGGGCTCTTGAGCTGGGCTGCCTGTTGGACTCTTTCTCCTTTTCTGGAACCACTCTGGGTTAGAAAACCAGCAGCCTGGGGTGTGTGGCTGGGGTGCTGGCTCCTGTGGAGCACAGTTTGGTGAGCTACATTTGTGGTCTGTCAGAGGAGGCTGTAGGAGGCTGTCCTCAGAGAGCCACGCCCAGAACAGGCTGTGGGAGAGCAAGGTCTAGAGGTTGTCTTCGGCTTGGGCAGGTAGGCTGGAGCTTTAGTGGGGAAGGGGGTTTAGTGGAGATCATAGCAGAGTAGCTTGTAAAAAAAATCATGGTTGGGAGTTAATTGAGGAGTAGCCAATTAAATATGAATAATGAGAGTTTTTATAACTGTAATTTTGACATGAATACTTGGCTTGATGTAACTTCACTGGTCTTTCTGTTTCTTCAGATCTCAAGAATGTTTAAAATCTGCAACAACGACAACAACATATACTAAAAAAAAAAAAATCTCAGGACACTTCTTCCTTATTTGCTCTGATTCATTTCTACAGCTTACAAATCCAGAGGGCTCTTGGATCTGATGGAGAAAGTAGCCAGAATAGCCAAACAATGTTTAATTTTATGAGAGGGTGTCTCTTAAAATTCAGCTCTCCATTACTGGATCTGGGCTGAGCACACACCCAGCACCCCACCCTCTTTGAGGGTGTCCTCCCTTCACTGTCCAGCAAGGGAGAGGCATAGTCAACACACGGATGAGGAAGCAGACTTCCCTAAAATGCCATTCCGAGGGCTGGGTTAGCTTCATGGCTCACTTCTTTCTTGGTCCTGATAGAAGGGTCAGAGTTGATGCGATGGAGAGAGAGAGAGAGCGAGCTAAGAATATTAGACTTGTTCAGTACAGAAAAGGAAGCCGATGGCAGGGGACAGGATTCCTATAGGGCACGTGGTCCTGCCTTTTCCTCAGTGGACTTGCAGGGAGAAATGATCTGGAGTTGCATTTCACAATGACATAGGTTCCCCCTAAGCCTCAGGTCAGCTTATGAAATTTTCAAGCCTTGGAAAATGCCCTTGGGGTAGGCTGAAAGCTCCGGGTTTTAGTTCTAGCTATGCTGGGCCTGGGTGAGATGCAATTCCCTGTAAGTGAGATGATAACCTGCCCTGCCCGGCCCTGATCCAAGATGGGCAGATGAAGATGGAAGAATCAGAGCCTTAATAGCCAGCTTGCTTTGCCAACACTGGGGGCAGAAAAACAACCAGTGGCAGGTGGCACTGAGGCTGGCTGTGCAGGCTGTAGGGTAACAGCCTGCAGGGCCAGGCCTGCCCAGGAACTGTCTGCTGTGCTCAGTATCCTGGCCATGAAGAGTCGGGGGAGGGGGGGGCACAAGGCCTAACGGCTCGTTGCCCCTTAGTTTACTCTTGTCTTGATCTACTTCTCTTTACCCAGAGCAGGAGAGCGATGGCTAGAAAGTGTCATGTCTCAGGTCACTGTCACAGCTGTACCCTGATGGCCATCTGTGGGCTGTTTCTCCTGTGAAAGAAACTTAGGAGATCTCTATTCTCCATCTTTGCTCTCCCACTACCAAGTGAGGGACCTGGATGGTTATTTCTCAGGGTCAGCTTTGGACTCCATCTCATTCCATATCATAGTTGGTTGGTTTGTTTTTGATGGAACCCAGGGCCTCACATATACTAGGCAAACTACCACTGAGTCACACCCTAGTCTCTATTTGGGGTTTATTTTCTTGAGGGCTTTGTTGATCTAGTTGAAGTCCATCTGGAGAAAGGACAGAGTTCCACGTTCCCTGAGCCACCTACAGTTTCTTGGTGTGTGTGTGTGTGTACCTGTGTGTACACGTGCACACATGTAGCTGTCCTCACTGGCCTCTGACCTACCTCTTCTGTGGCTGTTCATGCAGATACTTTCTCTTTGAATGGTATCTGCATGTTTCCCGCCATCCGCAGGCACCATGGGAGCGAAGTGGTGAAAGTGGCCTTTTTAAACCAACGGTTAAAAAAGATGGGGTGTTTCCTGACTGTCACCAAAGATGGGGTCCTGCAGTTCTGGTCCGAGACCTTCTCAATGATGGAATCCTTCCGGGTGAGTGGGACACTCATGAGGTTGATGGAGTGTCTCTGCTGTGGCACCCTGAGTGGACTTGTCCTTGGCACTCACTGTCCGAGCAGCCAGACTCTGAAGTCACAGGGCTCAGGTCAAGACTGTGGCTTAACCACAGGGGGCCTTACACTTGTCATATGCTAAGCAGATGTCAGCCTGGATGCCCACTAGGCACCCCCAAAACAGTTCATTCAAGGAGTGTGTCCCTGGGTTTCCATATCCGTGAGCATTATCCTCCTGCCTCGGTGCCAGGGCCTAGCCTTCTCCTTTTGCCCTGTCATACTCACACTGTCCCTAAGTCCTGCTGACTGAAACCTTTGTCTGGACCAGGCAGGAAGTCATGGTATTTGGGCTCTGGGGTCCAACTCCCAGGGTTAGAATCCCAGCTGCGCCACCCACCAGCTGTGGGATGCTGGCTGTCTCTCATTCCTCATCTGCCCAGAGTCTTGGAGTAGTAGCCCCTCTTGGGGCTCTGGGGATACATAATGGTATGGGACATGGGTCCTGCTTGAGCAGGTTGAGGCATTCATTTAGTACAGAGGAATACAGGCCAATGTCATCGTGGGCTTTCTGCTGTCAGCTCTTGGCCTAGTGTAGTAGGGAATGACTCATTCAGGCAAATCTGCTATGCACTTGATGCTGCCAGGCTGGTGGAGGACCCTGCAGCAAATAAGGCAAACCCTGCCTTCCGGGGCCCCCAGCAAGGCTTATGCAGAACACTGTCAGTACTGTGAAGGGTTTCACACCTGAGTAGCCATGCAGGGCTTACACTTGACAGCAGGGCCAGTCCTTGTGGGAGGAGAGACCTGGATGAGGTTTGTGGAGGTTTCATTTCTCTCTCTGTCTCTTTCTGTCTCTGTCTCTGTCTCTCTCTCTGTATGTATGTGTGTGTGGTGTATGTGTGTATGTGTGGTGTGTGTGTATGTATGTGTGTGTGGTGTGTGTATGTGTGGTATATGTGTGTATGTGTGTTGTATGTGTGTGTGGTGTGTATGTGTGGTATATGTGTGTATGTGTGGTGTATGTGTGTGTGTGGTGTGTATGTATGTGTGGTGTGTGTGTATGTGTGTGGTGTGTGTGTATGTATGTATGTGTGTGTGCGGTGTGTGTATGTGTGTATGTTTGTGTGTATGTGTGGTATATGTGTGTATGTGTGGTGTATGTGTGTGTGTGGTGTGTGTGTATGTGTGGTGTGTGTGTGTATGTGTGTATGTAT
Organism: Arvicanthis niloticus; assembly: GCF_011762505.2. Classification (NCBI taxonomy): domain Eukaryota; kingdom Metazoa; phylum Chordata; class Mammalia; order Rodentia; family Muridae; genus Arvicanthis; species Arvicanthis niloticus. Next base: position 123,298,696 of record NC_047659.1, read on the forward strand.
ATGTGTGTGTGTATGTGTGGTGTATGTGTATTTGTGTGTGTATATGTAGTGTGTGTATGTGTGTGGTGTGTGTGTATGTGCGTATGTGTGTGCATGTGTGTATGGTGTGTGTGTGTGTAGTGCTCCTGTGGTTCTGGCATACTCTGTCTTCTTTTTCTCCACATATGTATAGAAGGAGTTGTTACTAACCCAACCTTTGGCAGTGGCTGCTGTATGGTTACCTCTGTGCCTCTGAGGAGGCTGAGGAGACAGAGGAATCTTTACTGGGAAATCTTGAGAGTTCTGGAGATTCTTCCTGGAGGATCTGGTTTGGGGTTAGAGATTGGCAAGGGTGGGGCTCCCATATTCATTGGTAAATACCCACTGGGGAATGCTCACTGTCATGCAGATGGCAGACTTTGGAGGTGGGCCTGGCCTTAAGACACTGGGATCCTGAAAGTTAGGCCCATTTTACAGATGAGGGAACAGCCTGGAGGAGTTTAGCCAAGGCCCTGTTTTTAGTGCTGAGATAAGGTTCCATGTCAAGACTGTACTGGGTCCAGGGTCCTGTGTGGCAGGAAAGATCCGTGCCCCCTGTGCAATCTGCTAGCAACCTTCCATGACCTGAGCCTCCTCTGTTCCGCCAGCTTACCCAGACCAAGCAGTACGGCCACCAGCAGATGTGGGTTATTGACGTGGCCTATCTGCACAACATGAACCTCATTGCAGTTGCCTCCACTGAACTAAAGATAGGTGAGTCCGTCCCCTGGGCGCTCTAGGCCTTCTAGCGAGTGGTGCAGACCTGTTGGCTGAGCAACCATGAGCATCCATGGGCGTCCTCTGGGACTGTTGTTGGCTAGAGAGGCCTTAAAAGAGAGGCACTGGGTGCCGCCGCTTGTGTTGGTGACAGCTTTTGTAGGCAGGTGTGCTCGCTCAATGAATACTGAATGTCTACAAGTATTGAACAGTTCAAATTTCAAACCACAGCCCACACAGGTCTCTCTAGCTTGATTCTGCCCCTTGCTTCTTGCTGCCTCCAGCCCAGGCCACCTTCAGCGGTCACTGGAATAACATGGAGGCCTCCTCTTGTTTAGTGCCTTTCCTCTGAAGGTCCCTATAGCTACAAACGGACTTTTGAAATCTCTCCCTGCAGAAAACCTTTACACCCCTCACCCCAACAAAGCACAGGTTGGAGGAGGATCCTCAGTGTGGCCCATGAGGATAAGAAAGGTCTGGCCCCTGCTCTCCATTGTTTTCCCTGGACCAGACCCTTCCTCCTGACGTGCTGAGGTTACTGTGACCTTCTCTTGCCTCCTTGGATGGGCACTGTGGGTGAATGTGGATGCTTTCTGCCTTACCTCCCACACACCTCCCCACCCCAGAGCTTCTACTTTTCCTTTGATTCATCACAAGTGTTACTTCCTCCAGAGAGCTTTCTCTGACCACCTAGTTCAAGTCAGGTGCCTCTTAACAAAATCTGCACAAGATAAGGCCCTCTCCTCTGCCACGCCCCTTCAGAGTGTGATCTTTTTCAGCATGAGTGCTGGATGTCTGCCTTCTACTCTGTGTTGGAGCTCGGTCTGTAGGGACTGCATCTGTTTCACTCACATCCATATCTCTGTACCTAGTGCCACTTAGAGGCTTAGTGGCAGTGGGTAGATGGGTAGGCAAATACAAGGCCCAATTGATGACCTGTTCCAGGTCGTTGTGGAGAGGACATTCATGTGTGTACCTACAGCCTGTGGTGTAGCACTAAATAGAAGGATGAATGGAGAATGGCTGAAACAGCCAGTGCCCAGGTTTCAACCCTGGTCCTGCCACTCAGTAGGGCTGTAACTCTGAGCAGCTATGTACCTTCAAGGGCCTTAGTCTATCCAGAGGGAAACAGGACCCAATGCTCTGAATCTCTAGGGTGAGTATGGGTTAGTGATTAGATGTGTGGAGTTGCTTGGCATACAGTAGGTCCTTTAATCAGGAGAACAGGCTGTGACACATCTAGAAGCAGCCAGTCATAGGCAAAGACTTAAACAGTTAGAGCTTGCTGCTACCCATCATTCCTGGTGGCCTCAACCCTGAGGGCCTGGCCTCATCACTTCATGCCATCAAGTTCTTCAGACTGAACAGATGTGGTCTGCTCAGGGCATTTGGTCAAGGCCAGAGGCGAGTGTGAAAGTGTACTAGCATGCGCCTTGCCTTATGTGGCTCAGCCCAGCTAGGCCTGCTCTGTGTCCCATATCCCTTCTTGGGTGGCTGGGCTCTGTAGGAAGCTGACACTCAAGGACCTGTCATTCAGATGTGGGAGACTGACTGAATTGAGGCCAGGGCTGCCAGGAGCCAGACTTTCAAGGTAGGGGAGTTTACCAGGAGCAGCTGCCTGTCAGGATCCCATGGAAGGCTTTGGGGGAGGATGAAAATAATGTATTCAGAAGATCAAAGACTGGTACCAGACAGTGAGGGATGGGGTGAGCCTGCACAAAGCCACTCTATAAGATGTTCTTCATATGCACCTGTATGTCATGAGCTTGCCTGGTCTCTGATCTGCTTGGGGGAAGGGGGTTCCTAGCTCTACCCCTGATAAGAGGTGTTGAATGATGTGGAGGAGATGTATCTGTTTCTATCTGCTCTGAACACCTAAAAGGACACACACACACACACACACACACACACACACACACACACACACGTGGAAGGACTAGCGGAAGCCACAGAGACCAGATGTTGCCTGCTACCCACATAAGCAGGGCTTGGCCCTTGTTCCTTTATTTGTAAATCACAGCTGTGGTCACTCAGCAAAGTAGAGCCCTGGGTGCTGTGTTAGATGCTGAGGATTCCACAGGTGCCCTGCTAACACACTTCCTGCCCTCACACAGATCTCAGGCCAGGCCAGGCAGCACCCATATTCTAATAAAAGAGAAATAAACTTGAGGCAAAGATAAAGGTGGTGAGGGAGATTGATCGGCAGCCAACCAGGTGGGAGAATGCCAGCGGGCCTAGCTGAAGACGGAGAGGCTGTTCTAAGAGGGGGTCATGGAGGTGGTCTGGAGGGGTTCTGGGGGTATTCAAGGTGGCCAGAGCAGGACCCAGAAGTGGAAGATATTGATACACCTACAGTGGTAAGAATCTGGCATGCTTATAGCCTGGGGGCTGGACAGGGGCTGCAGACCAGGCATGGGCTGTGGAGGGTCTGACCTTGTAGGATTTTACAGACTGAGGTTTGCATTGGAGTTTGTTCTTGCTGCAGTGGGGATCAGAGGATAGTTTGCAGCTGAATCTGGCTTGGTTAGCAGCTGTGCTTGGATCTGCTGCCTTTTATTGCTGTGGGGGTGGGGTGGGGTGGGGTAGGCAGAGCCAGAGAGATGACAGGGAGTTTTGGGAGGTTGCTTGCCACCTCTAGATACCACCGGAGCCTCGAACATGGTTTTTGGCTCTGTATGTCCCTCTCTTCTTTCTTTCCCAGAGTTCTTTGATATCAGTGGGTACAGATGTCTCCGAGCCTTCACCTTCATTGATCTGGATAGCTGTGTCATGGTCATGGACTACTGGTAAGTCTCACAGGAGATGGGTTCAGGGTCTTGGCAGCTACCACATTACTGGAAAGGGGGCTGGGACCCCAGGGAGGCACTAGGGGAGCTGGTTCTGAGCTCATCGCCATATTGTCCCTTGCTGATTCTGTCCTTTGGTCTTGCAGTCACTCTGCTCCTTGAGTTATTCTTTCGCACACCCCCTCCCTTCTTAGTCCATTAGCCATCAAGTGTTAGCAGAGCCTCACTCTGCTGCATGGAGGTGTCTGGGAAGTAAAAATGGTTGAAACAGAACCTGAAATTTGGTTCAGTGATGACTAGGGTGAGCTTGGCCACTGGGGTTGAGACCCAGACCAAAGCTGGAGTCTGTTAGAACTGCTCTTGTCCCTAAGGTGACAGGGCCTTGGCAGAAGGGCCAGGGCAGAAGACTCCTCAGTGAAGAGCTAATAACCTAAAAGCTTCAAGCAGCCTGAAAAACTCCATGCAGGAAGATTTGATGCACTGATAAGATCAGTGGTGTCAGTGGGCAGTTAGGAGCAGGGAGTTCAGTGTCAGGGGTCAATGTGTCATTAGGACCTCCAGGAGACCTCGTGGCAAGGATACCAGTGTGATGAGGACCTTCTTTATGAGCACAGGAAGCAGAGAATAGGTCTACAGACAAAAATCTTTCTACCCCAAAGCTCCCTTTTCTTCCCTATAAAACCCTAAGTACCCAGTGCCCTGGTGCAGTCCCCACTCTCTCTGGGGGTGGGGAGGGGCTGCTGTTTGCTGTTCTGATGAAAGAACAACCTCCTTCTTCAGAGATCAGCCCCTCCCTCCTTTAACAAGCATGCTCTATCCTTATCTCTCTCCAGGACCGACTATCACAAAGCTATTTTCTGCTATGGGGACACCAAGGGCAATGCTGTCATCTTCATCTCTGACAATGTGTCTAGTGGGCTGTTCAACCCACAGATCCTCCCCCGGACCTCCAAATGGGGTAGCTAAAAGGCATGGGCAGAGGTTCAGGGAGTGGGTACATGTGGGTACTAAGTTGGCCATGGTCTCTGAGGTGTTCTTGCCTCCCTGTCCCTGCTCTGAATCTCTGGAGAGGAGGTTCCTTGGAGCTTAGAGGGCACCATGCCTACTGGGGCTAGGGGATAGATAGGAGAAGGCCAGAAGGTCTGAGCTGAGGGACAGGCTTGTGAGGTGGGACCTTTTGCAGTTGAAGACTGAAGGCTGTGGATCCTTTTCACCTCTGGGAAAATGAAGTGCTTGGCCATGCCTACCATCCTCTGAGGCCCAGGATAGTAGCCCTATTTGGTGGCTGTGAGAGGGATTCTGCTCTACCTGGTTTTGAGCTATCTTTGAATAGGTGAAAATAGGCTGGGAAGACCATGGGTGGGTGTGGTGGAGCCCGGGACCGCCTGGCTTGGCAGCCTTGTGAATATGCAGTTGTCTGCTGAGCTCTTGATACATCATATCCAGTCATCTCCACCCATGAGGGCTGGTGACTTGTTACTGCCCATTAAGAGGTTTAGTGAGCTGAAGCTACTAGCACACATCCTGAGGCTGAGGAGTGGTGACTGAGATCTAAGGCCAGCCTGTGTGTTCAGAGTCTCTGTTGTCATCACTGGCTAGGATGTTCCCTGAATTGACTATGGAAGCTTCTTTGAGGACGGGTGCAAGGCCAACAGAGGTCACGGCCCTGGGGCTGCCTTGGAGACTCACAGGAGCTGTATCACATCTGGGATGGAACCTTAGGTGTGGTGTTAAGACTCTAGCCACCGCAGGACCCCAGGACCCTGGAGCCTGCCTGCAGGGCAACTGACTTCCCTTCTATCCAAGACACCAGAGCGGTCTTTGCTGGGACTGCTAGCTAAGGAAGTCTCCAAGGTTCCCCAGACCTTGGCAAGGACCCTGTTAAGCTTTTTTTCTTGATGTTCAGTGTTAAGGAAGGGAAGACGCAAGTATTAGTGCTCTGGTTTTGTGTATGTGTATGTATGCATGACTGTGCGTGTGTGTGGATGTGTGTGTGTGTGTGCTTGCACACTGGGTATTAAATCTAGAGCCTTCAATATGTCAGAGAAGCTTTGTAGCACCGAGCTACACTTCCAGCTAGCACTTTGTCCTTGTCCCATCAGCCCCTGGTGGCTGCCATGTCCCCATCATGTTTGTGACACACTGGGAACTAGCTTAGGGGTTACAGTGGTCTTTTTGATAAGTGGTGAATGAATAAGACACAGGATTAGGCTTGAGTGTTGGGTGGGAGCTCTTCTGGGCCACCTACTTACTAATTGAAGGCTGAGAACAAACATGAAGGCATGAAGATGTGAGAGTGGATGAACAGAGCTAAGAAGTATGGACCTAGTTCTGTGTGACCTGAAGCCGTTGCTTAACCTTTCTGTGCATCAGTCTCCTTATTCAAATGGGTGTAGGGTCAACTACACCTAAGTTTTGGCTCTGCTATAGGGCACATAGAATAAGTGTTGGGTGCATAAAGTGCCTCCCCGGACCTCATAGTTTAATGGGAGAGATGAGCCGTATACAGTGTTTTTCCAGCAGCTTCCATGTCAGCAGCCACAAGCAGCATCCTGTCTGGCTCAGGACTTCTTTTGTGTGTATTCATGTATATGTGTGTACGTGTGTCTTCTGGATGCTTATACGTGTATGTGCAAATGTGTGTGGAGACCAGAGGCTAAACCCAGGTATTGTTCCTTAGGGACTGTCTATCTTGTGTTTTGAGACAGGGTCTCTTAGTAAGAGGGTCTCCTGGGTTCCCAAGTTCCAGGAATCCTTCCGTCTCCACTCCTCCAGCTTTGGTTACAAGTGTGCTTTTCACAGGCTCTGGACATTAAGGTTGGATCTTCTTCCTTGTGTAGCAAGTATTTTACAGGCTGAGTTATCTCCCCAGCTTGGGGACTTTTTTTTTTCCCAAGCTTCCGCTTACCCCTGTACAGGTGCCCCCATACCCCACACCCATCCCCTCCAGTGTTTTTCTTCCATGATCCCTGGGAGTTGCTTACAGACCTAAAGCTAAACTGACCTACTTCCTTGAACAGCTGCTGACCCAACAAATGTCCCCAGGACTCTTCCATCTCTATCAGTTTGCTCTCCCTGGGGGGTCCATCAGCTGCTGACTGGGTGGTTTCCCAAAGGCAGGGCAGTCAGTGGGTGGGGTGCGTGGCATGTATGAGTTGCTCACGATACATGTGTGCACCCTGTACTTCTTGGGAAGAAAGCCAAGGAGGCCATGTATTCTGAGGCACAACAGCAAGCTCCCTAGTGGATCATTTTCAGAGTGAATACAGCCTGAAGTCTGTTCATTCCCTGGAACTCACTACTGGGGAGCCAGCGCAGCACCTGAGAGTGTGTGGACCCTGGCCACTGTTGCACAGTGGGCTTGCAGAGAAAGGCTGGGTAGCAGGGGAGGTACTGGAGAGCTCATGAAGTTACATGGGGCTCCTAGGAGGGGCTGGTTGGTCGGTGTTCTGGGAATGGAAGATACCCATCAGCGAAGATGTCATCTAAGCTGGCAGAGGAGAGCTAACGAGCACTCTGTCATTTCCTTGTCAGATCACTGGATCACTGTTTCCCTGAAGAAGCTCTTAAATGAGAGGGCTCCTCTGTATAGAAGCTTTCGAATGAAGGTAAGTTGTGTCGTCCCTTAGCCTGTAATTACCCACATACATACTTTACTCAAAAATAAACACCCCAAATGGCTCTGCCCTCTCGGCCTGGCCTCAGCCCTTGGGGTCTTAGTCTCCAAGAACAGAGTGCAGAAAGCTATTGCATCCTGTCCACATATCTCTAGGACAAAGGTGTATGTGTCCCAGGGCTAGCTCTGAACCTCACTGCCTTGTTGGCTCCCCCCAGGCAGAGAATGTAACCTTTCTCTGGACAGCTGCTGGCTTGCTGTTTGGTTTCCCTACTCTTTTTCTCTCCATGCAGCTAATTCAGCAAGCAGAGGAAATCTGCCTTAGAATATAGTTATGTCATCCCAGAGGCTTCTTGTCATACTTGAAACCATCTCAAGTCTTTAACCAGAGCATCAAACACAAGCTGATCAAGCCCCTGGTTTGCTCGTTGTTTATTCCTCTCCCACCTCCCTGGAGTCCCAAGTCTCATGTATTCAAGGCTGTCCTTGAATTTGCTGTGTATCCAAGGATGAGTTTGAGTTTCTGATCTTCTTGCTCCCATCTTCCAAGTGCTGGTTTTACAGGCATGTGCCACCACACCTGTGCCGGGGATTGAACCCAGCTGGGACTGTGTGCATGCTAGGCGAGCACTCTACCAACTGAGCCACATCCCCATCTTCTTCTGTTCTCTACTTTTTTCTCATTTGTTGCTGAGACAGGCTCCCTTGCTTTCCCTAGAACTCCCCAAGCCCATTCTTACCATAGGGCCTTAGCACATGTTGCTTCTTTGGGTCACAGAGGTATTCTGCTTGGCTTACCTTTCATCCCCTTACTTCAGGTCCTAATGCCCTGTTGCTGCCTCTGCTGTTACGCCTGTCCCCAGAAGAGGTTGTTAGTCCCAGCTTTGAAGTATCTACCCATTGTCCTTGTCCTGTCATCCTTACCACAATGACAGATCCTCCAGGACAGGGGCTTGGTGGCTTGTGCTTTCTGTTCTGTCTCTAGCTCCTTCATCCAGGACCCAGTGATTCCTGGTACATTTGAGGAAGTAATGAAGGAATGGGGCTCTCATGTCAGATCTGAGCGGGACACACTTGGGGAATGGGCATGGAACCTCACAGGAAGTGGTACTCACACTACTCCCCCTCCCCAACTCTTTTTTTCTTTGCCTTTGTTGACACTGGGGTTCATGTTTCCAGTTGTCTGTGAACACCGGATCCTTCTCCCTCCATCTCTCAAGTGCTGGGGTTGCTGTGTGCACCCCCACACTTTCCTCCTTCCCCCTCTTTTCATCCATGGCCATTTCATTTGGAAGACCTTTGCCTTTGAATTCACTAAGCATCCCAGGCTTAGTGCCTGGGGCTTAGATATTGTTATTGTAACAGACATTAGAGGAAATAGTGAGATAAGACCCAACCCAGTGGTTTGCACTGTAAGGTGCTGACTGAATACTGATAATCTCATTTGTCCGCTTCATCCCTGTTGTTCACTGTCCGAGTTCCTCATCCCAGACCGGAAGGCTCAGCACAGGTGCTAGCCCGGGCCAGAGTGTTGCTGAGATAAAACACTGAGCAAGATTAATTTGGGGATGAAAGGGTTTTTTTTTGTCTTAAAGGACTCCATCAGCATCATCATTGAGGGAAGTCAGGGTGGGAACTCAAGAAGGAGCCGAGGCAGGAACCACGGACGGGTGCTACTTACTGCTTTGTTCTCCATGACTTGCTCAGCTTGCTTTCTTATACAGTTCAGGCCCACTATCCAGGGCTGGCACCACCCACAATGGGTTGGACCCTCTCACATCAATCACTAATCAAGAAAATGACCCCACAGGCCAGTCTGATGGAGGCAATTCTTCAACCGAGGCTCCCTCTTTCCAGGGTTTGTGTCAAGTTGACAAACTTTTGACGTCACAGAGGGCAGTGGGAGTCTGGGCCAGCCAGCCTTCTCTGCCCTCCGAGTGCCATCTGTCACTACAGTCCTGGCAGGGTGTGCTTTCTGCCCCTGCTGACAAATACAGAGTGTGGGAATGGGCCCAGACATGCAGGCCCCTGTAGTGGAGGTAGCCAGTAGAAGACAGACTGGGACCTAGGCACCCTTGATTTCAACTTTTTCTTTCTCCCTGCTTGGAAGAATGATAGTATCATGACCCAGTCTCTGCGGCTTCTAAATCTAAGAGACTCTTAAGAAATAGGAGTTCAGATGGTGGTAGGCTTGGTGTTTTTAAGTGGTTTCTGAGACAGGGATGGGCCAGACACCTTGGCCATGAGACCTGGCTAGGACTTTGGACAACATCACTTTGCCCAAGCTGTGGTCACGAAGGCAAGGGCCATAGACTTTTTGATCTCCAGTCCTATCTGGCCCTGGCCCTGGCCATGTTCCAGGGGCAGGATATGGAACCTGACTGCCCCCGGGAGGTCTTCTGCTACAGCCATTTTCTCTCCCAGGGTCTCCACCCCAACTGGTGCCAGCAGGTCAAGTACATCCCACAGCTGAATGTAGTGGTCTCGTGTTCAGCTGTTGAGAAGTCCTCTCTGGTGCTGGTAATACTGCCAGGCAAAGAACCCGAGAAACCCAGGTAAGGAGCACCTGGCAGAGTGAGGTGGATCACAGGGCAAGCCTTAGACAGAAGCAAGGTGGATCACAAGGCAAGCCTTAGACAGAAATGAGGTGGGTCACAGGGTAAGCCTCAGACAGATCTGCTTCCCTCTGCCACACACAGCCAGCCCTGCTGAGAGAAGACTTGCCTCTGGGTCAGTGTCACTGTTCTGAGGCTCATGCTAGGTCCCAGGAAGCAGCCTGTGTCCCTAGGCTGACAGTAGATGCGGGACCCAGCTCTGCTTTCTGTTTAATCTAGATTCTGGAATTTCTACCAGTGACAAAAGGGTAATAGGCCTCTTTCATCTCTCTTTCCCTCACTCTTTCCCCCCTCTTTCTCTCTGCTCCCCCCACCTTGTGTGTCTTGGGGGGGGGAATGCATGCCTTAGTTCACATGTGGAGGAGGTCAGAGGACAACCTTGGGTGTTGGTCCTCATCTCCCACTCTTTGAGAAAAGGCCTCTTTGTTGTTGACCATCATCTCTGTGAGACTGGCTGGTCTGGGAGCCCCTGAAGGTTCTCTTGTTTGGGCATCATAGCTTGCTGTAGAAAGACTGGATTACAGATGTGCACTACAATGCCAAACTTTCCATGGCTTCTACGAATTCAAACTCAGGTCCTCAGTCTTGTGTGGCAAGGACTCTATCCACTGAGCCTCCTGCCCAGCTCCAGTAGGTCTGTTTAATCCACTCATTTAATAAAAAACAAATACCAAATCAACCCCAGCATCTAGATGCTAAGTAAACAGACAAAAGGTATGACTTGTCTTCTCTCTCTCTCTCTCTCTCTCTCTCTCTCTCTCTCTCTCTCTCTCTCTCTCTCTCTCTCTCTCCTTCCCTCCAACTGAGACAGGATCTCATGTAACCCAAGCTGGTCTTAAACCAGCTGATCCTCCTGCCTCTACCATGCCAGGGCTGGGATTGCAGGCCTATGCCACTGGCTGGGCTCAACCCTTCTGACTGAAACAGCGAGAGTGAGTGGTTTCGCTCTGGGGCCTTCAGTGAAGCCAGTGTCTGCCTCGTTTGCCTTGGGATCCTTCTACCTCAGGGACTCCTTGAGTGGAATGTTCTGTGGCATATGTTGAACCACATAGTAAAAACAAACGACAAAAGCCATCAACCTCAGAATAAGTTAGGCTAGCAAGAGGCCCGTCTTCTCTTTCTACAGCAAGCTATGATGCAGAAAACCTCACAAGTGTGCACATTTATTCTTTGAGACAGTTCCAATAGAATGTCTTCATTCTAGATTTTTTTTTTTTTTTTTTTGAGACAGGATTTCTCTGTGTAGCCCAGGCTGGCTTTGAATTGAGAGATTCACTTCCCTTTGCCTCCAGAGTGATGGGATTAAAGGCATACACCACCACTGCCTAGCTAGAATTTTTAATTTTATTGCATTTAATGGCCCATTCCTGCCCCAGGCGTCTCTCTCTCTCTCTCTCTCTCTCTCTCTCTCTCTCTCTCTCTCGTTTAGACTTTTGAGATAGAGTCTTGCTATGTAGCTCAGGCTGGCCTTGAACTTGGGGTCCTTCTGCTTCCATCACCCGAGTGCTGGGGTTATAGGCATGAGCCACCATATCTGACTTTCTTAGTCTGTTTTTCCCTTGTTGCCAGAAGACCAAACCCAAGGTCTTGTGCTTGCTAGGCAAGTACTTCATCACTGAGCTAAAATCCAAGCTTTCTCTTCTTTCCTTTCCTTTCTCTCTTTTTAAAAAATGTTTTATTTTTGAAACAGGGTCTCACTGTGTAGCCCTGGCTGGTCTGGAACTCATTATATAGATCAGGCTAGCCTCTAGTTTATAGAGATCTGCCTACCTCCTGAGTGCTGGCATTAAAGGCATGTGTCACCACTTCCTGTATCTGTCGTCTTCTTTCCAAAAACACAGCTTCTCAGTGTAGCCCAGCTGTCCTGGAACTCACTCTGTAGACCAGGCTGGTCTTGAACTCAGAGATCTGCCTGCCTCTGCCTCCTGAGTGCTGGGATTGAAGGTGTGTGCTACCACTACCTCTTTTTTTTTTCCTTAACATTTTTATTTTGAAAAATCTCTAATATATACTTAAGACCATTTTTAAAAAAATCTATAATTCCTTATGAATTCCTTAATTAGTCCAAGTTAATATTTCCCCAAGTACTTCAAAATGCCTTGTTCTAAATCTTTGGAGTTAGGCATAAGCAGAGTGCAGATGGGTTTGAGCAGAGGGGTGGTGGGATCTAATGTATGTCTTCAAGTCCAAGGGACAGAAAGGGATGGGGATACCAGGGAGAAGCCTGCCACAATAGTCTAGGCTACACAAGATGGTGACCTGGAGTTGGCCAAGAGTGGAGGTGGAGAAATTGGAATATTTAATTTTGGGATAGGTTAAAGGAAGTATACACACATTCTCTTTCTCTGTCTCTCTCTCTCTGTCTCTGTCCCCCACCCCCTCTCTCTCACCTCACGCCAGCAGGTGGCACTATTGGCTGCCTGTTGGTCTCTGGTACTTGCTGAGTAACCACTATAGGTACGACTTTAAGGTGCCAAGCCTGATCCATGTGGAGTCAGCCTCAGCTTCCCAGGGCCCTGAGGGACCAGCTCATTGTAGCTGGTCTTACCTGAGCTCTTGAGGTGGTTGAGGAAGTCGAGGGGAGCAGGTAGAAGATCAGGGATTGGGGCTGTAGGAAGAACTGGTATGGAGTGTATGAAGTGCCCCATCCTGCTTCCTCTCCCTTCTCTTATTATCTCCACTGCTACCTTTCTGAAGTCATTGTCACTGCTCACCAGGCCCCCTTTGGCTGCTGTCCCTATACACAGCCATCTGCAGCTCTCCAGCTTGGCCCTGCACAAACCCTTCATAGTCCAGGCCTGTCTACCTTGCCTGGGACCACTTCTGCCAGCCTTGCCGCTCGATTGGACATGCTGTTCCCTGGCTCTGAAGCCTCGCCTCTCCCTTCTAGTTTCCCTTAGTCTTTTCTAATTACCCTGCAGGTTTCTGCCTCCCACCGCTCTCCTCAGAGAGGCTGTCTAAAAAGGGTCATTCGGTTTCTCTCTGCCCAGCCATCCATTGCTTCCCCTGCAGCCTTCCTTCCTCATAGTTGGTCACGGTCTCTCCTGACTCTATCCATTTCCTTGCTCCTGTGTGTTGCTCCTGGAGACAAGGTTGTAGGAAGCCCAGCGACTTTGAGTTCTGGCAAGGAGCAGGAGCTGGTGGAGTGAGTCACTCCGAAATAATTCCTTCTATCCTTCTATCCTGGTGACCGTTGCTCCAGAACATTTCTCTGCACAGAAATGGACAGAGAAATCTCTCTTTTGTTTTTTTAAAAAACATGTATTTATTGTAGGGATGCCGGCATACACCACTGTACTTATGTGGAGGTCAGAGGACAGCTTGTGGCAGTCAGTTCTCTCCTACTATAGTTTGGGTATCAGGAGTTGAACCTAGGTCATCAGGCCTGGCAGCAAGCACCATTACTTACTGAGCCATCCCATTGGCCCAGACCTCTGGCTTGCCACTGGGTGGAAAATACGGGCTTTGATGTGCTCTTGAAAATTTGAAGCAAGGATAGAGGTTAAGAAACAGTTTGGAGAGCCTGCCACGCATGCCTTTGATCCCAGTACTTGGGAGTTTGAGGCCAGGTTGGTCTACAAAGTAAGTCTAGAGCTGTTTCACAAAGAAACCCTGTTCTGAAAGAAACAAACAAAAACAACCAAAAAAGAAAGGAAGGAAGGAAGGAAGAAAGGAAGGGAGGAAGAACAAGCTGGGAGGCTGATGTAGAGGCTAAGGGGCCTAGAGCAGACATGGTGTGTTGTGAAGGCAATAGGGAAGACCCAGCATGGCTATCATCCCAGGCAAGTTTAGACAGTTTGGTGGCCTTTGTGTGGGGGTGGGGGGGTCTTGCAGCCTTGGGATCTTGTCAGGGTCTCTCTGACCTTTAACCCCTGCTCAGTCCTTCCTCTTCTCCATTCCTGGATATCTTGAGCCATTTCCTATTGCACCCACGAGGGCAGAGTCTTCTTCCCTCTGTGGGTCCATGACTGGGCACCCTTAGGTAAGTGCTTAATCTTAGTGTCCTTAGCTCAGCAGGGAAGTGGTGCTTTTAAAAGTTGTGGGAGTCCAGATGGCCTGTAAGATGATACCCAGCACAGAGAGAAGACACAGAGCCAATGTCTCTGGGATGCTTTATTTTATTATTATTATTATTATTATTATTATTATTATTATTATTATTATTATTTGTGTGTGTGTGTGTGTGACTGCTTGGAAGATACTTGCCCGAGGGTGCTAGATATAAAATCATGTTAACTTTGTTTTTGGAACAATGCCAAATGCTTTACAGGAGAAAAGACTTGCTTATGTTTGGGGCTTTTTCTTCCTAAAGGATGAGTGCCTTCCCATAAGCTACTGATTTGGGCACCTGCTACTTTGGGTCCTGGGTGAGCAACTCAGTAGGTCTGGGATCTAGGCAGGTCTGGGATCTGTCTTTTGGGGTGAAGAGATAGTGACTGCCTCCCCACCTTGCACCTTGCTCCTCCCCTTCCCAGGCCCAGGCTGCTGCTCTCAGCCCTGCGGCTTCCCTTCTTGATTTTCCATCCTAGGCTATCATCACTGAATTTAAGAAAAGGAATTCTTTGCTTTGACTACTGTCCAGACAGGAACTTTCTGGGTAGGTAATCTTTGTGTTCCTTGGAAGCAGTTGGGGTGCAGGTGGCAGCAGCCTGGGGATTTTCAGAGCCAAGGATAGGGCCTGTAGCACCTGGCCTCTGTCTAGCTTCCTCTGCTGCTGTTCTACATCTCTGGGAGATGGGGGTGACTCAGGCCCTTTCAGAGATGGAGACAGGAAAGGGTGAGAGGGACAGTGACAGTGACAGATCGCAGTGACCTTTCCCCAGCTGCCAACTCTGGCTGGAGTCTGAGGGCCAGCCCTGGATGAAGGTCCCAGTGTAGGCCCTGGTCGCTGACACCTATTTCTTGCCTCCAGCAACTGGTGGCTATGACCCCCACATCCGCCTGTGGAACCCCCTGGTCTCAAAAAGGCCCGTGTGGCTGATGAAGGGACACCAGACATCGGTGACACACCTCCTCGTGAATAGCAAGAACACCAGCATCCTGATCAGCATTTCCAGGGACAAGGTGTCCCCCTCTGTCCCCAATACCTCTAGCTCTGTTCCCCAGGAAGAGACAGTCACCCTGCAGTGGTAATGTAGCCTGGCCAGTATTGAGTCCTGGCCCTGGGCTTACATTTTGCTATAGGCTCACAGGGAGGTGCCCTAGAAGAGTCACAGGTGGCCACAAACCTCCAGTTGCCTTGGTGGGGGCAGAGCCCAGCTCTGAGTAGTCTAGAACTGACCTGGAGTTGGGGAGCAAGGGAAGGTCTGAGGTAGGACATGGGCTGCCTGCTGTCTTTGCCTTTTGCTTGCTGAGCTTAAGAGTCGGTCCAGGCAGGACATAGGTGCTTAGGAAGTGAGGAAAGACTGCTCTTCTGACTCTCTCACTAAGGACCTGGGCTTCCAGGGCAGTAGTTTAGCCTCCTTGGGCAGGGCTATGGCAACAGCAGACATTGTAGACATGCTTGGCCTTGCTCACAGGGGCATCCCAGGGTCCTAGGGTGCTGACTGCATCTGCAGACCCTGCTGCCTCTTGCCTATCCCTTACAGAACATTCGAGTGTGGGATCTACAGGACTATGTATGCCTCCAGTCCTTCTGCGGGAAGCTCTTTCCCCTGGGCAACTGCCCCATAACCAGCGCCTACTTTCACAGAAACAGCACGCTCATCTGTAGCACCTACAATGTGAGTGTCATTCTAGGAGTTGGGGACAGCTAGCAGGTTCTGTCCTGTGCTGAGTTGGCTCTGGCTCTTGAGCCTCCTTGAGAGCTGGGCCCCAGCCCATCCTCTTCTCTACTCCTGTTACCCCTAATCCATCCCCACTCACGTGTCCTCTAGACTCTCCCGTTATCCCTCTATGGTTCCTTGGCCCCATCAGTTGTAATCATGAACTCCAGGAAGGCAGGGAGGCCCAGGAGAAAGCTGTCAGGAAGAGCATCTGTGAGCTATGACCTGTCTGGTGCCTGTGGGTCTGCCCTGACTCTGAGGATGGCAAGAGGGATGGCAGCGGGCTCTAGAGCATGGTGGTGCCACATGGGAGCCCAGTGGTGGATAAGTGGCAGGAGCTTCTGTCTAGAAAGCCTCACTGAGGCCATGTACCCACTGTTAGCTGGCCCACTGTCAAGGGTCACAGTTGTCTTTCTGTGCACGTGGCCGGCCCTTCCCCTTTGCAGTGGGTTTATTGGAAGAAGGGTAGGTGTTAACATTTCTACTGAGTTCTGGGCTTGCTATTAGTATTTTAAAAATAACCAGACCTTTGAAGTTCATTTCCAATCATCCTGGGCATTAGGATAGTCTGGGTGGGGCTATGACAGCATTTAACCCTCAGCTTTGTGGGGATGTGAGAGTGTATTACTAAGGAAAAGTTCATTCAGTAGAAATGCAAGGCCTTGTATGACAGTGGTGGAGTCTACGAGTTCATGGGCACAGGAAGAATCCTCTGAGCTGGGGCTGAACTGGTCACAGAAAGCTTTCCTGAGGTTGTTATTGGACTTGTGGGTCACAATCTGTGTTGAGTCAGGTCCTCAACAAGCCAATTAAAAGAGCCAAATGAATAGTTGAAAATAGAAAAAGAAGATTTATTTGGTGTGGTAACACTGGGAAGAGGGACAAAATAGTCAAGAAAACTCCTCAGGTCCATCTTTGAGGTCCCGCAGGGAGACCCAAGTTTCAATAGAGGGCCAAGGGCGTGAACATGTTAACAGTCTCCAAAGGTGTGGCCACACCCACCATTGGGACCTCATTATCTGGACTCTAAGCCCATCCTGTAAGATGGCCTGAGGAGTTGTTAGGACTTTGTGGAATCTCTTTTCCAGGAGACAAGTCCCCCCTGCTGGCTAGCATTCTTTTCTTCTCCATGCATGAGATCCTGGGGAAATTCTCATTTCTCTGTAGTCCATAGTTTCAACAGTCCCATAGTCAGATGGGGAGACACAGGGTCTCTTCAGAGTATCTTCATGTCTGCCAGGCTGGTTACCAAGGAGACACCACAGTAAAGCTTTAGCCCCTCAGAAGGTGAGGGGACCATAGATTTGGGCCTCAGGGTTATCGGAACATGAGGGAATCCCAGGCCTGGAAATAGAGACCTTGGAGTGAGATAGGAGAAGCAACAGAATTCTGAGTTGCTAAGGAGCCTCGTGGGGTATGGGATGTTTTGACGTCATAACCTCTGGAGGTTTCTCCTCAAGGCCTTAGTCCTAGAGGGCAGAACCCATCTGACTGCTCAGCCATCAATCTCTCCCTCACTCCACAGATTGGGATCCTCAGAGGATACTTGGAATCCCAGGGCCCCCTGAAAACAGGGAAGATGACGACTCACAACACACCTGTGTGTGCAGTCCTCTACAGCAAGATCTTTAAGCAGGTGAGTGGGCAGGGATGGGCCTCAGCTGGAAAGAGGACCAGTGACAGACAGCATCAGGACCCAGACCTCTCCATGTGCCTGAGTCGGTGTTCGAGTAGCAGTTAGCTCATGTGGCCCTTATTGCTTTTGTAGTCCTGGTGACACCAGAATCTAGACACGAGGAAGCCTTGCAGACTGGTTGGCATGGGATCTGACGGAGCTCCTCGATCTGGTCACTGGATTGTTGACCCCTTTGAGCATCCCTGCCATGGGCTGTCACTTAGATCAATCAGCTCTGGGCAGACAGTCCTCTTAGCATAGAAACAGATGCTGGTGTGGGTGTTCTTCAAGGTTACCATGCTGTGAGCTACCCTACAGTACCACCTTGCGGAAGCTGCAGTCCGTTTCTTCTGGGAAGAGCACAGCAGCCTGTGCCCTAGGCGGAGGAGATGCGTCAGTGTGGACAGGACAGCTGGGCATATAGAATGCCTCTAAAGAACGTGGATGGAAAGAGCTGCAGGCTCTGTCTACTCCCAGTGGCATGTCTTGTCTGTCCTGGATGTGGGACAGGGTGGTTATCTGTGCAGGAGTGGCCTTCGGCAGTTTAAGGCTAGGGCTCTCCTACTGTAGCTTCTAGCATCATTGTCTCAGTGTTCAGCTGCCTTAGGGCTCTCCAGGGTTGCAAAAACAGCTTTAAATTTTTTTTTTTTAAAGCAAACCCAGCTCTTCTCAGCAGGAATGTTGGTCTACCATAGCTTCATAGGCTACTGCCTTGGAGCAGGATGAAGGCAGTGGACCATGGCCATCTTGTATCCTCAGTGCTTCTCTGTGGAGGGGCCAGGAGCCTGTCCTCTGCTTGGCTTTCTCTCTTCTACTTTGGTCCTGACTAAAAGTGCTCTGGCAAGCATCTTCTCTATACCATGCTGTTTTTTTCCCCCTCTGGAGAGAGTGGTGAGTGTGTTGATGTAAACCATGAGTCTCACCCACCGGGAAGAAGATGAACGTGAATACAAAACCAACTATGAATAACTGCGGTCTGGGAACACGGATTTAGGTTGCCCCTAATTACATGTTCTGATGTTGAAGTGTTTACATGAGTGTTTATAGTCACGGGAGGAAGCAAGCCGTAAGTGGAGGCATTTCCTCAACTGTATTGGTGGGAGCGGCAGTAAAGCAGGGAACTCTGCTGTTGGTCTCAGATGCTATCTGATATTCTCAGCCTTAGCGTCAATGAAAGCTGATGGTCTGCCAAGCTAACCCAGGCGAAAGATGCTTCCTCAGAGTTGAAAGAGTACTTGGTCAGACATAGAGGTGGGCAGTGAATGGCTGTCAAGGGAACTAAAGGTAGCCAAGGATCATTCGGGCCTAAATGTGTTACATTCCACAGTCACGAAGTTCTAAGCAGCTGATCAGTGTAGTGGCTCTCCTGTCTCTCCTGGGAACTTGAGTTCCCAAGTCCTATTTTTGAGTTAATGAGGGCTTTATAAAATTGATTCCATTAAAGAGTAGTAGTGGTTTTGTGACACAGAGACTAGGAAGGTCTGTTTTTAGGCACACAGGTTGCTGGGGTGAAGTTGGAGAAGTGGAGGGGAGAGGCCCCATCACGTACTTATTGCCATGCACCTGTATGTGCTATGCCTACAGGTGGTGAGTGGCTGCCTCCAGGGGATAGTGAGCGTGTGGGACATCAGCACGGGCAAGAAGAGGATGGAGTTACCTGTGTCCGGCATCCAGGAAAGCGAGCTGACTGCCATGGCTCTGGACCAGTCGGAGAGGTGTCTCCTCACAGGCTTGCGTGATGGCACAATGCAGATGTGGAATTACAACACTGGGGAGTGCCTGTTGACCTTTCCCAACCCAGACAAAGTGGAGGTCAGGACAGCCTGTTAGCTGGAGCAGCTCCTGGGGACCCTAGGGTGCACAGTGTTCTATGTATCTGAGAGGCTGTTCAGCATGGCCAGGCTGCCTGCCTTCAATCCTGCCTGAGCCCTTGGGTCCACCTGTCATCTAGCAAGGTGTAAATTGCTCTTATATTTCAAATATGCAAGGGCATATTGTTCTTCTGCACCTTGGAGCTTTGGGTTGTGTCTTAAACAGCATGGGTATTGGGTTTGGAGGTTCCTGTGCTCACTTCTATTTGAGATTGTACGTGAGGGGCACAGTAAAGAAAATGCCAACACCACAGTTTCATGGTGTGATTAAGGTTTTGACTGTAGATATGAGAGAGGGAGAACAGCCAGAGGCATCTGGAAGGGTCCAGAGCAGAGAGAAAGAAGTAGACTGAACGTGGCCAGCAGACTGGACATGGCCAGGGTAGGGGATCGGGGAGAGGGTAGTGGAGATACCAGGTGGCAGGAGATGAGAGCATAGAGCATAGTGAAAGAGGGCAAGAGGATGAGAGAGACAGAGACAGAGAGAGAGAGAGAGAGAGAGAGAGAGAGAGAGAGAGAGAGAGAGAACAGTGAGAGGAGTGAGCCGAAGGGAGTGGACCTTGTCATTATAAAGAGAACAAATGTGTATGTGAGGAGGGAAACCTGGGAAATGAGAAGTCCTAGGAAGCCAGCATGGGCTTTGAGATGTATAACGTGCGTGTGCTATGGAAGGAGCCTGAAGGCCAGCATGGGTGCTGTTATGCTGGAAGGTGCCTCAGGTAGCCATATGTTCCTTCTGCCAGAGGGAAGGGAAATGACTCCTTTTGGAAGATAGGAAATCGTTTCCCAAGTTCGCAAGGAATTCTGCCTTGTATCTCATCACCAGAAATCCTTCTATAGTCCAGGTTGATCTAGTTTCTGGACATTTGGAGAGCCTGAGGCAGAACGTTCTTGTTAGGGCTCTAGGACAAGCTAGTGCGTATAGCATAGAGCGGAGCCAGCAGTTAAGTCTCTTAGGGACTCGAGCCCCTCTTCCTTTAACCTGGGCAGAAAGAGTATTTGGTCAAGAAGCCAGAGGTGAGGGTGCCAGGGAGAGAGCTTGGCTGGTAGAGGAGTTTGATCCCCAGTATCCATATAAAAAGCTGAGGGTGGGGGCATAGGCTTCTAATCCCAATATTGGGGAGGTGGGGGACAGACAGATCCCTGAGGTTTGCTGACCTGACAGACCAGCCTAATTGGTGAGCTCCAGTTCCCAGTGAGAGAGCCCTTTGCCTCAAACAAATCTATACTGAAGGTTGCCCTCTGGCGTCCATCAGTGTGTGTGTGTGTGTGTGTGTGTGTATCCCTTCTGTAAGATGGACATGGGCACCCACACTGTCCGCCTCTTTCAGATATATCAGGTTTGTTGGTCTCTAGCTTCCTTCAGTTAGATACTCAGCAGAAACCCCAAAAGCTGGGTGGTGCCATCGACTCTGGAAATTCTCAGCTTCATCGAGTTGTGATTTTCTTGTGGCTACGTTTAGGAAATCACCTGGACTCAAAGGTGTGCACTTTAGGAGTCTAGAGCTCTGTTTTCTTTATCCCCTACAGATTAGTGGGATTGTCCACATGAACAAAGTGTTCTACATGGCCGGGTGGAGTAAGAGAATCACCAACTTCACGTGAGCAGCCAGGGGAGTGGGAGGCTCCAGCTGCTGGGTGTCACCCCTTATTCTGAGCTTCTCCAGCACTGCAGTAGCTGCCAGGGCCCCCACACCATGGAGCTGCCAACCACCGCTCCACCCGGGCTTCCTCCCATTCGCTCACTTAGCATGTGGTGAGGTGCTTTCTGTTGCCATGGCCATGGCCAGAGAGACAGCCTCCATTTGCATGCAGTTTATCATTCTGAGGAGGAATCATATCAGTCTCTTATAACAAGACGCCACTGATGGGTAGCTTACAAGGCTGGGAATCTATTTCCTACTGCCCTGGAGGCTAAACTCAAGTCTAAGAAGCAAGTTTGGCTTCTTGTGAAGCCCGATTTCTGTTTCCTAGAGCTCTTCCTTTCCTATAAATTTACCTGACAGAAGGATTGAGGGCTATAATCCCACCGAGGAGGGCTCCACCAACGTGGCCTCGCCACCTTGACCTCCTAATATACTTACCCTGGGAATTAGGTTTTAATACATGAATTGGAAAGAATAAAAAAAAAATCAGTCTATAGTGTTCTACTTCTGGCTCCCCGAAACTAGTGTCCTCACATGCAAGATACATTCCCACAGGCCTCAGGAATTTCAACATTGCCCCTTCCCCTGGAATGACTGAGCTACATAATCATCTCTGAGCTGACACTTTCCCTAAGAAACAGAAACAAGAGAGAGGGAGGGATGAGGTCAGTAACTAGTGGTGGGGGAGGAGGGTGGTACTGAGGATAACATTTGTTTAGTATTGACTGAAATATCTAAGTCTAAAGTCGCATCTAAATATTTAAGTCAGATGTGGATGAGGCCCAGGGTTCCATTGATCCTGAGGCAAATTCTCTCTTAGCTATAAACATGTGACATGGACTAGTTATATAGTTTCAAAGTCCAACAGTGAACTGGGTGCAGGGCAGATGAATGGAGACAGGAGGGGAGAAAGGAATGGCAGATCCCAAATGAATCTAAAACTCATTAAAATGAAGTTTTGATCTATCATCCACCTACTCACCTACCCACCCATACATGCATGCATCCCATCCATGCATCCATGCATTCATCCATGCATTTATCCACCCTCCTACCCACCCACCTTATCTATCTATCTATCTATCTATCTATCTATCCATCCATCCATCCATCCATCTATCCATACATGCAGAGGATAATTGTGGGAGTCTGTTTGTTATTTTTACCATGTAGATTCCGGGGATTGAACTCAGGACATCATGACTTATCTTATGACTCCCAAACAATCCTATTTCTTGAGTCCCTGCCTACAAGCCTCCTGAGGTAGAGGTTCTGTTTTATAGGATCTGGACATGTAAGCCTCCAGACAACTTGCTTCCTGGCTTTGGGAAGCTGTGCCCTCATGGTCCTAGGTCCAGGTGACACTCCTGTGATAGGTTCATTCCCTGTATGGGTCCTGTGGCTTTCTGGGGCTGTGTTCCTGAACCCATGACTCTGCCCATTGGGATCTAGGTGATGGGAGCAGCCAAGTTTTTCTGTCTCTGTTGGTACAGCTTGTATCATACAATCGCCCTCAGGAGCTATGCCTGGCTACTATCGCCCTCAGGAGCTATGCCTGGCTACTATTGCCCTCAGGAGCTATGTGTGGCATGGCTAAAGAACATGCTACCGCAGTGTGGGATGAGAGACTATGAAGTGTGGTGATGAGGGCAGGGGCGCTGAGGTCTAACCTGTACTGGTGGCCTTTTCTCTGAGACCCTTTGGCTGCAGGAAGGTTAGTTCAGATGCCTGGATTGCTCTTAGAGTCATTCTTACATTGTCTCAGGCAGTGGTTCTCAACCTTCCCAATGCTGGGCCCTTTAACACAGTCCCTCATGCTGTGGTGACTCCCAGCCATAAATTACTTTTGTTGCCACTTCATAAGTGTAATTTTACTACTGTTATGAATCATAGTGTAAATATTTTTGGAGATAGAGGTTTGCTAAAGGGTGTGTGACCCACAGGTTGAGAACGACTGGTCTTAGAGCATAGGACCCAGCTTCTATCAAGTGGCTGACCCATACATAGTATTCTCACCAAAGATTCTGGATCATACCCCAACAGGCTCATCTTTCCTTTCAGTACATAAAGGCTGAGAGGAGGTCTCAAACCTTATATTTCACCCCCCATCCCTTTTTGGTGCTACGGATGAAGCACTGGCTCATGTGCTGGGCTAATGCTCTACCATTGTGTAACAATCCCAGACTTTCTTCCTCTTTGCTCAACAATTTTGCTTTAAAATTATTTTTCTCAGCCAGACAAATACCTGGTCCCATGGCTTGCAAGGTCTACTTGCTGGAAAGCACTAGAATGTAAACACAATCCAGCCAAGTTCTTTGTCACTTTGTACCAAGGATAGCTCTGACTCTGGTTTCCAGCATCAGGCTCCTCATTTCTACTTAAGATACCAGAATGGTCATTGTCATCCAGAAACTTAGGATCACATAGGTAATAGTTAGAAAGATGGGGCTGGGAGTATAACTCAGTGGAAGATTACATGCTTAGCCTGGGTTCCATCTTCAGCATTGGAGGAATTCATTCATTCTCTCTCTCTCTCTCTCTCTCTCTCTCTCTCTCTCTCTCTCTCTCTCTCTCTCTCTCTCTCTCTCCTCCCTCTCTCTCCCTCTCTCTCCCTCTCTCCCTTCCCCCTCCTCCCTGTCTCCTGTAGCCAAGCTAGCTTGAACTCCCTGTGTAGTTGACATTGGAGTTTGATCTTCTTGCTTTCACCTCTCTGGTGATGGGACTACCATCCTCACCATCATGCCCAGTTTAACCAGTGTGTGGGATCAAATCCAGGGCTCCACACATGCTAGGCAAGTGCTCTAGCAACTGAGTTACATCCCCAGCATGCCTTTCTCTAGAGCACTCCTCTTTCCTTTGTCCTCACCTGAACCACCCATGCCTTCACTGGAAGCATGCTGATGTCCCAGATGTGGTGATATAGGCTTTTCCTGGCATGTGTCTCAGAACTCTTCCAACTTCTGTCCATGTGTTCCCTCCAAAGTCACCTGCACATTTTTAGATATCTGTTACAACAGCACCTTATTCCTCTGTGTAGTTTCTATCTTAGTCACTTAGGCTGCTGTAGCATAGTACCACGGTGTGTGTGTGTGTGTGTGTGTGTGTGTGTGTGTGTGTGTGTGTGACATACAGACAGTGAAAGCTTGTTTCTTGCACTCATAGAAGCTGAATGATCCTAGGCCAAAGCCTTGTGGAGTCTCGTGAGGGCTCTTTCCTCCTTTATAAAGAATCATCATTGTGCTGCAGTCTCTGTGTGGGAGGAGGGGGAAGGATCTCTTTTGGTCTCTTTACCATTCACGAAGCTTCTGTCTTCATGATCAGATGTCCCCTGCTCCCAAGGCTCCATTCCCCACCTGAGGATTAGGCTCTAACATAGGAATTTTGAGTGCACACAAACACTCAGATTCTATTAAATAATAGGATAAGTTGATTTGTAGAGTATATTGATGGCTGTGGGCAAAGAGCAAAGGTTCCGGTGGGGGAGCAGAAACCTTAGTTAGGATTGGGGTATGGTCAGCTTAATCAGGGAGGCCCAGGGTGAGATCTGAGCTGAGTGTGAGCAGGAGGGCCATCAGGGAAGCATTTGGGATGGGACACACATTCCAGGAAGAGGGACCAACATGTACAAGGTCCCTTCTGTTACAGGAGGTCACAGCTATCCCTTCCCCTGTTTAAAATGGAACCTTTTAGTCAGGGGATGAATCAAGACTCATTATTTGTAAGCCTCAAGAGTAGAGCCTTCATGTTTGGTTCATAGTGGGTGCTTAGGATGTCAGTGTGTGTGACACTCACTGACCCCCAAGATAGTGCTGCTCTGAGCTAGCTTCTGAATACTAAAGGCTGTGGTTTCGTCTAAAGAGCATTGCAGCCTGTGAGCTCTTGGCCCTTCTACCTCCGGCCATGCGCACAGGTTCCAAAAGGCCACACAGACCCTCTCCTGCTACCACTGGCAGAGCTTTCACACAGAGGACATCCTGAGCATGGACAAATACCAGAACCAGTTCCTTGGGACCTCTTCCTACAATGGGGACATCGTCTTCTGGAATGTCAGCACGCTGAAGCCTATCTTGAGTTTCAATGCTTCCAAGAGCCCTTTACCTTTACAACCAAAGAAGGTACAGTCATGGTGCCACGGCTTTTCCTAGTTTCCTACGTGCCTTTCACTCCAAAGAGTCTCCTTTCATGTTTTGGTCTGGACTCCAGGTCAGAATCAGGGAGGGTAGAGAGAACACCCTGGGCGCAGAAGGAGAGCTAGAGAGTTGTACTCTGGTGGGGAGGGGGTTGGTAGTAAGGAGAGCGGATGGCAGAGCCTGAATTACATGCCCCAGGTTGGGTGCCAAATGTAAAAGTAAAGAGTTTTTCTATACCTGTTCTTGCTCTGGAGTGATGGTAGGTGTAAGCTGTAGGTCCCACCCACAGCTTCCCCACTTGAGCACTAATGTCACACAGGTTACAGGTTCCCAGGCTCATGATAGGGATGTAGGAAACCTACACAGTCTCTAAATGGCTACATTGTAGCACAATCTTTTAAAATTGCTATGTTGTAGCAGTCTATGGTTGTAACGGCACTAGAGGTCACCTACTCCAGTGGGTAGAGGTCACCTCTTTGCAGGTACACTAATGGGTAAAAACTTCTGGAGACCTGGCATATTTATTAATGAGCCTCTTGTACTATAGCTGGGCAGATGCTGAGTTATTCTAATCCAATTATGTTGGCCTGGTCTACTTCCCAACCACATGGTGTTATCTGCCATCTTATCTTGCTCTGGTTGCTCCTGTTTTATCTGCCCTCTCATGGTGACTCTGTCATTGCAACCTCATGGCAAATCCTCATGGCAAATTGCTTTTTCTCTGGTTTCCATTAGAGACCCTCTCCCTGGGATCAGAAGTCCCACCTTATTCTCTCTTGCCCAGCTGTTGGCTGATCAGATCTTTAGTAACCAATGGAGGTGATAGAGAACAATTTATACATAGCATTGAGACAGGAGATGCTCGACAATGCTAGCATCCAGACTGCAACCAGGTCTCTGGGAGTAGTAATCCGCATCTGACTACACAGTGCACAAAACCGTCTCCCAACAATGAGCATCCTTGTGTGTCAGAGGAGAAACAGAGGCATGATTAGTTAAACACATTTCTCAGGCCATACAACCAAGAAGGGGTAGATCTAGACCCTGACAGTCTTACTCGAGGAAAGGGTAGTGGCAATGTTATTCTTTTCAACAGATTACTTTCTCCTTGAAGATGGCCCACTGTTAGCTTTCATTGTTGTAACAAAATATCTGACAGAAGCAACTTAAAAGGAGGAAAGATTTAACTTGGCTCACAGTTTTGGACATTCCAGTCTGCCATAGCAGGAGAGCCAGGTCAGCCAGAGTAGCTCACATCAGGCCACCCAGAAGCAGAGAAAGGGGTGCCAGAGAAATGGGCTTCCTCTTTTGTTCCTGCTGGGCCCACATTCAGGGTTGGTCTTTCCCCCTTTATGTCCTCCCTGAGAACCTTCACAAACACACCAACAGGCGGCTTTACTCTTCTAGGCCCTTGTCAATCCCATCAGGTTGGCAATAGGTCCCACCCACAGCTTCCCCACTCAGCACTAATGCCACACAAGTCTCCCAGGCTCTTTATAGGGATCTAGAAGACTTTCAGTCTCTAAATGGCTACATTGTAGCAGTCTTTAAACTGATACATTGTAGTAGCCTAGAGCTGGAATGGTGATAGAAGTCATGTACTCCAGTGGGTAGAGGTCACCTTTTTGCAGGTACACTAGTGGGTGGAAGCTCCTGCAGAGCTCAGAGGTTCTAATAGGAACTACACCCCCCCCCCAAAAAAAAAAAAGCCAGCTTAGTGTTTTATCTATTTTACACTGTGGGCTTGCCCAAGATTAAGTAAATATTTGGAAACCACTGTCCATGTTTCAGATGGAAAGACCCAGTTGCTCTCAGGGGCTTTGTCTTGCTGAGGGTGTTAGTGGTAGGTCCAGGGCTGTGTTTGTAAGCTTTGGTCTAAGTCCTCTCAAGGTATAAGGTTTCTGGGAAGCAATGCTGAGTTCCCTGTAAGGCTGGTGATATCAACACCGTACTTGAGGAAGCATCCCACTTGTGGTCTGGAGCTGCCCCTTCTCTCCGCACAGGTGAGAGATAGAGAGTTATGTGCACACAAAACTCCAGTCCATCTAGACTATGAAGATCAAAAGTGGGCACACAAGCCCTGGAAGTCAACTGTCTCCACTGTGAAGAGGAGACTGATGTCAGCTCCCCCAGTGATGAAACACTGGAAAGATACAGAGCAAGAGAGGAACATGGCTCAGGAGGTAGGGAGTGAGCCCAGCCCACCTGTGCCTATAGTCCGGCTCACTTGTTCTGAGCATGTTTCATAGAGGGGATCAGGGGTCAGGGGAAGGGGTCAGGGGTCAGGGGGAGGGGTCAGGGGTCAGGGGAAGGGGTGAGGGGTGAGGGGTGAGGGGTGAGGGGTGAGGGGTCAGGGGTCAGGGGGAGGGGTGGCTCTCTGTTTTGACCCCACTGCAGCTTATCCCACTCTGCTTATTCAAGCTTAGGGATGGTCTGTCCCTTCCTAGACTGTCTCCTGACTAGGTCTGAGACATAAAAGCTTATGAATGGACTTTACAGAGAGCAGAATTCTAGATGTCCAAATCAGATGTTAGGTTACGGACTATGGTTTCAGTTCTTAAGCCTCCTGGGACTGGCCTTGGCCCTGGAGTGAGCTGTAGGAGAACCAACTGGCACTGTTGCGCAGGCGAAGCCATAGTGCAGAAGGGCAAGGTGCAGGAACAGTCTTTATCACTGAGCCCTGAAGGCCCTGGATTGAGTTGTCGGCTTCGGGTTTTTTTTGTTTGTTTTGTTTTGTTTTGTTTTTTTTGTTTGTTTGTTTTTTTTGTTTTGTTTTTTGGTGTGTGGGAAGGGAGCAAGGGCTGAAGGAGAGAGCAACTGGCAACTGACCTTGGGCTTGTAGGAGTGAGGACATTATCCTGAGTACAGGAGACACTCGGGGCACAGGTGTAGAGGGATGGAGGCAGCAGTGCGTTGCTTCTGCAGCTGAGGTCTGATTCCCATTCCTGAGGCCTGAGGCCTGAGGCTTGAAGGAAAGACGCCAGCTTCCCCAGTCCCAGGTGCGGGGCAGTGTAGGCCAGCTCCAGCAGGGTCTGCTGGGAGATGTGTAAGGCTTACAGCCCTCTGAGATGCGCTGCCGTGCTGTGAGGTGCTTACAAGTCATGACGCTGTGAGTTGAAAACACTTTATTGTTAGACACTGGGCCGTCTTTGACTGGTCAGTTTAGGCCTCAAGTCTTGAGAGGAACAGATGTTGTTAGCTTTTAGCCTCATGTCCAGGACAAAGGAAGGGTCTACTGTAAAGGCAACTCAAGTCTCTGCCCTATCACTTAAAATTGCTGGTCACTTAAAATGGAAATCTCCTAATCTCGGCCAAACCGGATACGTCACTGGCCCCTTTGCAGGGTGGGATCTCTCTGAGTGCTCTTCATGCCCTACCTCTGATCTCTGCAGTCTGTAGGAGGGAGGGCCATGTGGTAACTGGGAGGACACTTTTTACTTTTAGAAACTGTACAGGAGTCACAAACCTGGATTGTCTAAAATGGTCCTCGACAAGTCGGTTCATAAGCCAGCATTTCACAAAGACTCTCAAAAGAGAAAGGGAGAATTCTGGAAGAAGTTGCTGCTGCAGTCCAGTGTGTCAGTGGAGAAGGTGAGCTGCACTCCTGGGGATCGGGCAGCCAGGCTGGGCAGGGTGAGGTGTGCCATGGGCCTGCTGGAATTCTGGAGAAGTTTGCTAGGGCCTGGGTAGGGGCGGGGCTGGGAGAGAAGTGCCTCTTTTGGAAGCCACTGTTGGAAGGCCCTCTTTGTGTGGGATGGTGTTTTACAGTGGGGTGCAAGTTGGGTTGGTTCATCTCTCCCTCCTATACCTGTCCCTTGTCTGGCCTGGACCCTCACTACTTATGAGTATTCTTATGGTTTCTGAAGATTCACATCCTAGCTGTGATGTAAGCTGAAATAAACCCTTGCTCACCGTATTTTATCACAGCAACAGACACCCTAAGATACCATGTACTAGGCTGGCATTGAACTCTCTGTAGCTGAGGATGATCCTGAACTTTAGCTCCTCCTGCTCCTGTCTCTCAAAGTGTTGATATTAAAGGTGTTTGCCACCACACTTGGTTTATGCAGTGCTGAGGTTCAAACCAGCGTTTCATGCATGCGAGGTAGACGCTTTGCCCACTGAACTACACGCCCAGCTCTGATTCATGAACCTTTAAAAGATTGAATATAATTTAATATTTTATTACTGTGTATATGCTTGTCTGCATGTTTACATGTGCACATGCATGGAGGTCTGAAGAGGGCACTGGATCTCCTGAAGACTGAGTTCTCGTGGGTGTGAGCACTGGACTGAGGGAGCCTGGGAGCTCAACGTCGATGAGGCATCTCCTTCTACAGTGGGAGAGGATTGTGTTGGGGTTTGAGGGGCTTGTGGGATCAGAGTCAGAGTACAACAGGAACAGTGTTGATTATCCATGCCTCTTAATCATATGCATCCTGCCTGGTCCTGCCCACAGCCAGCCTTCTGACTGTACACACGCTCATTGCCAGCTGCACATCTGTGCTGTGCCCTAGCCTGGCCCACGATTCTCAACACATTGCCACAGGCCTGAGCACTCTCCTCTCTGGCTGTTCTGCCATCATGGTGCTGGCAGTGAGGGATGGAAAGGAGGCCTCAGTTTTTTCCAATTCAAAAGTGAGACACCTTTGTGGTGTGGGTGATGGTGAGTCCTGTCCAAGATCCTCTTACACTTCTATAGGTACCCACATTCTCCAACATCCTCTTATGCTTCTATAGGCACCCACATTCGTGTGCATATTACACACATACACAAATAAAAAATAAAGCTAAAAAACATCCTGTGCTATTAAAAAATAACACAGGCATGCCGGACTTCCTTTCTTTGAAATTCTTTTCTATGCCTGTGTGCTATATATGCACAAAGATATGGTTTTGGTTTCAAAACCAAACCAAGCATTTGAAACTGTAGTTCAGTATTCATTTAAAAAGTAGCACAGTATTCAGTGGACAGCCTTTTCTGTCAGAGCTCACAGTTCTATTGGCTTCATTCCCTTTACTAGCTTTGTGGGGTGGGGGCTGATCTAGGTTTTTGTTTTCTTTCTATCTAAAGTGTAATATACTTTGAAAGTCATCTTTTAAGAAAGCTACACACCAGGTCTGATAGTGCAGTGTTATAAAATCTCTGCCCCTTGTGATATGGCTGAGGTTGTAAATATGAGAGAAAGAACAACCAGAGGGAGAGTTCAGAACAGACTGGACATGGCCAGGGCGAGGGAAGCGAGAGGCTAGGAGAGAATAGTGGAGACAGTGACATAGCAAGAGATAGAGAAGAGAACATGCCCCAGAGAGTAAGAGAATGGTGTAGGTAGGAGTAAGAGATAGAGATAGATATAGATAGATAGATAGATAGATAGATAGATAGATAGATAGATGATAGATAGACAGAGAGAGAGGATAATATCTTAGGGTTTTATTGCTGTGAAGAGACTCCATGACCAAGATAACTATTATAAAAGAAAACATTTAATTGGGGCTGGCTTATAGTTTTCGAGGTTCAGCCCATTACCATCATGGAGGGAAACATGGCAGCATTCAGGCAGACATGGTGCTGGAAGAGCTGAGAGTTCTACATCTTGATCCAAAGGCAGCAGCAAGAGATTGTCTTTTGCAGGCAGCCAAGAGGAAGGTCTCTTCAGTACTGGGCCAAACCTGAGCATAGGACCTCAAAGCCTTCCTATGCAGTGACACACTTCCTCCAACAAGGCCACACCCACTCCAATAAGGCCACACCTCCTAATAGTGCCACTCCCTACGGCAAAGTATCCAGACCTCCACAGAGAACAGCCTATGTAAGAACCATGATAAGTAGCAGTGGAAGAGACCACTGTGTGCTGCAGAGATTGTAGGGTAGAGGAGGAGGTGTGAAGGGCGGGATGCCTTGTGCACTTTGAAATGTTTAACTAGTACCATGATGCTTGAGGGAGCCCGGAGGCTGGCATAGCCTTGGGTATGCTGATAGATGCCACAGGCAGCCATATGTCCCTTCTGCCAGAGGGAAGGGAAATGACACCTTTTGGCAGATGGGCACTTGTTTCACAAGTTCCTGAGGAGGCTCTCATCTAAGCACTGGAAATTCTATAATCCAGTGTAAGCTCATTTCTGGATGTTTGGACAGCCTGTGAGACCCATCATTCCAGCCTCTTGTTGAGGATAAGGAACAATGCAGTCTCTTCTAAAGCTGCTTTTCAGCTGGGGAGGTCATTGTGGTGAGCCAGGAAGGCTGGAATGTGTGTCAGTGTCTGGGAGCAGGCAGGAGCTAGGGGCCCAAGGGAGACCAAAGAGCCTTGGAGCAGCCACTGGAGACCGTGCTTTGAAAGCCATCCTCTTTCACACATTACTAGCTTTCAGTAAGTGCAGGGCTTGCCAATTCTCCAGGAGCACTTGACAACGAGGTGCAGGTGGTGGCGGAGCAGTTTGCAGGGCCATGGCTGACTCCTGGATGGTGTTTGTCAGCTGAGTGGAAATCTACTGGGACAGATATAGACAAGTGACAAAGGGAAAGTTAAGGAACTTAGGGGGAAAATTTTTATCTTGGGTGTACACTTGAAACTTCCATTCCTGGGGTTCTGGTAGTTGGGGGTGGTGGTGGATGGGGGCGGGTACCAAGATCCAGGGGAAGGAAAGAGCCCATTGTCAGGGGTAGGCAGTGGGTGGGAAAGCTTCAGCTGTTGATATAAAGGAGCACCTATCAAGCTCGAGTCTGTGACCTGTGACAGATGGATTTGCGTGACTTTTTCTCAAGTTTACCAAAAGAGACAAAAGTTTTAGATATTTAGATTGATTGGACAGAGGTATTTTCAGCATAAACTTTTTTTTTTTTTTTAAATTTCCTTTGGTTGTTTTTTTTAAATATAAGCTTATATGTTACCTACAGATTCAATACAATCTACATCATAACTCCAATGCTCTCATCGAAAGAATAATCCTAAAATTCATGTGGAAACAAAAGATTATGGACAGCCGAGGCAATTCTATGCAGAAAGAATCCTGCCAGAGGGTCACAGTGCCCAGTGGTCTTAGTTACTTCTCTGTGGCTGTGATAAAACATCATGGCCAAAAGCAACCTGGGGAGGAGAGGGATGGAGGGCTTATTTTGTCTCACAACTCTCAGGTCATACTCCAAGGGACACCATTGCAGGAACCTGGAGGCAAGAACTGAAGCAGAGATCAGTGCTCACCAAGGCTGTCTGGGTATGGTTTCCTCATGGGGCTTTTGTCTAGTGTTGGTATCAGAATAATACTGGCTTCACAGAGTGCACTTGGAAGCATTCCTGCCTTTTCGTCCCCCTCCTCCTCCAGCTCCTCCTCTTTCTCCTCCTCCTGCTCCTCCTCTTTCTCCTCCTCCTGCTCTTCTTCTTCCTCTTCCCTCTTCTGTGAGGTTTGAGAAGGACTGGTCTTGCTAGTTCCTTAAATGTTGGCTAGAACTCATCCTCAGATTCAGCGTCTAATGGATCTTTGTTTGCTTTGATCCTGGCGCCTGGGTCAATGGGAGGAGGGCCATCTTGTTTAGGACTTCCATGATAATCAGGATACTCAAGAATTTTGGAACTGGTCAGTAAATAACCCCAAATAACATGCAAACAACCTCAGTTCAACTCGATGGGTTAGTTCTTTCTTCCTCTCCCTCCTTCTCTCCCTCCTGCCCTCCTTTTCTCTGTCTCTCTCTGTCTCCCTCCCTCCTTCTTTCTCTCCTTTTTTCTTCTCTTCTTTTCTTCTTTTTGTTTGATTCAAGGTTTCTCTATATAGCCCTGGATGGACTGGAATTCACTAAAGTAGATCAGACTGGCCTTGAACTCACAGAGATCTGCCTGCCTCTGCCTCCTGAGAGCATGTGCCATCACATCTGGCTTCAGTGGGTTATCTTAAAAAAGAAAGTTGTAAAAGTAGGAGGATACAGGTCTGTTGGGAAGTAGAAGAGGTGAAGGAGTGGGAGGAGCATAAGAAAGAGGAATCGGAGTGTGTGTGAATATGACCAAAATACACATGTATGACACTGTCAAAGAATAAAGAAAATTCTTTTAATAAAAAAGCCAGCTTAGAATATAGTAATTCTTTTAGAAATAAATTTCTTTGTTTTGTTTATTTGTTTTTGAGATAGGGTCTTACTATGTAGATCTGGCTGTCCTGGAACTCACTCTGTAGACCAGGCTGGCCTCAAACTCACAGAGATCTGTCTGCCTCTGCCTCCCAAGTGCTGGGATTAAAGGAGTGCACCCCAACTCCTGGTTAGAAACTAATTCTTAATTAAATTCCTCCCTAGATGACTTAATATAAGTTTCCACTACAATAAGAAAATATTGCTAGTTTCTGAGGTAAGACAAAAAGCTCAAGGTCCCAGGCTGGTGAGGTGGCCCAGTGGGTAAACATGCTCGCCCCACGCAAGCCTGACAACTTGAAATCGTTCCCAGGATCCCAGTTAAAGGTGGAAGGAGACAGCTGACTCCACCATGTTATCCTCTGACATGCACATGGACATTTTGCTGAATATAAATTTGAGATTGAAGTACTTCTCCATGTCACATTGAGAGAGGAACAGGACTTGGGAAACTTAAGACGAATGAGTCAAACGTATGTGTGTCTCCTTCCAACAAACATCTGCTGGTCATAAACTGTGGTATCAGGAGCCATTGCAGTTCCCAAGGGTACAAAAAGACATATTCCCTGTCTTTAAATAGCTCCCAGGCCAGCACGTTGTCATTCAGTTCCTTCCAGGAAGGAAGGAGCATCAGGGAGACGGGATCATCC
The DNA here is from genome assembly GCF_011762505.2 of Arvicanthis niloticus. Classification (NCBI taxonomy): domain Eukaryota; kingdom Metazoa; phylum Chordata; class Mammalia; order Rodentia; family Muridae; genus Arvicanthis; species Arvicanthis niloticus. Next base: position 123,332,304 of record NC_047659.1, read on the forward strand.
GTTGGGTGTGATGACTTGTCTGGGTCCATGCAACAGTGGCCAGAGGAAACGCCTTGCTGAGTCAGGCCAACCTCTCTCCTGCAGATCATGTTTCTGCAGACCAGGCCCCGCCTGCCACACACGGCTGCCATGCTTAGCAGCTGCATTGATGGCTTCATCTATGCCTGGTCCATCCATGGGAACGGAGGTCTGCTGGGCAAGTTCTCTGTGGACCCTGAAGACCGTGGGAATGTTGTGGGTGCCATGGCCACTGATGAAAATGACTGGATCCTCCTCACCGGGGACAGTAAAGGAAATATCAAGGTGAGGAAGGACTGGCGCCAGCCAAGCTTTTGTCCATCTCTGTGGGGCATGGGGTCCTTGTCTGCCTCCTACTCCTGCTGGGTACCGGCTTCACTAGGGAAGGTGGTAGGGACAAGGTGAGCTACTTAGCAGTCTCCTGCTCTGCCATGGCCTGTGAAATGAACAGGAGCTTGTTGAAATGGTCCCTCCAAGATCCCTCCTCCCCCCATTGGAACCTGTTATCCATCACTGATAACCGTGCAACTCCCACGCTGGCCAGCCATGTCTCATCATCTGTGGACAGCAGTGTCATAGACAATTTTGTGCTCTGTGGTGAAGTGTGGAGACACAGCTCCCTCATCTATCTCAGTCTACCTTCTAACCAAGGCTTCTGGCTTAGGAGACCCTATGACCCATCTGTAGTGAGTAGTTACTTGCCTTAGAGGTATAAGAATGAAGTTGAAGTTCAGAATATACACAGTAACAGTGTGGGAGGAACTCCCAGCATGCTCCGGGTTTGGGGATAGGGGCTGCTAGGCCACTAACTCACACTTTGTACCTAGATCTGGGACATCAAGGATTACTGCTATTTTATTGGCCAGCAACCGCTCCAATCCAGTGGGAACTCGATCTCCGTTGACACAGAGAATAAGTTCCGGCTCTTAATTCCTAGGCAACTCCAGGTCTATTCTGAGCACCACTTACCACAGCAGGAGAAGGAGGTAGGAGACAGTAGGAGGGTTTCTTGAGAAAGTGCTTCTGGGGCACACAAAAGAGCCAGGACTGGGGTTTCCCATGGGCATTATTAATCTTTGTTCTTCCTTTGTGATATCTGGCCTATGTGATATCTGTTAGTCAGATGTCACCATTACCACGGGAGGCCAAGTATGCCCACAGGTGTGCATTGCACAGGCACACACAGATATGTGCCCACCGTCCCCTTTTCACGCATGTTGAGCTTCGCATGTAGGAGCCCTAGAGTCATGAATTTAAAATTGAAGTAGTGTATACTCTTTTGAGTAGTCAGTACTTTTACACAGTTTAAAGTACTTAGTGTTTGCTTGGGGCCTCACTTCTTTAGTTACCGAGAACTAACAAGAGCTTCTGTGGAAGCGACAAGAGTTGTGGGAACAGGACTGAGGACAGGGCATGGTGAGAGGCAACAGATTCACACAATGAATCCTGGGAAATCCAACTTTAGAGACAAGCATCAGGATTCAGATTTAAGTTTATTGCCCAGCACATAAGCTTATAGACAGTGTTTGAGCCAACCCCTAGTCCCTAAATCTTTGGCTAACCATATCTTTGCCACACTATCATAATACTCCAATGAAAGCCCTGCCAGATGAAGTAACTCAGAAGGAGCTGGGGGAGCATTGTCATCTGTTAGGACTTCTGTGAAGATGGGGGTGTGGGTGGGGGGGAATAAGCCACGGCTCAGGCCTCTGTTCTTTTTTGCTGTGTAACCAGTGTTCCAGGCGCCATCTTAGATCTAACGCCCTGTATGGCTGATCAGGTCTCTTTGAGGAGTCGCAGGAGCCTGTGGTGCCTCGCTCTCCTTCCCACTTTTTATTTCACAGGGTTGACCTCCACGTCCCCCACATAGAGTGATGTCACTACATCCGCACTAGGATGACTAAAACCAAAACGGCACAAGCCAAAGTCTGCAGGGATACAGGCCAAGTGAGCTAGCTATTGCAGGCCAGCCTGATGATGCGGTCACTTTGGTGGATTATTTGGCAGTAGCTACCTAACCTGAGTATGCATGCATGCCCTTTGACCTGGTAGTTCCACTCTAGGTTTCCACCTAGAGGTTTGTGTAAAACATAGGAAGAATGCTGAGAGAATTCCCACACTGGCTCCACACTGGAAACAGTTCACATACGGCAGCCTGGCTGGAGTCATCTGTGGGTTTCATACACAGAGCGGTAGGCACCCAGTCACATCTACTCACTATGGAATCACTGACTCTTCAGACCATTAAGTCAAGTCAGACTGCAAAGTGTGTACATTGTATGTGTTACATAGCTCTGTTTATACAAAGCATAAAGGTAGAAAAATGAACTTGCCCTGCTAGAAGTAATCACTTTTGTTGGGGTACGTGGTGTCTGGGGGGAATCTTGGTATGTCTTTAGGATGGACACTATTGTACCTCATTTTCTGAGTCTGATTATACGTTCATATTTAGTTTGTATATTTATACTTAAATACATTTATTATACACATAACTTCTTATGGGTGCATTATACATAAGTGAAAAATTTAAAGGTGCCCAGGCAGAGTAGAGAGGTGGTTGATTGTGAATTAATTTGTCCCTGAAGCAGTCACGGTTACTGATTTCTGGTTATTCTGATATTGAGTTACATGAGTGCACATGTGAACAGTTATTTCCCTCTTATATTTACCCAAAGTGTGGCAGCACACACACTGATATCTCCCTTGCTTTTCCCATTCCATGGTGCATCTTAGAAATCTTTCTAGATCTGTATAGGAAGCCATAGGCTGGTAACAAAATCCCTTTCATGGGGAAAAATTGTTTTGTTTTAATTTTAAAAGTGAATCTTGGTAGTGAGTACCATTTCACATGTGTGTCAGCATGTCTGTAGGACACATTCCTGCAAGTGGGGTACCAGGTCAAAGGGTTCCATAGATTTGCAATTTTGCTAATCATCTTTAAACCATACATATTATGAGACAAGTTTTAGCTATATAGCCTAGGCTGGTCTCAAAGTCACCATCCTCCTGCCTCAGCCTCTGAGTTCTGGGATTACCGGTTTGCCTTGCCCGCTAGCTACTTATGTGCCTTTGACTCTCTGTGTTATACTTAGACTGGTTTTAGCATGAAGAAATTGCAGTGCACCCATGCATGCTGGGAACTGGCCATGCATAGATTCAGTACATGAGGAATATCTGATGCTAACATAACCACAACCAGAGTGATGCTTACTGACCATCTGTAGTGAGTGCCACGTGCCCTCGGTCTCCTCAGACACTCTGGGGAACGATGTTACTTTGCATAGTGCATGGAGTGCAGGTGCCAGTGCTCGAGTCTAAGTGGAGCTGCTGGCACCAGGTTTGAGAACCAAGTCTGTGAATGTGAGCATGCTCACACCCATGTGGCTTTGCCTTTACAGTGAGGCATTGACAAGAGATAGTGTTCTACACTAGACCATCATCAAATAGTCTTTTCCCTTAAAATTTTATTAGTATCATTTTATCTGAAAAATCAAAATTATACACGTTTATATGGTACAGTGTAGTGTGTGTTTACAAAGGAGAATGCCAATCATGTTAACTAGCATATTCATCACCTGCTTGCTTCTTTTTGTGATAAGACATTTGAAATTTACTCTTGGTCGTCTCGAAGGTGTATTTTTGATTATATTCTTGGCTATTTTAAGCATACATTTTATTATTGGTCTTATACAGTAAATCTTAAACTTTATTTCTCCTGTGCAACTGAAACGTTGTATTTTCTTTTCCTATTGATATTTAAATTAATTTTTAGTTGATGTATGAAATAATAGCTTTGATTACATTTCCTGAATTCTTATCGTACTTTGTTCATGTTGCCCCCGCTACTCCTCCTTCCTCTCCCCTGCCCCAATTGCTGGCTGCCTCCTTTTACCCTAAAGTCCTCCTCCTGTTTCCATGGCATGCATTAATGTATTTATGTGTATATGTGTGTGTATATATATATATATATATATATATATATATATATATATATATATACATATATACATTCTTAAGGATTCCACATACATAGAATCTTTTTGCTAATATCCTGCGATTCTATAAATACATGAGGTTATGTGGAATTTACCTTTTATGACAAATGACAGCTTTTCCTTTCTTTCTTTTTGGAAGGATGAATAGGAGTCCATGTGTATACACACCATTCATTCTTTATCTACCAGTCTGTTAGTGTGTACTTTGTCTGACTCCCATGTCTTGGCTATTGTAACACTATGGACAGCAGGGAAGAAGAGACATTCTGCAGTCTCTTCTCAGTTCCACTGGCTGTGGTGCAGGAATATGGCCACTGGATGGCGTGGCGGTCCCATTGAGAAATCTTTGTATTGTGCTCAGAGTGGTTGTGAAGATTTAATGTCTACTCAGACTGTGTGAACGTTCACTTTTCTCTGCATTTCACCAGCACTCGTTCTTCCTGTGTCTGTCTGTCTGTCTGTCTGTCTGACTGTCTGAATAGAATTTGGGGCTTTTTACATGCTAGGCAAGTACTGCAATACTGAGCTGAATCTTATCTCATTTTACTGACTTTTGCATGTTGATTTTCTCCTCCCCCCCCCCCTTTCTTCCTTCTTTTCTTCTTTACTGTTTTTGAGACAGGGTCTCGCATAACCCAGGGACTTTTTGAACTTGTAATGTAGTCAAGGCTGGCCTTTGACCTCCTGACCCTCCTGCTTCCATCTCTGAGGGCTGGGATGGCAGTACCACATCTGGCTCTGCTCTGTTGGCTGAGACAGAGTGCTTAGACTGGCCTTGGTTTTTGTGTTCTGTAGTGAATTTCTTTATCATCTCTATGTTTGAGTGGAGTCTTTAGGGTCTCTGTCATCCATCGAGTCAGCTGACAGTGCATTATCCATTCTTATTAGCAGTCCTTGTCTTTCTCTTGCCTGCTTGCTCAGGTTAGGACCATTAATTACCATGTGGAATAGGAATGGGAGAAGCATCCTTGTTTTTCTCCTGATCTGAGAAGAAAGGCTTTTATAAGATGCTTAGTCTCACATTATAAGCTGGTCTAGTTTCTTGCGCTGGTGCTGCCCTGCTGAGTGACCCTTCCCCACGCCTAAGCTGGTGAGAGTTCTCACCATTGGAAGGGCACTGAGCTTTCTCAAGAGATTTTTCTAGATATACTAGAGTCTCATATGGCTTTAGCCTTTATTTTGTTAGTGGGCTATAGACTATGTGTGGCATGCCATGCTCACATCCCAGGGACAGCAAATTGCAATCAGACTTTGTAGTAAGATAATAATTCACTTTCTAGAGCCATGCATGGAATCATGTATGTTTATTTGAGTTGTTGCTTATTATTGGCATTAAAACAGTTTCTAATTTTTTTGTTTTTGTCTTTTTCTAGACAGGGTTTTTCTGTGTAGCCCTGGCTGTCTTGAAACTCTTTCTGTAGACCAGGCTGGCCCTGAACTCAGAGATCCACCCACCTCTGCTTCCTGAGTACTAGGATTAAAGGTGTGTGCCAACACCAACTGGGTTTAATTTTTTTTTACTGTAAAAAAAGAAAATTGATAAAATCTAAGGAAGACATGAAACCAATTCAATAAGAGATAGAAAATCTGGAGACATGAACTATGTGAATAAAGCAGGTCAAGAGATGGAATCAGGGACGGACTGTCTCATAGAGGGTATGCTAGGTACAGGTGCCTTTGTAGGTGAGTTCCCCTGGGTAATGAAATTACAAACAACAGTTCTGCAAACTTTTCTGAGAGTCTCCTGTGAGACAGTTTTGATGCCAGCAGAGGCTTCATAAACCTAAAAGCCTAAAACCTAAAAACCCAAACTAAAAGTTCTGATTTTAGTTTCAGATGGGACAATGGTTGGTTTTCTTTCAACATCCCTTCAGTGTCCTGGCCGTGGTTTTGAACCACACTTTCTGATACTGTCCTTATAGACCAGGGTTTTGAATATGCTTAGGATTGTTTCTGAGCTCTCTGCCGTCTTTTGTTGGTGGGTTATAGTTTGCATTAGTATGGCTTACCATTCCTGTTTATAGCCAAAGAAATGTCTCTTCCTTGGTCTTGTTTTATCTCAAAATGGTTGGGGCTGTGGAGATGGCTCAATGGATTCAATACTTGCTGGTTAAATTCGAGGATTTTGAATCCCTAGAACCCATCTGACAGCTGAGCGGGCTCTGGGGATCCCTGGGGTGGGCTTGTTAACTAGACCAGCTGGGACTGGCAAACTCTGGGTTCAGCAAGAGATCCTGAGAGATCAAGGACACCAGAGGTCAACTTCAGGCCTCCACCTGTGCCATCTACACACATGTGCACATGCACACATATGGGTCAGAACACAGGCAAACATGTAAATACATATGTGTACATATACTTGAACATGTGGTCCCAGTCACTTCTCAGTTACATAGAGTCCTTTTCTTCCACAGTGTAACACCTTTCCTAGTGTGATGTCAGCTGTATCCCCAGCTGCCCCATGCAGTCTGTCCTTTCAGTGCTTGGCTAAAGAGAATCAGTAGACATGCAGGCTTACATCTCGGTCCATCGCTTTATAGCTCTATGGCTTCAGGCTGATTTCTGAATATCTCTGATTCTTCCTTCTCAGTAAAGTGGCAGCCATGCTCTTTGGCCTATAAGGCTGTGAGGTTCCAATGAGACGGTCACCGTCTACAGTACAGGCTCTCTGCAAGCAAGCAGAAATGATTCTGACAGCTTTAACAAAGGGCCCATGAGGCCAGAGAAGGGCTTAGACCTATCAGGTGTCAGCGGTGGCAGGCTAACGTGACATGCTCAGCGCTGGTTCATTGGTTGGTGACTAGGTTTCCTTGGACTCTGCTACTCTGGATCCTAGGTACCTGCTAAGGCACTGGGTCTCAAACTTCCTAATACTGCAACCCTTTAATATAGTTCTTCATGTTGTGGTGATCCCCAACTACAAAATTATTTCATTGCTTCTTCATAAATGTTATTTGGCTACTGTTGTGAATTATAATGTAAGTATCTGATATGCAGGATATCTGATATGTGACTCTCAAAGGCATTACAACCCACAGGTTGAGAACCTCCATGCTAAGGATTTTGAATGATAGCATGATGTAAGTCATTCTCTACTGCCCCCTACAGGTTGTGGAAGGACAGACCATTTCTCTGGTCCCCCCACCACTTCTGATTACCTGGAGTAGCCACATGGACAGTGTGACAGATATCCTGTATGTGGACTCCTTCCGGCTGGTTGTCAGTGCAGGCGAGGACCGGGATGTCAAGGCTTGGAATCTCTCTGGTGATACCATAGGTATGGGTGCTGCAGAAGGAAGGCCATTTTTGTCTCCGTCCCTGACAGAACACACCTGGCATTACCCTGATGCCTTGTCGGGAGAAGGGTCTCACACTGCTCAGAGAATCTTGCAAGATGCCAGTCTGTCCAAGCTGTATCCACTTAGCCATCAACCATCCTCTCACGAATTCACTCAGCCACTCAGCTTTGTTTGTGTTGGTGAGCTTTAGAAGTTGTATATCTGGTAAGGTCTGTCCTTTTCTCTTAAGAAACAAGCGTAAGCCAGGTGGTGGTGGTGCACACCTTTAATTCCAGCACTGGGGAGGCAGATGCAGGCGGGTCTCTGACTTGGAGGCCAACCTGGTCTACAGAGTGAGTTCTAGGACAGCCAGGGCTACACAGAGAGACCCTGTCTCAAACAAACAACCCCCTAAAACCAATCCAAAAAACAAAGAAAATAAGAACAGTTCTGGTATTATATATTAAGAAATACTCACAAACTTAAAGTGTTCCAGTTTGAATTTCCAAAGTATATATGTATGTATCTGTACAGCCACCACTATCTTAGCTGCCACCGGCTTCTAGGAAATACTACCAACCTGATTAAAATGTGGGTTTTTAAAAAAATAATTATTTATTTATTAGGGGAGGCACATGCCATGGAGTATACGCAGATGTCAGAGAACATCTGTGGGAGGGGCTTCTCTCCTTCCACTGTGTGTGTCCCTGGAGTGGAACTCAAATTGGCAGGCAGGGTGGCAAGTGCCTTCACCCACTGGGTCAGCTGCCAGGCCCTGACATCCTTTTCCTTTTTCTGTATATGTGTATGTGTGGTGGCGTATGTACAGGTTTGTACAGGTGTGTGCACATGCTTGTGGGAACACGCCCATGTGTGCACTCACTTGTATTGGCCAGAGATCAACGCTGGGTTCTCCACTTGCTCTCCATCTTATTTTTAAGACAGGGTCTCTCACTGAACCTGGAGCTCACTCATTTGCCTAGGAGGGCTGGACAATGAGCTTCAGGGTTTGCCTGTTTCCACGCCCCAGCATGGGGCAAAGTGTGCACTGCTGTATTGGCTTTTAGTGTGTGTGGTGGGGATCTGACTCCAGTCTTCTGTAGGAAGTACCAGCTGAGCCATCTTTCTGGATCCTGAATTTATGTTGTTGTTGTTTTGTAATGATAGCATGTCACTATGATAGCCCAGGCTGGCCTTGGACGATCTCAATCCTTTTGTTCTTTCCATATTAGGTCCCAGGTGGGCACCACTATTCCTGGCCTGGCTTCTAAATTCACAGATTGTTTCTGCACTTTGTACATTTGGGATCATATGATGCACTTTTCCCTGTTTTCTTTCTCCAAACATTTGAGCTGTGAAATTCATCCCAGCAATCTCCTACGTTAGCCACACCTCCTCAGCCCTGAACTCTGCCATCTTGCAGCATGTCTCTTCTCCTCAGTGCCTGGTCGGTTTCTATGAGTTTATTTTAGACATGAGATTCTGCAGTTTGCCCTATGTCTGGCTCATTTTGTTGAGCCTTGTGTTTTCAGGGTTCATCCCTATTGTCATAGTCACAGAATTCTCTTTTAAGGCTGAAGAAAATTCCATTATAGGTATATTGCCTGAATTCATCTTTTGGTTGTTTATGTTTTGGCCACTGGCAAATAATGCTTACATCTTGGAGTTGGGGTAAATGAAATGATCTGCTTCTCTCTCTCTCTCTCTCTCTGTCTCTCTCTCTCTCTCTCTCTGTGTGTGTGTGTGTGTAAAGGGGGCTCAATGTGTAGGCCAGATTGGCCCCAAATTTGCAATTCTCCTGCCTCTGCCTTCCAAATGGGTTAACTACATGCCTTCAGGTTTTTTTTTTTTTTTTTTTTTTTTTTTTTTTTTTTTTTTTTTTGTAGGAAAATAATCAATTTTGAGTAGTGTCACAGTGTTTTCAGAGTAGTTACCCAGGTTTACAGTCTTATAAGGGCATGTTCTCTGACACCTATCTCCTGTCTTTCTGATAACAACCATGCTGATGAGTGTGAGGTATACTCTGGCTCCCTGTGTTGAACGTCTTCCGGAAGCCCGCTGGCCATTTGTAGATCTCATTTGCATAAATGTCCATTCAAGTCCTTGTCTTTTTAAAAATTTTCTTTTTTTTTTTTTAAAAGATTATTTATTTATTTTATTTATATGAGTACCCTGCTGCTGTCTTCAGACACACCAGAAGAGTGCATTGGATCCCATTACAGATGGTTGTGAGCCACCATGTGGTTGCTGAGAACTGAACTCAGGACCTCTGGAAGAGTAGTCAGTGCTCTTAACTGCTGAGCTATCTCTCCAGCCCCAAATCTGCTTTTTCTATTAGGTGGTGGGAATTACATATTTTAGTGGTTAGCCTGTGTTAGATGTATGGCATCTTTTCGCTTTTCATAGGCCACCTTTAACCAGCCAAGAAGCTTTTAGTTCTGCGTAATCCTGCTTTTACAGAGCTCTGTTAATCTGTTTTTGCCTTTGTTGTTGGTGCTTTTGGAGTTCCTGCCAAGGAGTCATCACTAAGACCAATGTTTAAACTTTCCCTGGTTGTTTTCTTGGCTTGCTATGTTCTTGTGTGTTGTGTGTGTTTGTGAGTGTGCACGTGCATGTGGAGGACAGATGTCTTTTGAATCAGACCCTCTCCATGGTCAGGTGCTTATCAACTTGGCTCAGCCAGCTGGCCAGCAAACCTCAGGGATCTGCCTGCCTCAGCCCCACCCCTACCCCATGCAGAGAGGATTTAGTAGCACACCTGTCTGCACTGGTTCTGGGAATTGAACTGGTTCCAGGAGTCCTCGAGCTTATGCAGTGAACACTGACTTTGTTGATCAAGCCGGCTCTCTGAGCAGGTGGAGGAATTTTGCATCTCTGTTCACCAGGAATATTGGCCAGTAGTTTTTCTTTTTTTGTGGTACCATCGTCTGACTCTGGTGTCAGAACAATGTTGGCTACGTGGGTTTCTTGGACTGTTTTTCTGTTTTCCTATTCTCCCTGCAGGGTTTGGGGACCAGTATGCCTCAGGACAGGGATTTTGGAGGATCTTTTGAGAATAAATACACCCGAGTTACAACAGGGGGCAGTGTTACACAACTGAGAGTGTGTCACCATGCTTCCAGAGCTGGTTTCAAAGTAGGCTCAAAAACCAGTATACCAGTTTACCAGTATACCAGTTTACCAGTATACATTTAAAAAACAGTACACAATGAGGTTTTTCTGGTTGGTGTATAATTGATCTGTGAGAATTTACAGTGGTATTGTTCCCCTTACTCCATCCCCAGCATGTGTTTTCTCACCTCTTTCAGCTGGGTCTGAGCTGGAGGGGCTGGAGGGGCTGGAGGGGCTGGAGGGGCTGGAGGGTGGACCTAGGTAGACCTGGTTTATCTTTGGGTATGACAAAGCAGGTTTGGCTGGGCTTCTTCTTGGGAGACTCTCTCTCTTGATCTCAGTGTAGCCCATGCTACACCCCTGAGCACTCACTGCACTCCTCACAGGGTTTTGTACATTCAGGATGGAGACTCAGTCCTGCCAGCTGCAGGGCTAGCAAGAGCTCAGCTGGTCCCACAGCTACATCCTTCCATCTAGGCCAAACTTGGCTCTCTCGAAGCTTAGACACATACCGGGGACTCCTGGAGAAGAGAGTGATGTCCAGACTAGTGTGTCCTGCAAAGACTTCTCTGTCATTTTTAGTTGCTCTTATATTTGTTGTGTTTTATGAAAAGATAAGGAGAGAAGGAATATGTTTGGTGAAGGTATAGTCAGGTGTGGGTTAAGGGGTGCCGCTGAGGGCCCATGCTGAGGCATCCCTTCCCCCTGAGGCACCAGACACATGAACGTATAGTATAGAATAGAGTTTATTCAGGGCATGGGGAGGGGAGTTGAGAGGGTAGTAGAGACAGAGAAAGGCAGAGAGAGAGAGAGAGAGAGAGAGAGAGAGAGAGAGAGAGAGAGAGAGAGAATAGAGAAGTAGAGGCTGGCCATGAGCACGTGGAGAGAGAGGGAGAAGGGGAATAAGGAGAGGGGGGAAGGGGTGAGAGGACAGTGGGAGCAGGAAGGCGAGACAGCAAGAGAGAGCAGAGGGGGCAAGCAGCCCCTTTTATAGTGAGTCAGGCACACCTGGCTGTTGCTAGGTAACTGTGGGATGAAGCCTAGAAAAAATGCTAACAATATTTGCTGCTATAGCTCTTGGTAATTTCTCCAAAATGGGATTTCACAACCTGTATCTTTTCTGTTTCTTAATTTCACAATTCCATAGCAGGAGAATGGCCTGCCTTCATTTATTTATTGTGTGTGTTGGGGAGGGGTGGGTTCACACACAGCATGACATGCCTGTGCCACTGCACACACGTGGTGATCAGAACTCACAGAAGTTGGTTCTTTCTCTATCACGTTGGTTTGGGGACTGAGTTCGGGTCATCCATGTCAGGACCAGAGCAGGACTCTGACTTCTCTCTCTTCTGCTCCACCCCAGATCCCACCTAGACAGGCCTCAGCCATTTTATGCCCTTATGCTTATGTGTCATTTCACACATAAGCTGCTGGGAACCTGACTGAGGGTCACTGGACCCTCTCCCATCAACCTACACAGCCCAGGACACTTTAGGCCTGAGCTCCAGGTATTTCCTAGGACTGGAGTCTGGCAAGTCTAGAGATGTGGTATGGCATCCGTGTGATACCTGGCATGAGGCAGGCACTCCGTGTTCGGCTGAGAGGGTGGGGTGGAGGGGCAGAGCAGTGGGGTTGAGAGTCCTGGTTCTGAACAGGGTCTGGTCTCATGACAGGAACATTTGGCCTGAATCTTTGGAACAGACTGCAAGAGGCTGCAGTGATCGACGACGAACTGGAGCAGGTGGCAAGATTGGAGAAGAAGCCCGACTTAACCCGTGCCGTCCTCAAGCACTCCTTCCTAGAGCTGGAGTGAGTCCCTGTAGCCAACCTGGGGGCTCTCTGGCCCCAGCCTGGTATGGTGTGAGAAGCTTAGGGTCTGAAGGCAACCTGTGGCCCCATTCAGCCATCTCAGTGTCAAAACCAAGCAGTCAGGGAGGTTGTGTTTTATAAAAAGAAACAAAAAAGCCAGGACTATGTTTGGTGGTGGTGCTGGAGGTATGGTGTTGGGGAAGGGGGTGCTTCTGCAGGCCCATGCTGAGGCATCCCTTCCCCCTGAGGTACCAGCCACACAGTATAGTATAGAATAGTTTATTTAGGGCATGGGGAGGGGAGTCGAGGGAGTAGAGGCAGAGAGAGAGAGAGAGAGAGAGAGAGAGAGAGAGAGAGCGAGACAGGGAGGGAATAGTAGAGGCTGGCCATGAGCATGTGGGGGGGGGGGAGGGGAATGGGGAGAGAGGGGAAAGAGGGTAAGAAAGGAGCAAGAGTGAGAAGTGGGGCAAACAACCCCTTTTATAGGGCACACCTGGCTGTTGCCAGGTAACTATGGGGGGTGGAGCCTAGACTAACCGCCAAGAGGAAGAACAGCCCAGATGGAGCCCTGCAGAGTGGCACCTGTAGAGGTCATTACCACATGGCAGGGGGCTTCCCAGGCCTACCAAGGTCCTGAGCAGATACGTGCTCTCTCCGGCTTCCTTCCCACTACATTCTCATTCTTCAAATTTCAAATAATTTTAGTGCCTTTTTTTTTTTTTTTTTTTTTTTTTTTTTAAATTGCTGGGCATGGTTTTGCACGCCTTTAATTCCAGCACTCAGGAGGCAGAGGCAGGCTGATCTCTGTGAGTTCAAGGCCAGCTTGGTCTACAGAGGTCTAAGACAGCCGGAGCTACAACAGAGGGACTCGGACTCAATTTTTTTTTCTCTCTTTCATTTATTGACGGCTGGAGTTGTGGCTCGGTGCCTCTCATGACAAGGCCTTTGGTTACATCTGGTACCATCACACATAGGTCTAACCTTAGAGAAACCACAAGGGGAGATGGATATGTAAATTTATAGCTGAGGTTTATCTGATAATTGTTGGGAATAGTAAGAACAGTAGTTGTTCAAAGGTTGGCCACCTGACTGGATTAAATGAGGAAGACTCCCTGGGAGATATTGCGGAGCTGGTTTTGATATGTGAGTAGGGGTTTTTCAGGTACCCATGGCATCTTTATGGTTCCTGTAGTTTTATCAAGGTGTACTTCTCTTTGGAGGGGCAGGCTTGTTATGGGAGACTAGAGAACAAGGTGAGGCATAGCTTCCCTGGGTTGGGGATGTCTAAATATCCTGCCAGGTAGGTCTCGTTGAGCTCGAATGAAAGAAAACACAGAGAATCTTGGACCAGTCCATCTGGGCCTTGTTCATGTTACACAGTGCTTGCTCAGTCCTGGGGCCTGAAGGCAGGGCAGGAAAGGTTGAAGAAGGTCAGACCCCAAAAGGGAAGGCCCTCTGCGTGAGTGGGGGGCTGATGGTAGTGAAGTGAGAGGTGCATGTTGTGAAGGAAGCTTTTCACAGCAAGGAATTGGCTGAAGCTCTGGTGTACCAGCGGCGTGAGCAGGCCGCACTGATGGCTCTTCTGCATGGGAAAGCTGAGAAAGAAACTGAGGCATGGTCCAGGCTGCAGCAGATGTCCCTCACATCCCCATGGACCAAAAAGTCTTCTGTTGAAGACATTGAGGAGAGCTGGAATCGATGGACTAAGGATAAGCAGGTGGGGACAGTGTGGGGAGGGAAGAGGACCCTGGCTTCTGGCTTCTGTTTTTACCTTGTGACTTCTGCAGGCAAGCAGAATTGTGGGAGCAGCATACAAGCCCAAGGTGCGTGTTCGGAACCCCAAACTCCTGACCTCCAGAGCGCAGTTTAACTGGATGAGGCAGCAGGTGAGGAAGAGAGGTTGCTTCTGAGGTGTCAGGGCCATCAGAGGCCAGCAGACCCCATTAGGTCTGTGTCTTTTGTTTCTGGCATTAACTGGTCAGGCTGGGCTGTTTTCTGTCAGCAGAGATCTTGTCTTTGAGGACACAGGCCCCTGGACTTATGGAGGGGTGGTCCACCTCTGGCTTTTTCTGTCTGTAGCCCCTAGGCACCGTTATAGTTATGAGCTACTCATTTACAGAGTAACTGCCCCTGTACCTGTGAGTGTAGATGATAAAAGGTAGATATGAGGTATATGGGTACCCCAGATGCACAAGTGGGGATACATAGGAGTGGCTCTCTTAGGCGGAGAAGGGGAAATCAGAGACCGTAACAAGCCAGTCAAACTCCATCTCTTGCCAGCACACACCCTGCCTAGCCTCTCCTACCTATGTGACTTAGGGCATTATGGGAGCTCTCATGATGCCCAAGACTACAGTATGCCTATTGTCTACCAGGTTTGTATGAGAGGGTTCTGGAGGTTGCTTAAGGCCCAGCTTGGGGAGTGCTAATGAGAGACCTAGGGTAGATGCAGGGAGCTCTGTGTCAGGCCCCACTTGAGGTCTAATTCGTGCCTTTGCTTGAAAGTTCAGAAAAGTCCTGGTGCCAGGGCCACCTCACAGAAAAGTGTAAGGAGGAGAGAGTAAGGAGGCGAGCCTGCTGAGGGTTGTGCGGGACCGCAACTGTGGCCTTTATTGCAGCTACAGCACTAGAGATTTACTCTGCATGGGAAGACCTGAGGGCACTCCCTTGCTGCAAGCCCATTCTTGATCTCCAGTACTGCCAGCTCCTGTAAGCCCTCACCTTCTGTTCTGCTCCCAGATTTCTCCTCAGGTCTACCAATGCCTGTCCTTCACTGACCTTAAGCCGATCCAACAGCCTGACTTCATGATGCATAAGATCCTGGACCAAGAAGGCCGGCACATCCGCTGGGTGGCCAGTGATATCCGGAGTGATGGGGAGTCTTTCCGGGGTCAGATCGTCACAGATATGGCAGCCGGCAGCTCACCTGCTGCCACATACTCCTCCCTCTCTATGATTTCTGTGGGACTATCACCCTCCAACTGGTCTAACTCCCTGAAGCCCTTTTCTTCTACTTCCTTCCTGAGGCCTTCATCAGCCTCTCCAGTCCATTCTAGTTCTTCTACACCACCACAGACCTTGGGTCTGCCCCGAAAAAGTCAGAGACCTCAAGGCCAGATGTTGTCTCCTTGAAGCATCCAAAACCCGGGGGAGCCACTCTCATGTCCTCTCTGAAGTGGAGCTCCCGCGTTGTATTGAGGTGTACATTTTTCTCTCTGTTCTGTAGCAGGGGACCTATAGGGTCTTGCATGTCCCTGGCTCACTCCCTGCCAGGCTGGGAAGATGCAGGCCTTTCCTCTCATACTGCTTCTCTCGGTATGACTTCAGCTGTCTTGTGGCTCTGCACAATTCTGGAGAAGAAAAGAAAATAAATATCCTCCTGTGTTAGATTCCTACAGGTGACATGGCTGGGCTACGTCTCTCACCCTCTTAGGTCCCTGCTATGCTATAGGACAGGTCACAATGCCTGGAAAGGCCTTAAACAGACAGAGAAGGGCCTGTATGCTTTGACTACCATGCAGCAAGCCCACTCTACTAGGGCTCTGCGTGGCATGACAGGAAGATCATACGGTAGGGATGCCTGATAGTTCAGCAGCCTGATTCAGCCTCACAGAAGCCATTCTGTGCTGAGTGTCTGCCTGTCCTTTGTCTCTGATGTCTGTTTTCCTTGGTCATCAGTCCCAGCTCTAGTGTTTGGAAGCTGCTCTGTGCCTCTTATCAAGGATATCTGAGTATGTAAGCAGATGGGTCTTACTCTGGATTTGAAGCACCCTTCTTGGTCAGAAGCACCTGTCCCCAGCTCTGCTTGGTTTGTTCCTGTCAGAAGGCTAACTGTGGGTCATATGTGGAATCCTAGATACAGAAGATTCCATTCAAAGTCTGTAAAGCATGAGGTCACACCAACTTGAACAGGGGTCCTTTGGGGAACACGGCTCGTGGCTCTGGGCAGAGCAGAATCATCAGAGCTTGTTCTTGCCAGGGATGTGGCACCAGGCCACCTCTTAGCAGCCCCAAGCATCAGGATTAGCAGAGATGAGGCCTTCTTTGGAGCCAGCCAGAGGCAGTGGGCTTGAGGCTCAACAGTAGAACAGGAAGGAAGGGTCAAAGAAACTAGAACTACTTAGGCCTCAAGGTTTGAACTGGGTCTCCACA
Source organism: Arvicanthis niloticus (assembly GCF_011762505.2). Lineage (NCBI taxonomy): Eukaryota > Metazoa > Chordata > Mammalia > Rodentia > Muridae > Arvicanthis > Arvicanthis niloticus. The sequence goes on from NC_047659.1 coordinate 123,348,667, forward strand.
ACTCACAGGGCTGGAGGACCTAAGCTCCTCACAGAGGGTCCCTTTATGTACCCTTAACTTTGTATATGTGTTTGTGTTGTGTGTGTGTTCTCATGTATGTAGGCACACATAGTGTGCCAGTGCTTGTTCATGTGTGCATGAGCACATGCAGACCCAAGGTTGATGTGAGGTGTTTCCCTTCCTTTATATAGAGACAAAGTTGCTCTCTGATTCTAGAGTTCACTGATCTATGGGTCCTGAAATCTGAACTCTGGTCCCCATGCTTACATGGCAAGTGTTTTGCCCACCAAGCCATCTCCCAGTTCCTCTTGTACATCTCTTATGTGTGGTATGTCCCGGATCCTGGGTCAGGTGTTGTGGGAGTGGGTTTCTGAGACAGAGGTTTGAAACTCTACTCCTGGCTAGCATACCAAGTGGTCCTGGGGGTTTCTGAGAGCCTCAGTGCCCAGGGGTGGCCGTATACTGAGGCAGACCAGTTTATACTTCAAGTCCAGAGTCGGGGCCATTTACATTGTAGACCATTGCTCAGGAAGAGAAGCCTATTCTAATAATTCTGAAAACGAGGCCAGGGCACTGGTGGCTTGTGCCTCAGCAGCAGCCGGAGAGTCATCTGCTTTTGAGCAAATTGGCCTTTGCTTCCCTTCCTTTCACGTGAGCAACCATATTCAGAAGTAACTACTCATCTAGAAAAATCTTCCTCAACTGGAAGTGTATCAGGGCTCTCTAGAACATGTTCTTAACCTTTCTAGTGCTGCAACCCTTTAATATAGTTACTCATGACATGGTGACACCCCCCCCAACCATAAAATTATTTTTGTTACTATTTCATAACTGTAATTTTGACACTGTTATGAATCATGATTTAAATATTGGATATGTAGGATATCTGACATGTGACTCCTTTGGAAAGGTTGGTTGACCCCTCCAAAGAGGTCGGGACCCACAGGTTGAGAGCCACTGCACTGGTGGACCAGAACCAATAGAACATATACACAGGATTTATATATGGTTTTACTCAATATTGTCAAAATAGCCCAACAACAGCTCTCTCACACTCGAGGGGGCTGAGAACCTGGTAGCTTTCGTTAGTCACTTGGTCCTTTAGGATGGGTGTCTCAGCAGGCAGAGTTGTCCAGCAATGGCTGACTTACATCAGAGAGCCCGAGAACCCCATTGTTCCCCAGTCCTAATCTATCGCCAAGGGCCTGGAGGGTTCCTGGAGGGCCACTGGCTCTCAACCCAAACTAGAAGCCTGGAAAAAGCCAGTTCTAATATCAGGGAAGGAGCAAGCAGCAGCAAACGGGAATGTAACTCAGTGTGAGAGGGAGGAGCGAATGGTTGTTCTTTCCTCTCCGCCATCTGGGCAGCTGTGAAAAGATGTCACTCACATCTGGGGTGGGTCTTCCCACATCAGTTAAGGCAATCCAGACAGTTCCTCACGGATGTACCCTACATTAGGGTGACCTAATGTAGACAAGGGGCCCCTTCTACATGTGACAAGTTGACATTTAAAACAAACCATCACAGCCCATCCCTTGTCAACTTGACACAGAAACACATCACCTCAAAAACCACAGCCTTCCACTTCTCGACGCCAAAGTCTCGTGTTTATTTTATAATGTAAAATATAGTCTAACTTAAGCAAATTATTATATATCGATGGATGTTTTGCCTGCATATATTTCTTCTGTGTGCCATGTGTGGGCAGTGCTGATGGAAGTCAGATCCCCCAGGACTGGAGTTAGAGATGGTTGTGAACCTCCATGTGGGTGCTGGGAATCGAACCTGGGTGAGCACACTTAATGCTGAGGCTTCTCTCCAGCCCCAAATATAGCCTGACTTTAAAAGCTCCCCAGACATCCCCAAATCTCTTGACTATAAGCTCCTATGGATGTGTAAAGAACAAATTACATTCTTTCAACATATTATATTACCAAGTAAATTGCATTCCTTATTCCAAAAGAGAAAAAGAAAGCCATAGCAAGTGAACAAACACACCAAAGCAAAAGAAATTCCAGTGGGGAAAAGACCAAATATTGCCGTTCCGATGACCAGCAGTGAAAGCTTAGAATATAATGTTCTAGGAGTCAGAAAACTTGGCTTCTAAATCCCTTGAGAAGTGGTCTTTTAGTGATCCACAACTTAAATATGATTATATAATTTTACAACACAACTACTGGTGTCTCAATTAACATCACATAATAAACAGAATAAAACACAATCATCTCCTTAATATATGCATAAGTGCATTCTCTACATATGGGACAAAAACATTCGTGTCAGTTACAATCCTCATTTCTGTAACTGGTCACATGACCCTAGCTGGTGTTTATGTCTCCAATTTTTCCTCTACTCTCAGCAAGCAGCACCTCAGTAGGTCTTGGCTTTTTAGTTGGAGAGTTTACTCAAATCTTCATTCCTCGAAGGGTCTAGGCCATCTATCATCCTTCCTGCATTGTGTTGTTCTAGTTTTTCAGTGACCTTAATTGTATTTTTTAGATCCTTCCAAGTGTGGAGAAGTAGTCCAATTCTTCTCCATCAGTCTGGAGCAATGGCATCGCCTAACACCATTGACTAGAGGTCACTATGAACCCAAAGTATCCAGGAGGAAGTCTTAGCCTCCATTTCAGTGGAATGTTTATTGTGCCTCATGCTGGAAGCATTATGTGTAGGAAAAGCAAGTTCATAACCAGAATAGGAATCTATTCCAGAAAGGACAAAATACTGCCCTTTCCCTGACAGAAATGGCCCAGCGTAGTCAACTTGCCACCAGGTCACTGGCTGGCTCCCTTTCTCATCTCTGGACAAAGCAAGTAAAAAGAAGTGACTTTGGTGATAAAACTGACCAACTCTGAGTGGGCATAAGCAATCTAAGTGTTTCCAAGTGTGCCCTGGAAGAGAGTCATCTTTGTAGTAGTTAAAGATCTTAAGTTTCAGAAAAACAAACCCGAACCCTCTTTAGACAACCTACATTTTGGCTGACTTGCAATGCAAATTAATTACTAGCATCAAAGGGTGTCTGCAGTTAAACTGATTGAGAAAGAATGGGATCCTATAATTTGGGGCTGGAGCTGTGTAGGAGGACTGAGGAGGTTGGAGGTGGTCTGATGCGCTCACCCTGTTGAATGAAATAATCTCCCTACTCTTCACAGAGGATGCATTTCCACCCCTTCCCAATTCCTACCTCCTGCAGTGTTGCAGCTCATTGCACTTGCCTGAGGGAATTAATCCCGTGTGTAAAACAGGCAATGACTTTCCCTGAAGTAGACACCAGACAAGTGAATGCTTGCTTCCCTCAGGCCCCACCTATCATTACCACCAGACCAATAACCAGATTTAAGACTAAGCAAACTACAAAGGTGAGGTAGTCTGTGTGGACCAAGAAGAGGCAGACTACATCCCTCTTCTGGTTCTATAATTTGCTGTACTAGAGTTTTCTAGAGGAACAGAACCAACCAACCATTACACATCCACACAAGCATACACGCGTGCACACACACACACACACACACACACACACACACACACACACACACGAGTTATTAAATCAGCTTATGCAATAGGATAGTCAACAACAGCAGTCTAAAGCCTGGAAGACCAAGAGCCCAATGGTTGCTCAGTTGATGAGGTAAAGTGTCTCAGCAGGTCCTATTCTGTCTCCAAAGGTCTGGAGTGTTCTTGAAGAGCCTCTGGTCCTCAGCCCACATTGGAAGCTGACCAGAAAAATGGCTTCTAGTATCAACAGAGGAGTCAGCAGCAGAGCAGTGGGGTAAATTAACTCCTTGGCAAGAGGAAAGGCCAAGTAAGTAAAGTGAATAGTCTTCCCTTTCCCTTTTGTGATGGTTTCAATGAGAATGGCCTCCACAGGGCTTGGTCCCTAGTTAGTGGAACTGTTTGGGAAGGATTAAGAGGTGTGGCTTTTTTGGAGAAAGTGTTTCACCAGGGATGGGCTTTGAGGTTTCAAAAGCCCTAGCCAGGCCAGTCTGTCTCTTGATCTCTGCCTGCTGCCTGCAGATGAGGATGTCAAGCTCTCAGCTACTGCTCCAGTGACACACACTTTCTGTTTCCCACCACCATGATGATCACAGTCTAACCCTCTAAAGCTGTTCTCAAGTCCCCAGTTAAATGCGTTCTCATATAAGGGTTGCTTTGGTCATGGTGTCGCTACACAGCAATAGAATAGTGAGTAAGAAACCTCTCTTTTAAAAATCTGGCTGCTAAGAGGAGGTGCCACCTACATTCAGGGTATGATAAAACAATTCCCCACAGGATGTAGAAAATTTCTCAACTGAGGCTCCCTAATCAGGCGATTCTAAACTGTGGCAGGTTGACTTTTAGAACCAACCATTGTAGGAGGTGAACACAGTCTCCTGTGTGTGCGTGTGTGCGTGTGTGTGTGTGTGTCCAGATCAGGTCTCTTCTGAGGATCACAGAAACTCATAACCACTGTTCCTTGAGCTACAGTGCTCATCTGTCCCTGGCAGAGATACTGAAAGGTAGGCATGGCTGAACGAAGGGGTGGATGGCTCTGATCAGAGCCTCTGGATCTTGGCTCTCCTGGCTCCTCTGTGGAGATCCTAGCCTCCATCTTTGCTCTCACTTAAGCCTGGGCTGGGTTGGGGAGTCTGGGATTACTTTTCCAGGGTAGGCTTCTCCTGGGCCAGGTCAGGGTGTGGCTCTGAGCTATAGGGCCCAGGGAACACTGAGCCCCTTCCCACCCTGCTCTCACACAGGTAGAAATAAGCAACCGTCTTAGCTGTGGTGACAATAATGACAGGCACTGAGTGCTTGCTGTGTAACAATTCTTAGACATTGGGTCTGATATTATCCCAATCTTCCAGATGAGACCAAGGAACAGAAAGACTGAGTCTTTTGCCCAAGGGTCACATAGGTGGTTTAAGGTAAGGTTGGGATTTGAACTCAAGAAGACTGACTGTGGAGCCTATCTTTTAAAAAAAATTATTTGCTAGTCTTTAGTGCCTGTCTTTAGTTATAGCACACAGAGGAGGCAGAGACAGATCTCTGAGGCCAGCCTGGTCAACAGAGTTCCAGGACATCCAGGACCACACCACAGAGAAACCTTGTCTGGAAAAAATTTTCTTCAAAGTTTTATGTGTATGAACAGTTTGCTTGCATATATGTCTCTACACCATGTGTCTCTGCAGTGCCTGAAGAGGTCAAAAGAGGGCGCTGGGTCGTCTGGAACTGGAGTTGGACAGTTGTTAGTAGCTATATGGGTGCTGGGAATCTGGGGTCCTCTGGAGGAGCAGACAGTGTTCTGAACCTTAAAACATTGATACAAAAAGCAAAACTTCCAAACAGTCTATGTCTTTGTCTTGACTCTCTGGGACATCATGCCAGGAGTGGGGTGGGGGTGGAGCTGTGGAGAGGCAAATGCCCAACACTTATGGGCTGTTGTGATGACATTCTAACAGATAACAAACACATGATGTCAGGGGACAGTTGCATCAAGCCAAAACTCAGATAACTCTTGTGTTCAGCCGAGGGTGTTACAGTTCCTCCACATGGCCAGATGAGGGAGCCATATCCTTTCTTGAAAAATTTTCAATAAGTCAGACCAGGGCTGGGCTCATGAGCCCAACTGACCTGGGGGCACACAGCTCTCAGGGCTGCCTGTCAATAGCTCTCTGGTGTCTACTGATGGCTCTATGCCTCCAGGCTCAGCCAAATCATCTGGACCTCTTTCTTCAACGTTAGAACATTGTCTGCCAGGCAGACACATCCCCCACTCCGCAGTGCTGGGAAACAAACTCAGCTGACTAGGAGCTGAGGTGTCGGGCACAGGACATAGCAGGACAGTGCAGGTGGGTGTGAGAACAGGCCATCCCTGGAATTCCCATATTCTTATTTGTGGTTTTAAGTTTGTGGTCACCCCGAGGAGTTTGTCAGCCTCAGAGTTGCTGGCCTCTAGCGCCACCTGGTAGCTGTTCTCATCAGGGACTTGTCCTCCGAGAGCTTTTCACAGAGCTACAGTCCCAACAGATCAATTTTATGAATTAGGAAGCAAGCTCAGAGGGCATCTGTAATTCGTCCACAGCACACTCTGGATTCAGAAGTCGGGGATGCTGAGAAGTCAAACAGGCCCTCTGGGGTGATCCACTGATTACTTTATTGTGAGCGGTGGAATTACAGGGAGAAAGAGAGTCAAGGAGCCTTCCATTGCTGCTATACGTGAAAAAAATATCTGCCTTGAAATTTATTTTAATAAAGTCTCTGTTTTGTCATGTTTGCATTTTGTTAATAAGATGGGCTCTCCTTACGTAACCTATCTCCACGTAAGCTAGCAGAGCACTGAACCTGCCATTCTCCTGCCTCAGCTTCTGAGTTGCTGGGGTTGGTGGCATGCTGCCATGTCTGTCTTAGCAGATAGTTCTTCCAGTGTCAGTTGGGGCGTTCATATTTTTTAAAAAACTTTTCAACCTCCTCTGCAAAGAAAATAAAAAGGAAAAACAAAGCAACAAACCAACCGTGTCATTGTGGAAGCAGAAGTGTGTCACAGACGTCCAACAGAGGCCAAAGCATTCTGTAGGGTTTTATTTCCTGAGTGCTGATTAGTTGTGGGTTTGTGTTAATCACCATCCACTGCAAAAGAAGTTTAATGAGAGCTGAGAGACGTGTATAAGAAGTCATTGGTTTGGTGAGACGTGTATAAGACGTCATTGGTTTGGTGAGACATGTATAAGAAGTCATTGGTTTGGTGAGACGTGTATAAGAAGTCATTTGACACTAGGCCCATTTAGCAGAGTCATATCAGTAGGTTCTCCCCTGGGCTTGTTTCTTGTCCAGCCACAGATTCTTGACCCCATGTGGTTTTGACCTGTAGAGTGGACCTTAAATCCATCCAGAAAGTGGTTGGTTACTCTTATGATATTGATGCCACAATTGCATCAGTGGGCATGTCTTGTGAGGCCAGTCTTTATCACAGGTTCACACATGGGTGAGACAGGGTGACTACTTTTCAGCTCTGGTAGTGTGTACAGTGGCTTCTGTTACTGTGAAAGCTAGCCAGTAGGGATGAAGCTTCCGGGTGAGTACCAGTTTGATTTCTCTGAGTTGTGACGACTCAAATATGTGGTGTCTTCAGCAACAGGACCCTACTTCAAGTTCTGGAAGGTAACTCAGAGCACTGACAATACTCTGTAATGTTAGGGGGTCTATGGGACCTTGATGGCCAATGGCTTCCCAGGAAGGTAACTGTCTCCTGGGCTAGGCTTTATTTGTTAGCCCGTGATATCTAGTGGGCATATTGTTGCCCTGTTGTGAATATCTGAGGGTAGCCTGCCTCTCCTTTATTCTACAGGGGAGAACAGAGGCTTACAGAAGAAAAGGGACCTATCTAAGGGTACACATGCAGAACCTAGAGCAGGATTGACCTCCCAGGCCAGGCAGGTCCCTGAACTGGTCTCATCTCTGCCATTAAACTTACTAGGTGCCTTCCTGGCTCGCCATATAGACTGGCTAACATCGGGCTGGTGTTTTGACTGCTCTGAGTTTCATCTAGAAAATGAGACAGCCTCTCCTGGTAATTCAGATGATTAAAATAAGAAATGGGTGGTATTGTTATCTAACCTCTGGCTCAGAATCCCTCCAAAGGGAGAAGTGGTGATCTCAGAACCAGGAAAGAAAATCCACAGACCCCTATTCTCTCAAGCAGCCTGCCCACCTGGGCACATGTATTTCTGGAATAGGCACCCTGGCCCTCCACAGTGGCACCATCATAGTGTTCTTTCTTAGGTGGCACCCACTCCTGCCTCCCTGTCTAGGCCAGCTCTAGGCTAGGGGTTCCGTTGGCCTTTCCTAGGGAAGCCTCAGGGTCAGGAAGCTCATCCTTCTCTCTTGGTCACAGTAATTCCTCCTTAGAACCAGAGACCCTGAAACTCCAGGGCCTGCACAGGGCTGGGGTATCAGGGTGGACAGCACAGCAGATTCTCCAGGCTGCTGGAAGCAGAAGCTGTTTCATGTGACCATAGTCCCTCGAGGGGCTTGGAGTTTTGAGTTTTCTGCCAGCCCTGGGGCCTAATGTTGAGAAAGGAGTGGGTGGGGACCATCCACTGTTGATCTCAGAATAATGGACAGGTAACCAGTAGTCTCAGGGTCTCTGTCCAAAGCTGGTATGGCGAAGACAGAGAAGTTGTGGGCAGGGGACTTCCTGCTATCATTGGCATGTGCAGGCTCAGATGCAGACTTTATTTGGAGGAAGAGAGACATGGTGTTCCTCACTCACCCAAGGCAGCTCATTCGCTTTCTTTGGACAGGCCCAGGTGACCTTGAGCTGACTGTGTAGCTGAGGATGACCTTGAACTTCTCAATCCTCCTGCCTCCACCTCCCAAGTCCTGCTAAGCAGCTCATTCACCATCTCAGCTGCCAGGAACCTTTCACCACGCCGCACCCATGGTCTCCGGTTCTCAGGACTGGCAAGTGGAGAAAGCTAGCCTCTCCTGCTTCAGACAGGGAACCTGAAGGTCAGAGGGTGACCTTCAAGGTAACTCAGAGAGGGAGAACAGGATGAAGGGGGGGAAGGGTGGAGCCAGGGACCTCCTGTCTGTCCAGGAGTCTGTGTGTCTCAGTCTGCCCCAATCACACTGGCTTGGCTCCAGAGATTAAGGGAATTAGCTAAATCCCCGGAGACTGGATCTGGGTTTATCAGAGGCGCCACTCTGGGGGCCTTGGGGTGACTTGACATCCTGTACATCCGGGTCTGTCTCAGTGGCTTGGGACACCTGACTGCTACCCTGGCTCATGGCCCACATGTCTGAATCAGGCTTGTGGGGTTGAGCGATGAGGACCTGGGATGATGATGACAGGGGGAGCCTTAGGGGCCACACTTTTGTTTCTCTGATAGAGGCTTCCCCTAAAACAAGGCCTAGCCCTGTGCCTTGGTGGACACGTCAGCTCCACCGTGACCTGTACCTTCCATCCCAGGGCGGTTGGCTTTGGCAGATGATAAGTACCAAGCTGGAGGGAAAGGTGGGGAATCAGCAAGCCTGGCTACCTGGGCAGGGCTGAGTGCAGTGCAGAGTGTCTGCTGGCTGTAGCCTGTGTCATCCTATCTGGGGAGGGGTCGGTGTGCTGCCTGCCCAGGGTGGAGCAGGTAAAGCCACTGTCTTCTCAGCTCCATAGTGTCAACTCCCCCACTCCCTGGAATCTTCTGTAACCGTGAGGAGTTGTGGAGGTGTCCCCAAGCACCTCAGGCTCTGGCAAGGTCCCAGGTGACTGGCACCCATACCACAGCTTGCTGGCTGACCCTTGCAAGTGCTGCATCCGTGGGTTCCGAGCACACAGTGGATTATACTTGTTTGTGGATCATGTGAGTGTCCACTTAGATCATCTCAGGGATTGAACTCAAACCCCAGGAGAGTGGGAACCAAGGTGGGACAAGTGCTTGGGGTGACAAGCAGTAGGACTTTCCAAGCTTGGAAAGTGTCACTGAGAGTAAACACCTGCTTTCAACAGTTCTGAACATCTAAGACAGCCAGGACTCACCTGCCAAGAAAAATGCAGGATTTAGATGAAGCAAGAGATGACTTTTATTAAAAGATGTTGAAAATCCAACGAGCTGCGTTGCAAGCCACTCCTGGTCTGTCTGGAAAGGGCACAGAGGGACCACCAAGCAGGTGCTGGAAGGATAGAGCTCCTCCCTAGAGCTCAGGTGGGACACATTTCTAGGTGACACTAACGCAGAGTCGGGTGTTTGTCATACACGGACAGTGCACGCAAGCTGAGGGTGTAACTTAGCTGGTAGGGTGCTTGGCCAGCACATACCAAGTCCAGGGGTCCCTGCCCATCACCACACAATCCAGGAGTGTCTGCAATCTTAGCACTCAAGAGGCAGAGCCAGGGGCATCAGAAGTTTGCGGCTGCTGTTGGTTGTGTTGTAGCAAGTTCAAGGCCCCATGGGAGCTTATTTCTGGGAAAAGCCAAAGAGCCAGAAAAATGTTTCACAAATTTTGGCTGCTGGGTTGACGCTGGGCGAGGCAGGGGGGATGTTAGAGTTGTTTCCAGAAGTCCCTTCCACTGTGGAGACCCCAAGGGCCCTGAGGCTGGTGCTGGAGAAACCAGACTTGGAGGTTTGGCACATGGCCCAGGGGCAGGATCTCCAGCAGGGCAGGGCTACCTAAGATGTCTTCCCTGGAGACAAGCCCATTTCCAACTTCTCTATCATGCTAATGCCCAGCTGGGCCCATGCCAGTCTTTGTCTCCCTGTCCTTGTCTGCAGGCTCCAGTTGCCACTGCTCCTGTTTTCCTGGGGCTCTGTTCTGAGTCTTTCCCTCTGAGTGGACTGCTTGCCTTTATTGCCTGCCTGCAGCCAGAGGTTGATGGTTACCTCAGTGACCACCCAGCATCCACTTGGGCTATGATATGGGCTGGGACTTGTATGGCCCGAGTCACAGTAGACAGCAACAGTGGGTACTGTTCTTAGTACTTCTATATGCTCTTAAGTAAATGCTAGTACAGGAACAGACTGAACAGCCATGGTGAGGATACACAGGCAAAAGAGGGAGTTTGAGGACCATATCTGTACTTGGAAAAAATGAAGTTCAGAGAAGGTGTGTATCTTACCCAGCAGCACACAGCAAAGTTTGTAAGATCTTGAAACATCACAAAGTGGGCAGGGTTGGGACTTCTCATTTGCCACCTCATATGCTGAAATAGCTGTCATCCTGTCTCCTATTGTACAGATCTGGAGACTGAAGCCCTAGGAGCGTGGGGTCTTACTGAAGGTAATCTATAGGTAGGGACAGAGGTCTATTTGAATCCAGAGAGATGTCATCTGGTAGGAGCTAGATTGCTTGGGGTTTGTTCCTGGGACTACCCATTTGCTGACTGTGAATTCCCATAAGTCACCTGATTACTCTGAGTGGTCACTGTCCTCCTATGTAGAGAAGGGACAGTTGGGGTTGCTGTTATGAGGAGCTCGGGTGCCTGGCAGGCAATCAATGACCTGTAGTGGTGATCCCAAGCCAGACTCCCCTACTTCATCACTGCTCAGAGACACTCAGACTTGACTGGGACCAAAGAATACACTTTACACTCTAGGACAGGGGTTCTAGGTGTGAGTCTTTGGGAGGAGTCATGGATTCATGTACATGCACATTCAGACTTGGCTTGGACCAAATAATATACTTTATTCTAGGGTAGGGGTTTTTGGTGTGAGTCTTTGGGAAGGGTTACGGAGCCATGCACACGCACACGGTACAGACAGGTGAAGCGAGGGTTCCCCCAGTTGCTGGAGATCTTCACCTTGACTGCAGCAAAGCCCCTGGGTGGCTGGTTCTGGAACAGAGCCACAGAGTGGCCGCTCCCCCACAGGCCTCTGCTCTGCTCAGCAGAGGGGCCTTGGGGGAAGGGAAGGGTCCTATTTCACAGATGTGAGAATGGGGTCCTAAAGAGGGGAACGGACTGTACCAAGGCCACACAACAGCTCAGCATTTGGGGGCTAGGAGGGAAGGTGCTGAGGCCAGAAAGCCCAGACACAGTGTTGTAGGGAATGCCTCAGCCTTAGAACCTTGGCAGTTCCCTGCCTGTGGGCCTCTCAGCAAGCCATTGTGCCTCTCTGGGCCTCAATTTTCCCTCTGTAAGCTGGGTGTGCTGATAGATGTTCATCAGGGTTACTATGGACACGAAAGAAACTCTTGGGGCCGGATGGATCCTCAGGCCCTGGAAATCATGGCTTCTCTGGAAGCTTAGCCCCCTCCATTCCCTGTGCCCAGAGCGAGTGGAGACGGTGATTTTCAAGCTTGCTGCCCAGTGCAAAAAGGCAGGGCCAGGCTGGTGGTTCAGGCCTATAATCCCAGCTACTGGTGGGTCCAACCTGAGTTACATAGTAAAATTATATCTCAAAATTAAAGAAGAGGGCTTAGGATGCAGTTCAGTGGCAGAGCACTTGCCAAACAAGTGTGAGATCCTAGGCTCACTCCTCAATTCTGCTATAAAAACCAAACCAAAATCCAGTGCATATGTTAACCCCCTAGGTCATTACAGAAGGGACCTAAGGCCTGGAGCCCAGATCTGTGGCAAGGTTGAGATTCAGACCAGCATTAGCCGGATCCCAAACTTGGACAATCTTGTTGACAGCTCATTCAGTCCTGCTTCTGTCTGTCCCCACCTCCTCCTCTCTAGGCCTCAGTTTCCTCTCTTGTAACCCAATCAGGTGCGACTTGGGGCTTCTAGGATAAAGGCTTTAAGTTTGAAGCCAGAAGCCCCAGCCCACGGGCACTTTGTGTTCGCGTTTGCTATCCAGGAAGAAGATGAAGCAAGAGGACTCCTGGAGGGACAGGAAGTCAGAGAAGACTAGCTGGGGTCAGAAGGCTTTCCCTGGGTGCTGCTCTGGGCACTGGGTGCTGCTCCATGTTTCTTTAGTTTTCACGTAGGCCTAGGACAACTGTGCAGCTCTGGGGGCTGTAGGGGTCTGGGGGAGCTGCACATGGGGTATACTCAGCAGATGCTCCTCCACAGCTTCCCCTGGTACCTGGAGTGGAAACATCTGGATGATGTTTTCTGGCTGAAACTGGAACGCCCCCAGGAACACTTCCTCCCTGGGCGGGCTCTCCATGCCCTGTGGAACAAGACAATGGAGCTGTGAAATGCAGCAGACTAAGCTGTTCAAACTGCTGGGATGGGGGAGGGGGCTTCTCATCCAGCCTAATATCTGGCCGCGGAGTTGGAAGCTGGGGTCTACATCTAACATCACCAGTAAGGATCAGGCTGGTTCTCGGCCCTTCTCTGGACTCCATGCTACTGTATATGGATGCTGCAGTATAGGTGATGGATGGTCACCTGGCCACGGTCACTGGCAAAGGCTCAGCAGTTCCCAGTATAATGAGGCTCAGTGGTTTCTCTTCTCAGAAAAGCCTTAGTTGAACTAGATAGCTGTCTATGTTGGTCCTGGAAGGCTGAGATACGCCACAATCTGGACGTTCCCAACCTAAGCCACCCCCCTCACCCCCCAACTCTCAAGGTTTGGACTAGCACCTCCCGAGGTGGTCCCTTCATCTCAGCCTCCCTGCAGTCGTGTGCTCACATAGACGACAAAGTCCTTTGGTGCTGTGTCCAGGCATCCTGACAGTGAGATGGTCTTGGGAATGTGCTGCAGTGTAATGTTGGACAGGTAGACTTTCTGGGCCAAACGGATGGTCACCTGGCCACGGTCACCGGCAAAGGCCCAGCAGTTCCCAGGTGTCACATTGGGCTAGAAGAGGCAGGTTTGAGGAGGCTGTGTTGTGTAGATGGGGCCCCTCATTTCCTGCTTCCCACGTTTCCTTGACCACCCAGAGGCACCCATTCTCTTTCCCAGAGCTTAACTCCAGCAGCCCAGGCAGGGCTGGTCCCAAGTGGGGCCTCTAGCATTGTCCTTCTCAGTACCTGCTTGTCCATCATTCCTTCCCTCATTCATTCATCCCTCACTCCCAACATTCTTTACCTGCTTTTACTGTTACCCTGAATCCTCGACTTGGATGTGCCTTCCACTTACAGAGGAGGAAACTGAAGCACAGAGCAGGGGCCTCGGATTGTACAGAGCTGTAAGTGTAACTTGGTAATTTGGCCTTGCAACTGGCTTGCTGTTAATAGCCATTATCTGACCCATAAAATGAGAAATAGAAGCCCAGGATGGAAAGAGGATGGCCCCATAGCAAACAAGAAAGCTATTCATCCAGTAGATGCTGGGCTCCTTGAAGACATGGTATGTCCTGTCCTGATCTGGAGTTGTGGTGCTAAGCTAGCAGCTGGCTGGGGGGTGGTGCCTCCTGCAGGGGCTGGGACAAAGCAGTTAGCAGGGAGAAAGCATGCCAACCCAGGGAAAATCAGGTAGGGCTGGTGGCATGAGAAGCTGGAGCCAGCTGGCCATGCTTGCAGGTACAGAAGTCTGGCAGAGGCTTTTCCTCAGATCTGACTGCAGCCAATGTTTCGCAGCCAGACTTGACCCCTGTATTGCCTGGGCTGTACCACCTGTCTCTCTGGCCAGTGATCTCTATATTCTGTGATTCCTTTTTCCTGTCCCAGGTCCTCAGTGCCAACTCATTGCCCAGTGGACCTTGCTTGTCTTTGTCCACCCCAGTAGGAGGCATCCCCACTCCTGGGAGGCCACTGTCCTAGATAGATTCAGGAGATCCTTGAGGATAGCACCCATAGACAGATGGCCCATGGCTGTGGCACAGCCAAGTTGAGGGCTAGGATGAGATCTTAATGGTTTGTAGCTGCTTTGGGGGCATGGGCAAGCTTGTTAACCCCTCTGGGCTTCAGTTTCCCCATCTGTAAGGATTGCAGAGGGGTGAATGTCTGAATGCTGGCTATGCCAAGTCTTGCATGCCCAAGTGATCTGACTTCTCTGCATGGTTTCCTCCTTTGCAAAGGAAGTATATCAAGTTCCACCCCAAGGTTGCCTGAGGGTTTCCAGACTCCAAAGTGTCACAGTTGGGTAGGAGTTACTATGGCCTTCTCCTGGCAGAGCCCTCCCCATGGCTCCAGGTCTTCATTCTTGTCCGGCCTCTCCCCCAGCTTTCATCCTGTCCACTGCTCCCCACCTTGACCTTGGCCCACCTCTCTTTCTTGCTGCTATCTTCAATCCTGCCCCACCTCTGCTGCCAGCTCCTGTTACTAGCCCTCTCCTGGCCATCTCCTACTGTCCCTTGCCCTGCTCCTGCCTCAAGGATCACATCCGGGGGCTGCGCGTAGTTCCACAGTCGGATCCAGTTCCAGTAGGAGCGAGCCTTGTCGTGGTTATACGTGGCTGACGTGTGCTCGAAGTCGATGCTGGCCCCTGTGTGAAGGGAGATGTCTCAGCCTCTGAGCCTCTGATGGAGGGAGACTTGTTCTGAGGGCACATTCCTGCTTGGGCTGACTCTCTGCTATCTTTGGAGTTCAGTTGCCACTCTGGGCAATGGAGTGGACACTGTAGTTAGTAGTATGAGAGGAGCTTGCCCAGGCTGTGTGTCAGGGGACTAACGCATTGGTTTTTTTCCCAGATGCAGGGCTGGCATGCTAGGAACAGCTGCAAGTATGTGCAGGGTACCGAGGTTGGGGAGGGGGTTGGCTTGAAAAACAGTGTTTATGCAGAGACATGTTTCCCTCTGATCTCACATCTCATTGAGGTCTGAGGTGCTTGGGTCAGTTGATATTGCCTGGTTGGCCCCCATTCCCACTCTCCAGCATCCCAAAATGCTTTTAGCCCCATCCCATGGGCAACTTACATATTCATCCTCCTGCCTGGAATGTCCTTCCTTCCTCACTGGGTCTCAACCCAAAAGCCTCCCAAGGAAAAAGGTCTCTTCCCTAGCCACCTCCTCCATTTCTCCTGAAGCCAATT
Organism: Arvicanthis niloticus; assembly: GCF_011762505.2. NCBI lineage: Eukaryota > Metazoa > Chordata > Mammalia > Rodentia > Muridae > Arvicanthis > Arvicanthis niloticus. The sequence goes on from NC_047659.1 coordinate 123,363,993, forward strand.
TCTGACTGCCATGAATTCCTATTGCCTCCTCCTCCCACCCCCCAAGACCACATCAGAGAATCGAAACTGTATCAGGAAGCCAGGTGGGAGCAGTGGTCAGTTTCAAAGCTGCACTTCACAATAGCAGCAGTGTGTGTGTCTTAGGAAGGGTTTCTGAGATAGGTCTGTGGTGGGCCCATGGGGGAGGCAGGTCACTCACCTATGGACTTCAGGGCGAAGTCTGCCTTTTCAATGTAATCACCTTGAATCATCTTCATTATTTTCTGGGTCATTTTTTGCTGAGAAGGCAGAAAACACAGGCTGTGCATCATTGGCAAATGACAGGTGGTCTTTGGACACCTCTGCCACCTTCAGAGGCTGTGGATGGCCCCAAATAGATGACACAGTCACTGTACCGTGAGAAAGCCCTGAGACACAAAGTCACCCCTACCCTTTGGGACTGCTTAATAGCTGCTTTGTAGCTTAATACCTACAAAGAATGAAGTGGCACTTTTACTTTATCTCTCCTACAAAGCAAAGGGGGATCTCCTGACTGATAGTTGCAATTATGTGAGGTAAATAGAGTTCTTTTATATCATGTCAAGAAAACACTTAAAATTACTAGACATTAAGCAGCAAGATGCCAAGTGAGAAAAAGAAAAACAGAAACAGAATGCCATAGATAATCCATATATTGAAGTTAGCTGACAAAAATTTTAAAAATAACTGATTAATATTTTAAATAAAGAAAAAGAAAGAAAACATAAATGATAAATTGATGGTAGAATTCAAGCTATGAAATGAAAATCTATTGAATATGATTATAAATATATAATATATATTATATATTTAAAATTCTATATACTATATATTTGGAATTCATATTCAATATATAAGATGAATGGTTGATTTTATTTACAGAATACTATTACAAATGAGTCTCAAGAAAGCTAAGAAGAAACTATCAAAACTCAGGTCATAGAGAAAAAGAATGAAAACAGCCACAAATGAATCATGTGGGAAGCATTTGGAAGTGACTCTAACAGTCTAGCATAAATACAATCAGAAAACAAAAGAGAAAAAAAATTGTGAATAAGAAAAAATATTCTAAGAGATAAAAGCTAAGACTTTAAGAAGTTATTGAAAAATACCAATGAATATATTCAATAAAAGTAAAAGTAAAAAAATAAACAAAATCCCAGGCAGGTTATACTGAATGCATAAAAAATTTATAAAAGTTTCTAGAGTAAAAATAAGATAAAAAACCAAACACTAGATTATACCCAAATGCTGAAGGTTAAGGATGGTGCAATTTTTAGTAGCAGCAGTAAAAGTAGAATATAGTGTTGGACTTCCTTCAGAATTTTCAGGAGAAACTTTCCTTTCTAAAGTTCTATACCCAGCAAAACTTCAGTAAAAGGATAGAATAAGGATATTTAAAAAAGCACAAGTGTCCCCCCCCAAACACACATATGTAACTCTCTTCTTTTACTCTTTTGCAGGAAGTTATTCATGGGGGGGATTGTATTCTCTAACAAAATGAGGGATGAAACCAAAGATTATAACTTGGGATATAAAAATCAGGGCATCAACAAAGACATTGAGTGGTAAAGGGCCTAAGGGTAGCAACTCACCTCGTCAGACATGGCTTCCATAGCCTGGAGTTTGGCAATGAGCTGGTTCATGCTACCTCGTAGGTCCTGGATTTCCCCAGTGTGATGTCGGACCTTCTCCTGGTACATCCTTATCAAGGAGGTAAAACAAGAACTGACTGTTTTATGATGTTGCTACCTTTTTGTGAGTAAGCTTTCAAAGAACAACCTTTAAAACCTTCCACTCTCCTGGGTCTACCACTCACAAACCTCAACTTCTTATCCCTAAAACATTACTCCTTTTCTTCTCTTTTGCTTGGAATATTTGTAAGTCCAGCTCAATCCTTCCAAAATATTTGTGAGTAATTTTTGCCTAAGCAAGAGCGATGTCACCATTAACGGGTTTGTTAGTTAACATTTCTTCTCAGAAACCATTTACTGAGGACTGATTGTGAGCCAGGAACTTTTAAAGATGTTTCATATTTAAAAAATATTTCTATCTACCCAGAACACAAAAGGCATACCTCGTCTCACAAACGAGTAGTCAAAGGTCCAGAGAAAAGGGGCCACTTGCTTAAGTTCACATACAACTCATAGGAGTTAGGATTTAAGGGTCTGAATGTTGTGCCCATATTGTTGACTAAGGATGCACCCCTGAGCTTTTTAGAGGAAAATAGGACTAATTAATTTTCTCTTACCTCAGGCTCTGCAATGGACCATTTATGCTGTCATCCTGATGGAGTATTGAAGAAAGGAGGGATCTTTGTTAGGTGGTCTAATCTGAGCCTGGTGAGAGCCTCATCTCTGTGCTCTATCATAGTGGTAAATCCACCCATTCATCCACCTTCACTTTTAATCTCTCATCCATCCACTCACAAACTACACAAATTTGAAGCTTTCTCCCTCCCATCCATCCATCCATCCATCCATCCATCCATCCACCACCCATCCATCATCCATCCATCCATCCATCCATCCATCCATCCATCATCCATCCATCCACCATCCACCATCCATTCTACCCCTATTCACACTCCCAACCAGCCACCCGACACTGATGATGGCAGTTCCCTTGCTTAGCACTGAAATGGCTGTCGATTGTATGAATCAGCCCTGCCGGCTCTCTTTAGGGGTTGACAGTACAGACAACAGAAGAGAGAGGAAAATGTGACCTCCTTTGCTTTGGAGTGTCTGGAGATTGTGATCTTTCAGCTTAGAGAAAGAGAGAGAGAGAGAGAGAGAGAGAGAGAGAGAGAGAGAGAGAGAGAGAACAGAGTAGAGACAAATTCCTCAGACCCTCATTCTCTATAGGTCTCTGTGATTCTCTCCACCAAAAGCTCTGGCCACTGGTTTTCTCTCTCTTTTTTTCCATCAGAAAACAAAGCCTGTTGAGACTCACTGGAGCAGAGAGAGAATAGAGAGAGCAGAGTGGTTCCTTACAGCCTTATTTTAGGTGGGGGTCTAGAGAAAGGAAGATGGGCCACTGCTGGGCTGAATGACAGATAAGGAAGCCATCTGATGGTGGATAGATGACTGTGTGCAGTCCTTGAGAGTCACATGTGCAGGAGAGAGGGGTTCCTGGTGGGCAGAGTGGCAAAGGTAGCAATTTGAATCTGGGATGAGTCAAGAATGAACCATCATCCAGATTTGGTGAGATTGAGAGAAACTGCAGAGGGGATATTGCTTGGTTTAGGTAGATCAGTCAGCCATGGGTCCTGGAGGGGCTTAAACTCACCTGCCAGACTTCTAGTTTTGATGGTAAGTGCATGGAAAACATCCAGAAGCCTGTGGGTCACAAGAATAAGTCACAAGAATAAGAATGACCCACTTAACTCAAAGGTTAAAAGCTTGGGTTCAGGAATTGAGGCACTAAGTTAGGTTTGTGTAATTTTGGGAGAAGTTACTTAATCTCTGCGTAGCTCAGTGTCCTTGTCTGGAAGATAGGACAGCAGCATGCTCAAATGGTGTCCTTTGTGAGATGTGTGTCATACAAGCTAAAGGACACACACCTCCTTCCACCTCGTATTTCAGCCTTGCTGCCTAGTGGGCAAAGAGAAGGCAGGGTGGGTCTTATCTGTGTTTTCACGAGCTCTAGGCTGACTTGAGCCTATTATTTAAAAGCCCTTAAAACATATTTGTTGTTCTTAGTTTTCAACGCATGTCTTGGCCTCTGCAGCTACATGTTCATTTCTCTTAAGCTGCAGGGCAGTCCTCGCAGGACAGGCAGGTTAGCTGGCAGCAGGAAGGATAGAGTCATGTCTGTGCTAGAGCCCTGGGCCCAAGCCTGGGGACACCTCCACCTAGGCAGGGCCCTGGGGACTCACCAAAAACACAGAGGATCAGAAGGCCCATCTTTTCGATGAGTTTCTGGCAGAACAACTTGAACCTGAGAAGTAGAATGCCCACAGTCAGGGTCAGCTGCAGCGTCTGGCAGGTTCCCCTGTCTTTGCTCCATCGTTATTTGTCCATTGTCTCTTCCTGTTCTCATCCTTATTGAACTTGCCCTTCAGCTCTAATGCCCCCTCCTTCTAGGACTTCCGGAGTCACCGTCTTCTCCCTGCAATCTTAGCCTGCCCATGGTGGTGGTGGAGGGAGGCAAGACTCCCAGAGGAGCCGTGAAGGAAATATTTAAAATGTAAAGTTTAATTAGATGAATGACGTGGCCATCTCAGAAGAGGGATTTAGGTAGACAAAGCAAGCTCAGGGAGACAAGTGGATGTGGGGTGAAGTCATCCTGGACAGGAAAAACACTGGCAAAGGAATCACGTGGGAACCTGGGTGGGGGTGTTTGGGGACTGAGAACCCCAGACTTGCAGGCTCTGTGGCTCCACAGAGGGAAGCAGAATGAGGGTGTCTAGGAAGAGAATGGTGGGCCAAGGTTCATGCTGAGGAGTCAGGCAATGGGGAGCTACATCGAGTCTGGGATGAGGAATGTGGCAAAAGCCATATTGAGAGGATGGCTCATCTGCTCTGACTAGTAGGGAGAGAGCAACTGACGAAGGCACTGTCACTGTCCTTACCTCACCCGCCCCTCTCCCCTGTTTACCTGCAGGTGTTAAGGAGAACTTGCTGGGCCTGAGTTCTCAGGAAGCAGGCCAGGTAGGTGAGCCAGGCTGAAGAGGAGACAGGAGGGCAGCAAGGAGTTGTATTCTCATTTGGGTCTCATGGTGAGTACTCACAGTCTGTCCTGAGCCTGGGGGATACCTTGGAGCTGGGAGATACTTTCGATTTGGTTATTGAGCCCAGGATAGCCCCTGGCTCAGAAGTTCATGGCCTATGAGTAAACCTCTCTTGAAGATGGCAGTTAGTAGAGGCTGGCACACTAGCTAGCACAAAAGATGGTGTGTGCTAATGTCATCCCTGGACACTGGCACACCTCTGGAGTACAGTGTGGTTTAAGTTAGGAAGTGGGGGTTCAGGGTAGATGAGAAGGTGTGCATGGGGGAAAGAAGGATGCAGAAGAGGGTAGGTGTGTAGCTTGGAAGACTGGTAGATAGCAAAATGGGGAGCCAGAGGACTGATGGATGGACAGAGGGTTGATTGTCTATAGTAACAGATGAAAATATGGGGGGAAACAATGAATGTCTCAGTGGTTGAGTGAATAGCCAGAAGATGGATGGATGGATGGATGGATGGATGGATGGGTAGGTGATGGGTGGGTAATGGATGGATGATGGATGGCTGGGTGGGTTAATGGAGTCAAAGTAGAGAAGGTCCTGGGGACTGTTCCTCTTATATCAGCAAGCTTTCCTTTTATTTCTCCCTCCAGGGAGGCCCTGCTTGGATTGGGTGAGGCAGCCTGTAGCTCCTGGAATACACTGCCATCTAGGGAAATGTGAGTTCTAGAAGAGCCTGGTTTGAAGCTGCTACCCATTCTCTGTACCCTGGTAGTCAAGGTAGTTATTCCATATATACATACACATATATCCCAGTATGAACTGGGCTAGGTTGAGGCCTGGGGTGTTCATGCGGAGAGGCAACAGGAGAGGGTCATCTGCAGAGAACATAGATCACAAGGTCCCTGCCAGCCACCAGATGTGGGTTTGCAGAGACCTGGGGTCCCCGGGCTCAGCGTATGGATCTCTGCTGCTCTACCCCCAGCTTCTCACACCATGCACCAGTGAAGCCCCAGGACTCTGTCTTTGCTCACTCATGTTTGCTGGGGCTGCCTCTGCCATTCTGCTGATATAGTTTCTTTGGGCGCCCCTGAGGATGACAAGGTTCACAATCATATTTTACATCATATAAGATCCTTGGTGCTACTGTGTTCCAGACTGAGAAGCTGTGATCTAGCTGACCTCAAAAAAACATTTTTTTTTTCCCTTTGATGAAATGAGGCCCATAGTAGGCCATTCCTACTCTCCTTCTCCCTAGACAGTCATGGTTCTCCATGACACTACACCTGAGGTAGCATAGTGACAAGAAGAAAAAGCACACAGTACAGCAGGAGCCTGGAATTTGGGAAGCACCAGAGAACTCTCTTGGCCCCTCTTGTTTAGGGAGACAGAAACATCTTCATTTTGTAAGATAATAATTCCTAAACATTTTTTATTTGACTCTATGTGTGTTTTTTTTCTAAGAAACCACACATCTAGCTGTTGTATTTTGGATACTAAATGTCTCCAGATGGGTGAAAGAATTGGTTTCCAGAGTGGTGGTTTCTGGAGGTAGGTCTTTAAGAGGTGAGGCCTAGTAGGAAGTCCTTCGGTCATTGGGCACATATCCTGGAAAGGGATTGTGGGTTCCCAGTCTTTTCCCCTTTCTCTCTTTGCTTCTTGGCTCATGATTTCTCTTCTAGCTATACTTTTGCCATGTCATGCTGTCACAAAAAATCCCCAAACAAACAAACAAACAAACACTTGGTCCTTGATTATGGCCTAGAACCTCCAAACCTTTTCTCTTTGTAAGCTGATTATCACAGGTGCTTTGTTATAGTGATAGAACAGTCTCACACAGTGCCCAGCTGTGCTAACACAGTATTGACCCTCCCCAAATATAAGATTCACGCATTCCTGAGGCTATGTAGCATGTCAGGGTGATCAGTGCACCTCAAAATAACCAGAATAGAGGCGTTTGTAACTTCCTAACACCAAGACCTGCTCCTTACCCTGACCTCACCATCACTTATGTATCATATGTACCATGTTACCACACTGCACCTGATAAAACAGTCATATGCCCACTTAAAAATTAGGGATGAGACAATCATATAAAAGGATGGACTAAAATGCCCAGGTTTGAAACTGTCCTCAGCAGCTACTGCTGTAAGGACAGTTAACAAGGTCTGCTTTTTCCCAAGGAACTCTAAACGAGCTGGGGAAAGGCAGGAGCTGGCCTCACCTTCTAGACCTGCCACCGTGGGTTGTGTCTTCAGGTAGGGTACACAAGGCCCCGGGGTTCCTTGTCCGGGGCATTGACTTTCTTTTTCAAGGACCAAGGATGAGGATGGAGGTGTATGGAAGTCAACGAGGAGGAGGAAGTGGCTGCCACTGCCACCACCACCATTGAGTGTTCCCTGGAAGATGACATGGAATTTACTGGGTCAGGTGGAACTGTCAGCTCTGTGACCTCATAGAGCACTTGGATGGGCCCCGAGTCTGTAGCCTGTCTCCTGAACTTCTGTCTTAGTTGGGGTTCCATTGCTATGAGCAAACACCATGACCAAGCAATGCTGATATGGACAATATTTAATTTGGACTGGCTTATAGGTTCAGAGGTTCAGTCCATTATCATCAAGGCAGGAGCATGGCAGCATCCAGGCAGGCATGGTGCTGGAGGAGCAGAGAGTTCTACATACATATATTCAGAAGGCAAACAGGAGAAGACTGGCTCCCCAGTGGCCAGGAGGATGGTCTCAAAGCCCACCCCTACAGTGACACACTTCCTCCAACAAGGCTCCACCCACTCTAACAAGTATACACCTCCCAGTAGTGCTCCCTGGGTCAAGAATATTCAAAGCACCACAACCTCCTGTCAGAGGATGCTGTTGTGACTTACTTTCCATGTGGAAGATGGGAAGGTTGAAACTGTAAGCCAGGGAGGACCATGTGCAGAGGCTGGGCAAGAATGGAGGTGCCCACAGTCAAGCCACCCTTCTTGCTCCTAAGACTCTTTGCTGCTTCAAGCTTCCTGGGCTTACTGCTTTCTCAGGCTGTGTGTGAATAGATTTTCTAATGCTGAACTCAGTGGCTGGTGTTCGCATCACATAAAATAACATTCTTTATGCTGTTGTTTTAATAAAGTCCCACCATTTTAATAGGGAAAAAGAAAGCACCATAGTGGAAATGTCTGGTTAAGTTCCCGACCCCTCTTATCCATGCCTGAAGAGAGCCTGACCTTTCCAATTGCCCACTATAACCTGACCATATGGATCTGTTAAGTTGCAAAGCTTAGGAAAGCTGGAACTAGCGGATGGAACTGCTGGTCAGATGACCTTAAGATGGGGAGAGTAGCCTAGATTACCCAGCAGGCTCAGGGATATCCCCAGTGTCCTCACAGGTGACATGTCAGAATAAGAAACTCATATTCCAGTCTTGCTGGTTGGAGATGGAGGAGGGGCCAGGATCCAGAAGACCAAGAAACAGCCCTCTCCTGAAGTCTCAGCACAGGGCAACAGCTCTGCCAACACCCCTGATTCTTTCCTAGTAAGACTTGTTTAAACTTCTGACCTCTAGAGCTGCATAGTTCAGTTAATAGGCTGCTTGCTTGGCATCCATGAAGCCCTGGGTTCTACCTCTTGGTACTCAAAAAAAAAAAAAAAAAAAAAAAAAAAAAAAAAATGGGACATGTCCCTGTATTCCTGGAGCTTGTTAGGTGTGGAGACAGGATGATCAGAAGTTCAAGGTCATTCCTGTCTACATAACAAATGGGAGGCTAACCTGTGCTATAATGAGACCTTATATTAAAAAGAAGAAGAAGAAAGATGATAAAGTGTGTGGTGATTTGTCATTGCAGCCCCTTGAGAAGTCTCAGTGAAGGGGAAACTCAAATCCTGATACTAATTCTTACAAGATCTTCTAATAGTTCATTTACCCAATGTTATTTAGCATGTGTTCCAGCTCAGGGCATGGGGTTGAGCAGAAGACTCCCCTCTTGGGGCTGTCAGCAGAATACCTTGCATATAGGAGGTGCTTGGCCAACGGGGCTTGCAGTTGTTGCTCAGAGGCTGCAGGTTCTGGAGAAGGTGCTGGTGGAGACTCTCCCTTTGTTTCACCTGGATGTTACCCAAGTGTCCCTTGTGCTGGACACATTGGAGAAGAGGAAGTATTCATGTCGAAAGCAAACACTGAGAGTGGCATTGGTCAATATTTGTACGTCTCTTCACTGTGTGTGATGAGTGTGTAGAAGGCCCTGGTCTTGGGCGATAGTGGGCAAACCAATGCCGAGAGTGGGCTGTTAGCAACCTTGGATGCCTCATTCTTTCTGCCTCTGAGATTGAGGTCAGAGGCACTGGCTCAGAGGCAGGGCTATTCCAGGAACACTTGATGGTGTCTGCAGCCCATTAGCTCCATGGGTACCAGATCTGTCTGATACCAGCCCCAGGCTGGTCTGGGCCCCAAGCCTGGTATTCAGGCTGGTGTGGTCAGCAGGAGTCATATGGAGCTCTAGAGCAGGAGAACATCCCCCAGGTCACTTGTATCTGTGTCCCAGGTGAATCACTCAGAGGGATAGAAGGGAGTCCAGCCATTGCTTCTTGTGCGTGTGTGTATACACACGGGAGTTCATGTGCATTATACCTCTACCCCAGAAAGCAGTCCATTGAACTTGCACAGGCACCTCAAATCTCTATCTTAGACACAGTCCCTTTCACTCAATAGCCCAACATACCGATCCACAGAACTCTTCACGCCTGTGCCCATGAAGTGACGTCATTAACCAAGATGTCACTGTGCCATGCCACCTACACACCCTCAGACACCCATTTCCCTCTGATACCAGTCCCCATGACCTTATTATGTGTGTGCATATATAATGGTGCATTTGCAACCTCATGTTCACATAAACGTCATCTTTTCTCTCACACAGGATGGGATACTCCTACTGTGATGGATGTGAATTTGGAGAGCCCTGGGCCAGCCACACTGTCTTCTGTTCTCTTTTGAGCGAAGGCTCAGTGTGTGGCCAATATCAGGGCTCAGAGTTGGGGATCAGGGCTCATATAGCCTCCTGCCCTTACTTAAAGAGTTGTGTTTCTGGAAGAGCTTGGAGACACAAGGCTATCCCTCTGCTCTTGGGCACCTCTTGCTCCTGGACCTTGCCTGGGAAACTCTCCTGGAAAGCGTTCTCCTTCCAGAGAGCTATGGATACTTGAGTGGAAATGGCCCACCCAGCTCCAGGGTCTCTCAGCAGTTGGCAGCCATGCTTGTGTACGTGGCAGATGCATCCCACAGGGGAATGGAGACACTTGACAAGGCCATGTTTGCAGGGAAAACACTTGCAACCACAAGCAAACTGGCCACTCCCTGGCTCCTGCTTCATGGTCCGCAGGTGGCCGTGGGGGAGCCTCATAAAGCAGCTGTGCCCTTGCCCTCCAGGCAGAGCGTCTCAAGGCTGAGCATCCACCGCCTTCAGAACCTCTGAGGTAGGGATGAGCTGCATGGCTATTTCTCCCTCCAGCCCAAGGGGATGCCATCTCCAGTTACTCCCTTGCAACAGGCTTCACCCATCCCTGGCTTTGTAGGGACACTGGAAAGTGCCATATTGACAGAATTCAGCTAGCCCACTGGAGCACAGGCTCCGCACTCCTGCAATGGGGGTGAAGATCCCCCTCTCCCCAGAGCTGGGTACACGTTACCATTAGGCTGGTCTGGTCTGGGGAGGAGCTAGACCACTCTTAGGCCATTCTTCATTTGGCTAGATTGACACAGAGATGGGAGCTGCCATGGGTCCTCCCTTGGTAAGATCTAGACAGCTGAACACGAGCTTAGTCTGGCAGAAGGGGCTGGATACTTGACGCTAGGTGACTGGACTATAGGGTACCAAGGTAACTGCCTTTCGTACCCCATCATGACCTTATCATCGTCTTCTGATACTGCTTGGGTCTTGCTCCCCTACCTGTGCCACCCCCACACCCCCGTATCTCCATCTGCTGTGTCAATTCAGAAAAGGCTACATCTTCTCAAGGCGGATGCAGGTCTTGGCTGATTTTAGACTCTCTCATGGTTTCTTACAAAGCAAGTAATTCCCAACACAGAAATGCAAATTGTATGTGTTTGGGGTTTGCAGCAGGGCTCTGACCATCACTCAACATGGGTACAGGTTGGCATGAGACACGAATGCCTGAGGGTGGGGTGGACATTCTGGTCTAGCTCCCTGATGTTTGTCCCTATCCTGGCCCACAGATCCTGGTGCTGGGGCAGCCATGGCTGGGGCATGCAGCATTGGCCTTCTTCTGTTGCTGCTGTGGGCTGGGGTCACTGTCTCCTTGCCTGTCATTGTGGTCCGACTCAACAAGGCAGCCCTGGATTATGGTAAGAAACCTGCCAACTTGTCACCCAGAGTGTTGGTGAGAGCCAGGTCTGAATGAACACAAACATCTCAAAGGACTATATATTTTTGATTTTTTGTGGTGCTTGCAATGGGACCCAGAGCCTGGTGCATGCTGGGCCTAGCCCAGGTTATCCTAGAACTTGTGATACTAGTGTTACAGGCGTCACAGAGGAGGACCTGGGTTTGTAAGTGTCACTGTGTCCTGCTGCTCAGCAGCTAGAAAGTCTGTGGTGATCAGTAGTATAAAAATGCAAGTGTAAACACACAGCTGTGCCCTTGTGTCTTGTGTGAACACATGCTTAAAAACAACAGAACAAACAAAAAAAATCGAGAATTATTTTTAAACATTAAAAAAAAAATTGTGAGGCAGAGTCTCCTTAGGTAGCCCAGGCTAGTCTTGAACTCTCAGTCTTCCTGCCCCCAGCCTTCCTGTTTGCTGGTATTACAGGCATGTGCCTGTCCCTGGACCTAGGTCAGCTAACTTGAGAGGCTGACTTTGTAACTGTGAATTCTTCTGAGTTTGGAGTGTCAGGGAGCTATGATTTGAGCCCTGGGGAGATTATGTGCCTGTGGCACGTGTCTGAATGTGCGTGCATAGGTGTGGTGTGTACCTCAAGTGCACACATGAGCATGTGTGGTGTCTGTGCTCACACATGGACCCAGGAGAGGTGTGTCACATGCGGTAAGGCAGGGAACATTCTGAAGTTGGCTCTCTATAGGGCTCAGCCACTCAGGGAGAGAGTAGTCAGGGTTGGAGTTGGGGAAGGGGGACACAGGTCTCCCCCCTTGTGGCTTTTCTTCTAGGTGCTTTCAAGTCCTACTCTCTCCCAGGGGAAAAGGCACATTGAGGAAACTGAGGCCCACAGGGATGGGGAAAGTCACAAAGGTCAAATATTACAGCACAAAAATCTTTATCTCCCACTAGCTGCCTCTCAGGAAACTTTTGGGGTTCCGTCAAAATGGGGTCTGGAGATGCTTCCACAAAAATCAGATCCAACTTTATCAGAGTGTGAGGGACTCTATCCAGACCAGAGAAGGGACAGAACACAAAGCTGTGGGCCAGCAGCTTTTTCCAGGTCACGCACACAGCTCTCTAGGACTTTGCATCCGGACAGATGGACAGACAAGGAAAGTGGTCAGTGATCCGTGACATAGTATAATTCACACACAGTGGGAGTGTATGCCTGGGACTTGGACCTGGGGATGGCCTCCTGGGGTGTCTGCCCTGCCCTCTGCTTGCTCTGTGCAGGGCTCCTTTGTCCCTTAGTCTCTCTGGCTCATCTGCCTGTGTTTGTTCTCAATGGGTGGAAACCTGGCAAGAAACCTCTGCAGCCCACAGTGCTTCCAGGCCTGGATGGGTGGCTTCTCATGGAGTCCTCCACACATTACCCTGCAAGTCCTGTGCCAGGGAGCACTGTGGTGTGAGTCTCTCAGCTCAGCCAGGCTGAGGTGGGCATGTGAATATGGAGGCCATGACCTTTCTATTCTTTGCTTGGAAAACCTGAGGCTCAGATGGGATCAAAGAGTTTTCAGCATGCTAGTGAGTCTGAGCCAAGTTCTAGCCTCATAGCTTAATCTCATGGTTCCTTCTAGAACCCTTGGCTCTCTGTTTTATCCCATTGTCTTTTTAAGCCTGGGCCTACTAGTATAGGTGAGGGAGGAGTCATCAGAGCCAGGCCTGCCTTTTTCTCAGCCATGTGTCCTTACCTCCCTGTAAACTGGGCCTAAGAATAGAAGAAAGTGCTCAAAATAGCACCTTGCACACCTGAAGCACCATGTGCAGACAGCCACTGTTAGTATAAAGGCCACTGTTAGTGTAAAGGCCACTGTTAGTGTAAAGGCCACTGTTAGTGTAAAGGCCTACAGCATCAGCATGAGAAGCATGCATGCACACTGACTATTTACAGTGGTCCCAAGAGATGAGCGTTGTAATCAGTGCACATGTAGCGATGGGGAAAGCGTGGCATGGAGCAGCCATGCAGTCAGTGATCAGTAGAGCTGGGATCTGCATCCAGCACCTGGGTACATGTGATCGGGGTGAGGCTCCTCCTCTCTCCTCCCAGGGGATGCCTCCTCAGAAACCAGGATTGGTTAGCGGTTCCTTCATCTTGGTAACTTGGGAAAGCTCTAGGGACAACTGGCACTCAGATGAAGCCTTGCAAGAGGACTAAGGATTTTACTGTATTTGAGGAACAGGGTGAAGAAGGGGCGGGAGATGGAGGCCATGATGAATCGGGCACACTGCATGGGCTTGCCTGGTGCAGCCATTCTCCCCGTGTGCCACTCCAAGCTTGTCCCATCTGGTACCTGAATGATTCACCAGAAGGGCAGAACAGGTGATAGGTGGTGGGTTCTTCATGCTTTGTGGAGCCAGGAACTTGACCTCACCCTACCCTGACCCCACAGTGTCGGACATTGGGAAAGCCCCTCTTCAGCAGGCCCTCCACGTCACTATCTCTGATTTCATGGATCCAAGTGGTGAGGTGCTTCAGTCTACCAGGTGAGTGCTCCCATCCTCCAGAGTGAGTGCTACAGTCCTCCTGCTGCTAGCTGGAATGTTTGGATGGCCAAGGGAGTGAGGGCTTTGACTCACTAGGAGGGGGATTCAGCTTTGCAGAAGAGTCTCATCTGGCAGTGTTCTGGACTATCAGATGAGCCTAGGGGTCTGTGGGTAAGTAACCCTCTCCAGGTTAGAAGGGCCCATCATCAGGGGTGAGGTTATAAGAAGACTTGGCAAATGGGGTCACCCGGTAACCCTGTATTAGTTCGAAAGTTTCTGCTCTCAGGAACTCAGACTGTGGCCCTGGGGTCCACAGATCTAGTAAGAGTATCAGCTTCTTCCTCCAAATGCTTGACCCCAAGTTTAGGTACAATGACAATCCCAGTTTTATCCTCAGCCCCTTAATGCGTAAAGATCCCAAAAGGTGGAGACATCCCAAACTCAGACACAATAGCCACTGTGCCTATTCTTATGGGGATACCAGCTGGCTACTGCAAGAGTTTTGGGTGTTCAAGAAATCTGTCTATTGAATTATCAACAAATCTATCTATCTATCAACTATAATATTCTCTCTCTCTTTTTTCCCTGTTCCTGTTTTGTTTGAGGCAGGGTCTCTTGCTATGTGGGCTGAGGCTACCCTTAAATCTGCAATCTTCCTGCTCCTGAAACATGGGGATCAAGTGCCTGAGATACTGTGGCCAACTTGTCATCTATAGTCTTGAATGCTGGAAACTAATACAAAAACTTAAAGACACCAGAACAGAGCACAGGTCAACACACAGGGAGCTTAGAACCACCAGTTTGCGAGTAGGTGGGGCCAGAGTGCCAATTTTAGTATGCTAATGGCTAGGACACTAATAATGCACTGGATAGGGACCCAATCACTGAGAAGTTGCCCAAGGACCCTTGCTTTCAGCAGCAGGAGCATATCCAGGAAGGCTGTGGCTGGATGCAGCAGGCTTAAAGTTGGGTTGTGTGGTGAAACATGAATCCATATCACTCCAGGCTAAAATGAGGCATTTGAAGGTGGGGCCATATTCTGATATCTGAATCATCTTAACTTCACCCCTGCCAGCTGCTGAGAAAGTGACTTTCCCTTACACAAAAAAGAAGTTAAGGAGTCACTGGGAGTGCCTAGCAGCTTGGGAGGGAGGGCATTTCCTGTTGATGAGGGCCAAAGGTGACACTAGAATCCAAGACTAGAATACTCTGGGAATCTCTGAGTTGCAGTGAACTCAGTGTGTCTCTCTTGGACTTCATGTTTACAGGGATATAGTTGGAAACTGTTAGGAACACATACGACCATCCTGCTCTGTCCTGCCTGAGGTCAGGCCCCTCTTCCTTTGCACCAGCTGGGTGTCTTGCATGCCTCCTGTGCTGGAGAGCTTATCACCCCTCTCTTGCCAATGGTCCACTCATCAGAGATCCCTTCTTTATAACATCAACATGTGGGGTTGGCTCAAGGGAGCCTCCCTGAGGTTGTTTCTGTGCTTGATGGGAGTTCCTTTGTCCCTCGATTCCACCCCACAGGGTCCAGATTTTGGATGTCCATGTGCCCTTGTTCTCCTTGAAGTTCCTTGCTGGTCTTGGGGTGCATTTATCAGCAGCAGCCAATTTCACGATCAAAGTCTTTCGGTGAGTAAATCTCTTTGTGTGTGCGTGTGCGTGTGCGTGTGCGTGTGCGTGTGCGTGTGTGTGTGTGTGTGTGTGTGTGTAGACAGGAGTTTCAGGGTCTCTTCCAGGGAAGAGCAAGGGGAGAGAGTATCTCCATGGCCCTTGCCACCCTCTGTGGGAGTCAGACAGGAGAGAACCCTGGAGACCGAAGTCCTGCCCCCCTGGAGACTGTAGTCCTTCCCCAATATCTGTGCAGCTGGTGGCGGTGTCTCCCGTTTCTTTATCTTGAGATGAACCTTGCAGGTGGCTGTGAGGGCTTCACTGAATGGATTTAGTACTTTTACTATGGTGTTTGGCCTCGTCCACAGTGCCAAGTACAGAGGAGGTGCTCAGTAAAGTGTGTTATCAGCATCATTTCTCTGTTCCAGGCAGCTTCTGTGTAACTGCATTCAATGTTAACATCGTGCATTGACATTTCAAGGAAGCCTTTGTCTTTATTGTTTTGCCCAATCACTGTGAGGTTAGGCTGCTCTTCAGCCCTTTGACGACGAGTGTTCCTCAGTGCTGTGATGTCAGGGTGCTCCTCAGTGCTCTGATGTAAGGAGTGCTCCCTGGCACTGTAATGGTATGAATGAGTACCTCTGCCTATGAGTGCCCCATGGCACTGTAATGTATACACCCAGCACTTAGATGTTTTAGGGGTGCTCTCTGTGGCTGGGCACAGAGCTGGTGTTCTCACAAAATGAGATCTTGGAGAGTTCAGCATGGTGCTGTGAAGCAGGCATGAGTTTCCTGTCCATTTCACAGAAAGGAGAGCTGAGGCTCACCCTGGCCAGTATCTGGCCCAGAGCCCTGTCATGGGAGCCAGAGGAAGCCTGAGTCATACCCATCTGCGTGCTGTGACTCTGAGTGGGGAGCTATGGAGGGGTGACCCAGACCGGGAGATCTGTGCAGTCTTTATACACTAGGGTGGGCTCATGTCTGTCTTCTTGTAGTGTCTCAGAGCCCATGGAACTGGTGCTGCCTGTAGACTTGCTGGCTGATGTACACTTGGCCCGGGACTCTATTGGGACCCTTGTGCTCAGCGTCCCCGCCTGCTCTTCAATCTTTAGTTCAGCCAGCATGCTGGATGGCAGTAATAGGTAGGTTTGTGGGAGCACTGGGTCTCAGGGATTCCTGGTACCAAGGCTGTGGCACTGTTACTTGAATTTCTTACTCAAACCTTCATCCAATGGCAACAAAGGACCAAGGAGATTCCATCACCACATCTGTTCTATGATTTAGCATAGTGAAGCTCAGAGAGGACCAGAGGCTTGCCTGATGCCTACATCCTGGTCACTTCCTTGTATCAGCTACCAGCACACACTAACCAGTTACTACTAGTCTCCTGAACGATATGAAACCAATTGGCCTGGCTGTAGGGGCCCTTACAGGCCATATCTCCTTGCAGAGATGGAGAGTACAGGTTTGGGAGGTGGCGCTGGACCAGCCAAGCTCTGTGTGGCAGGTGGCTGTTCAAGTCAGCATCTGAGGCTAACAGCAGCTCCCATCTCCAGCTGTTAGGTGGATGTCATTCTTGGACCTTGACAGAAGTCATCTCCATGAGCTCCACATAGTTTGACCAGGGGTGTATAAAGGTCCCTATGCCACAGGAAATAAATGGAGATCCAAAGTACAGGTGATTCAAGGCAGATGACCTCACCATCCCATAGCTTGGGTCCCTCTTCCCGTCTACCATTATACCCGCTCTTTCCTAAGTGTCTTCCACTCTGAGGTGGCCGAGCACTGGGGAGCACTAAAAGAACTGCACCAGTCCCACAAAGCTTGACCTTTTCCCCAGAAAGCAGTGAATGCACAGAAGTCCACCCATGCCGGGTCCCTCCTCCTGACTGCAGAAGGGAACCAGGTGATATAAACACACAGAAAGAGCTTTTCCTCCAAGAGTGAAGTGGGCTGTGGCTGAGATCAAACCAAAGAGCTGCGGCTTCCTCTGGGTCACTGGTGAAAAACACCAACATATACCCGTGCCTAGTTCAGATGGGAAACAGGTCCAGAGCTAAGCAGATGCTTTTCAAAGCATCACAGGCATGAG